>NW_012150063.1:10281292-10291351 GCF_000956105.1 Propithecus coquereli | reverse complement strand
ATCAGACATAAACCATGCTGATTGCAACAACAGTTCTGCCCAGTTCAACTTTCTGTTTAGCTCTGAGCAAAATATTTTAGTAGAAAACATTATGGCTGTCATGCATGGACATAATCGATTACAAAGAGTTAGTGTTTGGATCAACCTAATGGAAATTGTATCTAAAGTTCCTAAAATTTCCCACTATGTAATGAAGACCTTCCTCTTCACTATTAGTGGCCACCTTACCATCTGCAGTTGGAACACTGTATCTTTCTCTTGGCATGAATTGGATCTCTACTTTATCCTAACCCACAAGTGTCTCCTATTTGGGTTTCTTTAGTTTATTTCTAACTGAAACTTTATAGACTCTATGCCAAACTGCCTCACATCCCTCAAATCCTCAGTTCTACTTTTTGCCCTAATCCCTCATCCAGACTCATGGGTTAGCTATAGTTTATAGCCAGTCACTTTCCTTCAACAATTCAGACTCATGTACCCAACTTTTTGTGGGGCATCTCCACCTGGATGTACATGTGCACCTCAATCTGAATGCATCCCAAACTGAATTCACTATCTTCAATTCTCTAATTTCCATTTTAAGGAATGGCAACATCATCCACCCAGTACTGCAAATCCTTTCCCTTGCCCCAAACCTTCAATTGGCTACCAAGTCCTGCCATGTTCTGGCCCCTCATAAATCTAAAATTTAGTCCCTGCTTGAAATCCTTCTACCACAATCTTGGTTTCAGTGCTCATAATTTCTCACTTTCACTCTGGAAAAAGCTTTTCATATCTTTATGCATTAGCCAATCTAAAATAATAACAGTTAACATTTATTGCATGTTAGCATGTGCCAGGCACTTTCGAGGCTTCTTGTGTATATATTAACTCGTTTATTCTTTGGTAGGCACTTTTATGGACCCTTGTTTTAAAGATAAAGAAATCGGGGCAGAGAGATTAACTTACTTGCCCAATATCACATCTGAACATGGCAGAACCAGACTAAGAATTCCGGCAATCTAACCCATTAGCCCAAGCCCTTAACCACTCCACTCCACCACCTGGTCATGGCCTTCAACTGTTTAAAGTGTCTTTCAACCACCACAGACATGAAACCAGGCTCCCCAGAAAAGCATTCAAAGCCCTTTTAGATGTAACTCCTGCCTACTGCTCTCAGATATTTTCAGGCTTTCTCCTTTCACTAATCTTTGCTTTCTATGTGCAGAGCGACTCAGGACTCTTCTAAGAGAAAGATCTTCTGTCAACTCTGCCAGCCCTCCAGGTTCTGTCTCACCTGTCACTGTCACAGGCTCCTATCCTCCTTCCTTCCATCAATCACTCTCCATTAACCTTCTGTCTTTGGGCTTCCGTCATCTTTCTTCTGAACATGCTTTTAGAATCACCAAGGCCTTTCTGGTAATTGAAAAAACATTGTAAAATGTAGAGTCAAAACCCTTGGAGCTCCAGCTCAGTCTGTTTCTAGCTATGAGATCTTCAACAAGTTATTTAACTTTTCTGAGCTGGTGATTATTTCCCTTTCCATCTACTCACTCTGAAGCATGTCTACCTTCCCTCTACCATGTCAAGCTGCCCCCACCCCACCCTTATCTTAATACTCTCATCTCTACCTGTTTTCCCCCCACAGCATCCTTTGCCTCAGGACTTTTCCTCTCCTTCTCCTATTCCATCCAGTCCACGCTTGGCCATTTTGGCCAAAGATGTTCATGGTCTTTGGCACTTAACTTCTCTGGACGATGGATCCTCATTTACGATATGTAAGTAATAATACCTATTCTCATTCTTCACTGTACTTTTATAAGAATGAATATATTATATATGAAGTTATGTTGAAAACTCTGAAGAGTCATTCACATGTCGATGTGGTTGTTGTGTTTGACTGTGTGTATGTGTAGGTGTGTGTGTATGTAATTTTGAGATAATCTCAAACTTAAAGTTTCAAGGATATCACAAAGAACATCTTTTTTCTGAACCATTCAGGAGGATGATGCTAAAACTATGCCTCAACCACACCCTAAATATGTATATTTCCTACAAACAAGAACAATGTCCAACATAGCAACAATATGACCAAGAAAATGAGGAAATTAACATGGATATGTTACTACCATCTCATCCTCAGATCCTTCACAAATTTCCACATGTCCCAATAAAGTCCTTTGTAGCAAAATGATCTAGTTACAAATCACACGTTACATTTAGTTGTCATTACTCTTTGAACTCCTTCACTCTGGGACAATTCCTCTGCTTTTCTTCTACTTATATACTGTTGACATATTTGAAGGTTAATGACCAGTTATTTTGTGAAAGGTCCATTGATTTCAGTTTGTCTGTTGTTTCCCATAATTAGATTCTGGTTATGAGTCTTTGGCAGAAATATCATAAAAGTGATATTACATTTTTCTCATTGCGTCCTCTTATGTGGTGCATGATTTTTTGTCCCATAATCAATGATATTAACTTTGATCACTTGACTAAGGTGGTGACTATCAGACTTTTCCACTGTGAACTTACTCCCCACCCATTAATATATATTTTGAGGAGAAAGAACTTTGTGAAAGAGGTATTTTGAAGCTATGTAAACATCCTCTTTCTCATCAAAGTT
Source organism: Propithecus coquereli (assembly GCF_000956105.1). NCBI lineage: Eukaryota > Metazoa > Chordata > Mammalia > Primates > Indriidae > Propithecus > Propithecus coquereli. The sequence goes on along the minus strand of NW_012150063.1, from coordinate 10,288,746 downwards.
TCAGTTTATTCATTTATCTACTTATTATATATCAGTATGGATTAATGATTTCTTCAATGACTCATTTATTTTGAGCTTCATTAGTTCAAGAATTGGCAAGTGAAAGCCAATATATGTCATTTTAATATGACCTATTTTCTTTTAGCCCTTTCTTACTTTATGATACAAAAAGTTGTTCCAGACTCATGTTATATTTCCCTTGTCCCAATTCTGGAGTCAGCCATTTCCCCAGGGAGACTTTGTTCCTTTTAGACCTTTTAGTGGAGAATGATGTTTTGAAGTCAAGGTATTGCCTCTAGGGATACTCCTTGCTAGAGTGGGGATTGCTGTTTCAAGACCTTCTTACTGGAGAGAGCTAGGGAATATCTCTCTCACTCTCCCTCCCTCCCTCCCTCTCTCTCTCTCTCTCTCTCTCTCTCTCTCACATACACACACATACACACACACACACAGCAAGTATAGAAAAATTGTAAGAGAATAATATCTATGAATGGAAGAAAAGATCAAAAATAAGATCAATTAAAAAATATAACTCTTTCCTTCCTTTTCCTTTTTTCTCTTCCCTTTCCCTCCCTGAATAATTTCATCCTAAAAACATTAGGTGGGTCAAAGCAAGAGAGGCATCCACATGGAAGACCAGCCTAGCATGGTAGGTTGGAGTCCAAGCAGGCTGAAGAGTGTGTCTGCACAGGGGAAGGCTCCAGGTAAGGTGTGAGAACCTGAATGGGGTGAGAAGGGCATCCGTGCATGGGAGTAGTCTGGCACGAGTGTCATAGCATGGGCAGGGTGAGGACACTGTCCATGCAGGGAAATGGCTTGGTGAGGGGTTTCAGAGCCCAAGTGGGATGAGCAGTGTCCACATGGAGAAGGCTTAGCATGGGCATAGGAACTCGGGGGAAAGAGGGCATCGATGTGAGTGAGTGGCGCATCAATGTGCAAAGGCACCAATGTGTGCAAACTTGAGCAAGGTAAAGAGGCTGTCCACGTGTGAGGGGAGGCTGGTGTGGGATGTGAGGAGGGCACCCTCGGAGAGGAGAGAGCGGTGGTGGAAATGGGTGATTGGTCACACACGGGAGTATTGACCGAACGTGTGATAGGCGCACTCCTCACCCTGCTTGGGCGCCCATATCCCATGTCAGCCCAGGCCTCCATGTGCACGACTCTCTTGTTTTGCCCCGCTCAAAACAAGAGAAATTGGATTTCCTCATAAGAAAATTTGGATTTTCTTATTTTGAAATCCAAAATATGTTTTTTAGTCCTTATGCTGCTTGATCTGTTTGAGGCGTTTGACAGTTTGGCCTCTGAAAATAGCCTATTCCCTTGGCTTCCATGACACAGCAGTCTCATGATATTCCTCCCACCTCTCTGGGAGGAATTCCTCCCACCTCCTACCTTCTCAGTCTCTGTTACAGCCTCCTTTTCCTCTGCCCGTTTCTGAAATGTTGGCTCTGCCCAAGGCTCAGTCCCAGTCCTTCTGCTCTTCTCGCTCTTCACACTCCCACATCTCAGTACTTCGCTCTAGTTCTCACCTCTGTGCTAAAATTTTAGAAATCTTTAGCTCTATCTGCAAGCCTGACTCTGAGCTCCAAACACATACACCCCACTGTCTACCAATACATTAATTCAACTCAGCAATATTTACTGAGCACGTGCTTTGTACTGCATGCACTATTCTAGGCTCTTACCGACGTCACGTACATGTTTCAGAGGCACTCACAACCAAACACGCACAAAATAATGTCTTCACCTCTTCTCCGTGGCGCATGCAAACTTCCATGTTCTTCATGTCCATAAATGCCATGGTCCTCTCCCCCTCTGCTGGAGCCAGAAACACCTCACCCATAGCCACTCATCCTAGTGTCTAGTCAATCACTAAGTTCTGCTGCTTCTACATGTTACATATTTCTTAAACCTACTCAGTTCTTTCTATCTCCACTAACACCCCAGACCTAGCCACCACTGTTTCTAAACCACAGACTTCTAACTGGCCTCCCTTGCCTTCAGACTTGCCCCTTCACACACACACACAAACTTTCAATCTAATCTCCACGTGGTAGCGAAAACATTCTTTCTAAAATGCAAATCTAATCACGTCACTCCCCAGCTTTTCAATACTTCACATGGGTTTCCTTTTCCCTTGAGATACAGGGAAGACTCTTGAACATGGGCTCAAAGCTGTCCATGATCTGTCCTGCCCTAGCCCTTCAGCCTCACTTCTGCTATTTCTGCACACTCAGCCTACATATCTCTGCAGGCTCCAGATGGTCCTCTCTGGCCTATAACCTTCCCCATCTCTTTCTACCTGCACCTGGAAACACCTCACCTCATGCCATTTTCCTGATGAACTTCTATTCATCTTTCAGGTCTCAGTGGAAAGGTCACCTCCTCAATGAAGCCCTCTCTGATGCATAGGCATGGTTAGGTCATCTGTTCCCTGGAGCATCTTTGTCATATCACACATCATGCTTACTCCCCTGTAATTACTCCTTTAGAGGTTCGTGTACCCAGACTGAATGATCTATGAAGTCAAAGATCCTGTCTATTTTACACCATCTATGCATCACACAGTGACAAGTGCACAGCAGGAGCCCAATAAAAATTTGCTAAATGGAGGACTGAATTACTGCAGCTATAATAATAAACTAGACCCTATTAGGTTTGTCCTTTTACAATCAGAAACATCATGAACTGATTTTAGTGCATTCAATTAGTGTTAATAGATTAATGTGTGATGTTATATGATATAATCATTGAAGGCAGAATTCAGAGGAAGCCTGCTCTCTTTCACATCCAACCTCTCCTCTGCTCACTATGCACCTTGGGCAGCTTTCCCTGGACCTCTATTTCCCCATCTGTCATATGTTTTGTTGAAGATTAAATGAGACAATATGTGCAAATCACTTAGAACCATACCTGGCACACTTACAGAAACATCATACAAGTGAAAGTTATTATTGTTATTATTTTTGTGATATTTTTATTTAAACGAGAACCTTGCCTTTATAAACTCCTTTGATCATTAGGAATAGATTTGAAAGATAAGATATTTTAGAAAGGAGATAGATAGTGAAGAAGATCATTTTGGGCAAAGGCTCTAAGATGGTCCCGTCTAACTACTGCCTGGCCATGATTATGAACAGCACCTTCTTATGATCTCAATAGTGACTTCATGGTGTCTATCTCAAAGTTACCCTAGTAGCGGATAAATTGTAATGGCCAACCAGAGTATAGGGAACCCCGAGAGCCTTTCTATGTGTTATATGCATGTTCTTCACTCTGGCCCTGATTCCTCCTTTGCGGCCTCCCTGAGACTCACCATAGCAACACACACACACTGAGGATTCCCACTGGAGTGCGGGGATTATGCATTGCTTCAGGCTACGCATGACTCCTCCCAAGTGCTGCATTTGTTCTAAATGGAACTTAAGTCACAGGAGGAGGGATAATGGAGAAAGTGGCTGGCTTGGCAACAAAAGTGCCTTTACGGGTTGGTTGTTCTATAATCTATTCTCTTTTGTTGTCATATTGATTCCCAAATGAAGACAGTCACAAGTATAGTAGAAATGTCAGGTGGGGACCATATTCTTAAAAGCTTATTAAAACATGCCTGGCACAATATTTAATGTATAGCAAAAGATATTTAAATTTTTCAAATGGTCAAAATAAAAGAGAATGAAATTAAGATTTAGAAAGTACTTGAAAATTATCCTGTAATAAGAAAGGGGTTTAATAATTTGTGTTTTTTAAAAATTATGGCAAAAACCTGGTTTTGAAGTGTAAAAGAAGCTTCACCATAACCAGAGGTTTTAGACCTATAAATAATATATATAAATAAAATGAAAAGAACCAGGAAGATAATATATATTTCTAAAAAGAAAATCTAGATTATATGTTTTCAATAATAGAAAATGCATTTTCTAAACTAAAAGTAAGCCTTATTTACAATCTATCAGGCAAATCTACTGGATTAACAGAGAATTAATATGGAAGACATTCCCTCTTACTTCCAGAAGATATAATGATGATAGACCTGAATGAGAAACCAGATATCAAGCTCCCTAGATTAAATCAAGGCACAATTTCTACCAGCATCCAGTGTGGCATAGAATCAGAACCTGGCTAGATACTAATAAGTAAGGGAATTACTAGACCCCAAACAACTGCATAATTTAGGGGTGAAGAGGATGCCTTTGATCAGAATCAGGTCAAAACCCAGGCTCCCCTGCTTATGAAGATGTGGAATGTTGTGAGTGACTTAATTATCTATACTTCAGTTTCCTCTGCTATAATCTGGGTATAAAAACATGCTTACCTAAACGGTTTTTGTGTATATTAAGTTAGTTAATATTTGTAAAGTGCTACACAATGCCTAGCACATGATAAGCCTTCAGTAAATGTTAGTGATTAGCATATTTATCAAGTTAATTTCCACTGTACACTAAGTGGTACTCTCCTATATACCTGAAATCATGTATTAATACATCATTTCTCAAATCGTTTGAGATACGGGTTTATTTGCATTTATGTCAATAAGGAACTTTAGCTTTACAGTTAACAAAACCTGGGAATCAATTCCAGTTTCTTAATTTATTTGCAGGTAGTGAAATTTTAGATGAGCAGTTTTAATTCCCTTGGCTTCAGTTTCCTCATCTTTAAAATGGAATAAGACCTACCTTGCTGGGTTTTCATAAATGTTAAGTAATTTGTGTAAAGTGCAAAACACAAAATGATGTTTCATAAACAGCAACAATGTTATAGAAACTAAAAAGAGAGAAGAGAAATATTCGATTAATATTTTATTGCAACATATTCAAATGGAAATTCAAACAAAGAAATAATATTTCAAATTTATGTCACTACAACAAACAGATGAAAATCTCTAACGAAGTGATTCTATGTTGCCATTCCCAATGATTGGGAGCTTCAGGTGTGCTAATTATAAAATATTTTAATATGTGAAAAATAAGTCATTTGTGTATTTTAGCCGCATAGAAAAGCTTTACTTGGTATGATTTGCTATAATGGAGTATTTATCAGAAGCAGCTCACTTTATCTGCTACAGAATGCTCTTTGATGTGGTTAACCTACAGAATGATCATAGGAAAGTAAAGCAATAGCGCTCAAAGGGTGAGGTGACAAGGGGCTTTCCTCCACTCCAGAAGGCTACATTGATTAATGCAGCAAACAGTGGTCCTCTGGAGTCCAGGTAGCAAGTAATCAGAATGCCTGAAACAAAGGCCCTCAAAAAGTCTTCTGATCACTTATATTAATCACATTAGTATTGACTCTCAGAAGACATTGGGTAATTATTTAATAAGATAATTTCTCTGCAAAACTACAAAATCTATAGATCTAAAACATTAAGTAATATAAATCATGATCAACATGCTCCCTGTTGACTCTGAAGAAAATAGTTTGAGTTTAATCAAAAGAATATTATGCTTGTATTCAGAATCCCCAAGTTCAAAACTCTACTCTGCCACTCACAGCTAAATAGTCACTGCTGTTTACCGACTTACCCGTCTCAGCTCTCTCCCCTGTAGAACAAGAAAACCCTGACCTCAGCATGTTTTTGTGAACATTAAATGAGATAAAGTATATTCATTGCTGACTCAAAATAGAAGCTACAAATATAGTAATTCAACTAATTATGAAATTATGAATCAAAGATTACTTTTAACATCAAATAAATAATAATTACGGTGGTGAATATTTAGTGTTTATTTACTATGTAGCAGTTGCTGGGTTAACCATTTTATATCAATTATCTCATTTTTTTCATCAAAACAAACCTATGAAAAAAAGTTCTATTATTATCTCTTTTTCTCACTCAAGAAGGTTTTGAGAGCTTAAATAACCAACATACAGTCACACAGAAAAGAAGTGCCCAAACCAGGCTGAGTATTTCTCACACCAAAGCCTATATGCTTCCAAATTATTGGTTTTTAAATTGTTTCTGAACAGCAGACACTTTCTTTAAATGAAATATTTTGTAGAGCCTAAACACATATCAAAGATAAAAACTGAGCTACCTGGATTCAATCAGGGATTTAGAACATTATTCTCATAATGGCCTTAGAAACACCTCAGGGGGACCCTAGGACTCAACAGAACACAGGGCTCAACAAAACACGTTATTGCTATGATGATCACATATTTTACACATTTATGACTTTGACAGTTTGTAGCCCGCTGCAAAGGTCTATGACAAGTAATAATTTATCATGTTTCTAAGATATTAATATGCATCTTACATTGCAAAACTGTCGGGAGCAAGTCACTTAGCTGGTAAGTGAGCTTTTTTAGAGTGTAAGAATATGCACAGGTTATGTGTGATTCATAATACACATGTGATTTGGGAGAAAGCCAGGAGCCTGGACAAACATTTCCAAATTCATGATTAGGGGATTTTTGAAGAATTTAGGATATACTATTAGCAAAACGTCTAGATTCTACAATACCTCGTTACTGCAAACTGGCAGAATATGTCTTTTGTGGTTTTTAAATATTTTTATTAGTACACAGTATTTGTACATATTTATGGGGTACATGTGATATTTTGATATCTGCATACAATGTGCAATGATAAAGTCAAGGTATTTATGATATTCATCACCTCCAACATGTATAATTTTTTTGTGTGGGGAACATTTTAAATGTTCTCTTCTAGCTATTTTGGAATATACACTATATTGTTAACTATAGTCACTCAATTGTGCTATCAAGCACTAGAACTTATGCCTTCTATCTAACTGTAAATTTGTACCCATTAACCAACCTTTTTCTTCATCCCCAACTCCCCACACCCTTCCCAGCCTCTGGTAACTATCATTCTACTCACCCTCCATGGGATCCACTTTTTCAGCTCCCACATATGAGTGAGAACATGTGACATTTGTCTTTCTGTACCTGGCTTATTTCACTTAACATAATGACCTCCAGTTTCTTCCACGTTGCTGCCAATGACAGGATTTCATTTTGTTATGGTTGGATAATATTCCATTGAGTATATATACCACATTTTCTTTATCCATTCATCTGTTGATAGATGCTTATTTTGGTTTAATAATCAACATAAGAATAATCTGCAATAAATATGGGGGTGCAGGTATCACTTTGAAACAGTGATTTCCTTTCCTTTGGACAAATACTCAGTAGTGGGATTACTGGATTGTATGGTAGTTTCATATGTAGTTTTCTGAGAAACAGTAGTTTTATGAAAACTAGTATTTTCCGTATGGGCTGTACTAATTTACATGCTATTATAAGAGTTTCCTTTTCTCTACATCCTTGCCAGCATTTGTTATTTTTTGTCTTTTTGATAATAGCCATCCTAACTGGGGTAAAAGAATATCTCATTGTGGTTTCGATTTGCATTTTCCTGATAATTAGTGATGTTGAGCATTTTTTCATGTACCACTTGGCCATTGGTATGTCTTCTTTGAGAAATGTCT
>NW_012150063.1:10277841-10278667 GCF_000956105.1 Propithecus coquereli | reverse complement strand
CCGCAGCCTCCCAGTGTGCTAGGATTACAGATGTGAGTCACCTCCTCGCCGGCCTGCTTTCTTTCTAACACTAAAGGCATTCCAGGATTCCTTTTGTTGTAAGTGAGTACTTTGGTTCTTCCCACCACATAACTCTGACATCAAAGCTTAGAAATAATTTGGTTTTGAGGTGGATTTTCCTCCAAAGTGAAGGCACATACAGAGATGGAATAACTAGGAAGGTGGACGCATGTTTGCATCAACATGCATTTACTGAGCTTCAGTTATGTGTGTAAGGTTCGATGGTAAACACTGAAAGGCATACAAAGGGAGACAACACCTACAAACCAGTCCTACAACGGCTGAGCCTTTGGTAAATTCACTTCACTGATTTACATTTTAGAACCTCACCCTGTATAGAGGGTGATCATGAGAAATGTTTATGTGAAATTTTCTTTTGTGTTTTATAAAAGTGCTGTCAATGGCACTGTTTATTTTATTGTTCCATGTCCCCCTTTCTGAGATCGCCACAAAAAAACTAAGTGTCAAGACACATTAAGTGTCTAAATGTCTAAGAATAGGGAAATGCATAAGTAAACTATCTCATTTCCTTATGACAGAGTATTATATAGGCATTAAAATGATCATTTTGAAGATTGTATAGAAAGATGGAAAATGTTTATGACAGATGTGAATGAAATACAAAATAATATCTACATTGTGATCACACATATATAAAATATATTCAAAATAGACCAGAATGAAAATTGAAGGATGAATGATATACTAGGAATGGAATTATAGGTGCCTTTTCTCCTTTTTTAAAAAATACATTTTTTGGCAGGGC
>NW_012150063.1:10273467-10276896 GCF_000956105.1 Propithecus coquereli | reverse complement strand
TGATTTTTCTACTTCCCCCATTCCTTCAATATTTATTATTTGGAATTTTTCTATAAGGAAGATGTACCCCTTCTTGCTGAATAAATATATTTACTGAGTTATTTATTTGTATAAGGATATTTATTTTATTCTTTGGGTTATAATCTAATATTAACATTATTTTCTTGCTTGAATTATTACATATTTGGACAATAAGAACTCTTTTGGCTCTTGTGCCCTTTAGACTTGAACCTAACTTTTTTTCTTTTTTTGCACTTCTTTGTTTTCTGTCACTTCAAGACGCTTCAGGGCCATGCTGTATTTTTCCTACCCTAGTACTGGAATGGACTACTTTTTTAAAGAACCAACCCTCATTTCTTTTATTAAAGACTGGTATTTAGAAACCAAGTTCTAAGTATTAGGTGTGCTCCTTTGCTTCTAGGAACATGCAGAAGACTAAGCTCAGGGACACAGTCATTTCAGTGCTTCTGTAGTTACGGGCCTTATTCCTGCCCCTCCCTCAGGGGCATAGTTTTTTTCCCCTTTCCTTTCCCCCAGCTATAATGGGTTTTCCCAGTGTACTATAAACAACTGTGTTTCTTGCCCTTCCTCCTACGGATTAAAGCTTTTGTTCCACAGGAGAAATCCATTATAGGGATCTAAATGGAATTCTGAGGCCCTCTTGTAGCAACTGCTATTTGCCTCCCCATATCTTCACATTGAATAATACTTTCTTAGGACTCTCTCCAACCTTTTCTGCAAGTGTATTATGAAGACAAAGGCTAAAGAAATTGTAGATTCACCCAATTTTGTGGAATCTAGGGTCTTCATCAGTGCATATTCAGCCTTTGTCAATTCTCTAATCACCCCAGTGGATCTCTTCTTACCAAAGTCCACTTGAGTCTACACCAGGCAAGTCAGTGCTCATTTCTCGTCTTCCCCTGCAGTGGCCTCTCCCTGCTTATGGTTTGGACCACGTGGTTACCCTGTGACAGGTTCTCTGACTGGTTTAAGAAAAGTCATGAATTTGCAAGTCGTTAGGCTTTGTTTTCCATTGTAAGAATGTGAGAAAAACTCTCTAGCTCTCTACCTCCCAGAATGGAAATGGGTTTTATTTGTGAAATCAGCCCTGGCTTACTTATCCAATCTATCTCAACACAGCTGACCCTCTTTTTTTTCTTTTTTGACATTTAACATACATTAATTCATAACACATGTTATCTCATTTTTATGTCTGAAATACTGAATTGTGAGCTTTGTGAAGATTAGAAGTTTTCATGGACTAGTGGAAAGAGCACAAACATTAGGGACAGAAACAGCTAAGCTCAAATCATGCTTCTGTGATCAGTGTGATCATGGACAAAATTGCATGGGTCTCAATTTCTTTTTCCTTAAAAGGTAAAATAGATAAGAATACTCAACTAAGATTTTGGCTATGAGAATTAAGTGACATGTATACAAAGCTTCTGGAATAGGTTAGCTTTCAAAAGATGTTAGTTCACTTCCTTTCTCAATTTTTCCTCATATTTAATCTGAGTATCTCACAGAATCTCTAGAAAAATGTGAACATGGAGTAGCAGAAAAATGATAAAGTCAATAGAAGTGTTACAGTATTGTTTCCTTTTTTTCTCACAATATTTTACAAACCAACTCTTAGTGCCCTAATACACACCAGGATAAATTTATCAATCATCTCTATGAAAAACTATGAAGTCCAGAAAACAACTTTACCCTTTTTCCCCTCAAGAAAAATATCTCAATGATAGACCAACATGCTTAAAAATCTGGCTGTTAGAATACCCCTTTTGAGGAGAAATTAGGACTAGTTAACTTCTTTGGGCCTTAGATCCTTACTAGATTAAGAAATGAAAGTATTGGCCTAATTATATTTAACCCATGGGTTAGGACATAGAATGACTCAGTTAAGGTGAAAATGTTTTCTCAGAAAAGTTATCCTTAATTCATTAACATCTTAGCCATCTTAGCAAAAATTCTTAGGATATTATCTCTAGTTCTGAAACATTGCAACACATACAGGTGCGCTTTTGTCAGGAAAGAGAAGTCAAAGGCCAGCATGTTTGAAAAGAACCTCATCAAGAACTGAGTTCCTAAAGAAGAGGACATTGAAAGGAAAGATATCCCCGTAGGAAATCAGCCAATAGATTTGGCAAGCAAACATGGTCTATTCCAAAATGTTGCAGAGAACAAGCATGAAGAACATACATTTTGAGTTTCCATTCTGACAATTGTTGCTGAACCTCCAATAACTCTATTACTACAGGAAGGAAAATATTTTTAAAAGTTATATTATCTGAAAACAAAGCAAAAACTACACTCGTGGTGATATGTAGAAGAAGGACAGAACCAGTTAAGGATGGATTTTCAGCTTTGATCTGAGTCACAGGCTCACACTGTACAAATCCTTTGATGAAAATGACTAAGTTCACCGTGTGGAAGGAGAGCCACGTCATGTTGACTGCTCATTTATGTCCAGTATGATTGCACATAGTAAACACCGAACATATTGAACTTCTGATATCAATTTTTAGTTCTTCCCTCACCAAGGAATTGGGGGAAACCTTTTAACCCAGAACAGCTAAGAGAAGATGTCTTTGTTCCAGTTATTTCCATCGAGGTTTGCCTTCTTACCTTTACTGTTCTGATCCTTTTTTCGGGGTCATATCATTTCCATGGTTTTATTCCACACCAGCCGGCACTGAAAGGGTTTTTATACTTCCATCATAGCACATAAAAAATTCTCAAGTCTCTGTTCCTTCACTTACTTTCAGGACTAAGATATAATTAACGATAATTTTAAGTGCATCTGCTCCCTTCAATAGATTCTGAAAAATGCATGCTTCCAGTTACTTTAGAGCACAAAAATGGCACTTTTTCCTATGTGCAGAGCCCTGCAGCTTTCTCTGATCTCAGCATTCTGAATTCTAGTCAGCTGTTTTGGAGTTAGTGATCAGCAGTATGTCTACCATGTCATTTGCTTTGGTCAGAGGAATAACTCTCTGATTAGAGTTTGAGCTGAAAATAGATTCCTCGTTGGGAAGAAACCATTACACTGCTTCAAACATTACTAACCTCCCCCCACCACCACCAAATACAATGGGATTCAAGAGTTCACCATCTCATAGCTACATAAAGATCTGGCATTTTTAAAGCAATAATGTTGCTATCCTTCTAATGAGGCAAGAATCTCTAGAAACCTTCACCAACTCTCAGACATCTGAAGCAATTAGTCAGGATTTAGTAACTCCTCAGTTCAGGTGGAATTAGGTTCTTGGCATAGTGGGATACTAGAAAAAATACATTTTGGTTAAGTACTCTATAACAGTGTTTCTCAAACTACAGGTTATAACCCAATCATTAGTGAGTTCTGAAATCAAATCAGTGGTTTGTAACCAGCATTTCCTTTTTAAATAGAGTGGAATGGAATATAAA
>NW_012150063.1:10218391-10272527 GCF_000956105.1 Propithecus coquereli | reverse complement strand
ACACTGCTGGTGGGACTGCAAACTAGTCCAACCTCTGTGGAAAGTAATATGGAGATACCTCAAAGAGCTACAAGTAGAACTACCATTTGATCCAGCAATCCCATTACTGGACATCTACCTAACCGTTTTTTCATTCACCCAATAAAACCAGCGCAGAGATCAGTCTGTGTCCAAGGATGGATGACTCCTGAAAATCTGGTCATGTCATCTCCTTATTTAAAACACTCAGTGTCTCTCTAATGCTCCTAGGGAAAAAAATCCAAATTCTGTCATGCTCCACTAATACTGTCCTTAGGGACTTAGCTTTCTAGACTCACTCTCTTCCACCTTCCTCTGCCCATGAGATTAGCCCCAATGAACTTATTTGCCAGGAGTTCCCTTACCAGCCGGTTTTCGCATATGCTCTCCACACTACCTGAAGTACATTTCTCTTCCACTTCACCTGCCGACTCCTATTCATCCTTCAGTTCTTACGTCACTTCCTCTATTAACCCCACATGGCCCCACGCTTTCTCCCACAGCCGTTACTGGTTCTTCCTCTGCAATTCCCTACAATGCCCTGTCCCTCCAGGTCGTTACACTTTTCAAACTATATTCTAGTCATCTGTTTTCTTTCCTATGCCCACACCCCAGCAGCCCGTAGGGTACAAACACTATGGCAGCAACTAGGTCTTTCTAGTTTACAGTGTCTATTTCTTGATCTTTGTTTCTTTTTTATCCCCAGCTCTGACTCAATGATGGGCAAGAATAAACATCGTGTGATCTTTGTTGCCACTGTCACTGCGTTCCCATTGGGTATTGAAGTCTAGGTCTCCTCTGGGGCTTGTTTTCCACTCACTATAGGTATACCTTCTTTTTGCTTAAATTTTCTTATCCGTAAAATGAAGGTTATGGATAAGATTACAGAAAATAATGTATTAATAAAACCTTCAGTGCAGTTCCTGGCACATAGGCATTCAATTCATGGTAATTATTTTACCCTTGTCTCTGTCTCCTCATGCCTGTGTAGTGACACCTGTTTCACCTAATTGCAACCATCTCCCTGCCCATCCCCACCACCTGTTTATGGAGCACACCAGGGACTGAGAACTAAAGGCTCCATTTTATGCATTTCCCCTTTACCATCCCTACTGACCAAGGTAAAATTCTGGGAGTCAAGTTTAGCCAGGATCTTTGGAAACTGTTTTTAAAAAATCATTGTGTGGATTTCTGGATTTTTAAATACCACCAGCCTCTTTACTAAGTCCCTTCCCGGAGCTGTTGATAATATCCTGATCAGAATTAGTTGTATGTAGAAAATCTCTCTACTAGCAACCCTTTGGGCTAACTGTCCTGGACAGACACCTTCAGTGAATACCTTCTGTGGTCCCCAAGACCTGCTGCAAAGGATCCTGTTGGGGAAGATGCACCGAAGAGACGCAGAAGGTCTGGATTCTGGTCCCTAAACTGTCACACAATAGCTGGTGACTTTAGACAAATTCCCTAATATCTCTCTTCCTCAGTTTCCTCATCAGCAAAATGAGAAGGATTGAACAGATCATCTCTATGTTCCTTTGGAGCCAAAATAATTCTTCGATTCTATGATTCTGTGCTTAGGGTATGTTTTAATCTGGATCCTAGCAAAACAAACAGATACAACACACTCAAAGTAGGTATTTGAGAAGAATTTGACAAAAGGACTATTTACAAAGGCGTTGGCAGGAGGCGGGGAAACCACAAGGGATAATGTGGAACCCCAGAGCTAGTAATAGCAGAAAACCTCAACAATCCATTAAGTTTCCAGAGCCCAGAGAGACAGGCGTGTGGGGAGGACCACCTAAGGATAGCACTGGCCTTTGTCGGGGAGACAGCCAGCCTGAGTGATCCTGCAGGGAGGGATCTAAGGGAATGTTCACTCCCTCCCCAGCCCCCATCACCCCCTTGTGCTCCTCATCAGCAACCAGCTGGAATCGAGAGGCCTGATGCAACCCATACACGTAGCCATAAGGAGAACAATACAGGTGGTGGGGGAGGCAAGAGAGGGACAACCAGAAGACCAGCACACAGGGATGCCGATAACAGATAGGTAGAATCCAAGTTCAGAGGGTCTTTTTGTACGTGACAAGTTGTAGTGATACAGACAAAAACATTTTTATTGTCTAACAGTTTTGCCAGTCCCTCGACATTCTAGCTAAGTGTAAACCATCTGCAATCCCTTTAAGGAAATGGCATTGTTACCACTGGCTATATCAAGTAAGCCATAGGTTAGTGAAATATGAAAAAAAAATTTGTGTTACTAGAGAGTCTTTTTGAAAAGTAACTTATAGCAACATAAAATATTTAATGTCACCTAATAACCTATGTGTCTTATTTTTAAAATATTTTTGTTTAGATGATCTACAGAGTATTCTTTTGAGAGTAGTGTAAATTATTATTATCCAATTCTTATGCAGATTTATAATTAATCTAACAACTATGATCTGACCATGAATATGCCTTTGCCATCTGGTATCTTTACCCTGAATTTGATCATGAATAATACATAACCATCTGACAGTTGAATCCAATCCATAATGCAGCCATACATGCTGCAGATCCATCCATAGTGTGCTAATTTGCATTCTCCATCATTTTTATCTAATTCTTACTCAGAGCTTTTTCATTGAGTTTCAGCCACCAGGGGAACAATCCACCTACAGACTTGGCCATATGGGATGCAGTGCATATTCTCCAGTGTCCTGGGTCTGATCCTAATTGTCACCAGCCGAGCCAAGACGTGTCACTCCAAACATGGACAGGGGTGCTCTTGGGCATTCATAAGATGCTTAATGGGGCTTTCAGCACGGTATTGCTGACAGTGTGTGTTTTAATTAGACTTCTAAGTGCACATTTATTTTTCCCATGAGACCAGTCCTACATGCAGGTGAAAGAAACAACCATGTGACTGTAGGTGTCAGACAGTGGTTGGTGAGCATGATCATCTTAAAAGAAGTGAACTATAAGCATTTAAAATTATAAGCCAAACAAAATATTGTCCACCTGACCTTATTACCCCACCCTTCTCTGCTGTTACACCTTCACTTTGTCTCCTGAGAGTTGGTGCTCATCTTTGGCTTCCTCTTGAGCTAGGCCCTTCTGGATTAGTGGAGACTATTGAAATCTCTACTTTATGTGTCCTATTTATATACATTCTAACTCAAATGCTTACAAAACACAGTGCTCGCCAAAATGAAAAACAATTCTGGTCCCAATTTTGGTGGCAGACCACCAGGCTATAAACTTTGTTTTATGTGGTTGTTAAAACAGTTCTCTCCACCAATCTTGACCCTAGGCATTCAAAAGTGGGGCTTAGAATATTTACAATTCACTGCTATGATCTATTCCCCTTAACTATTAGTCCTATAATTCCTATAAAATCTCTAGTACTATAGGTGGAAATAGAGAGGCTTGGAGGGTAATTTAGTGCTGGGAGAATTCTGAGTTAAATTTTGTAGTTGTTGAATTTGAAGTGAGAATGGGTCCACTGGTCTTTATATTTGAAAATAGTACCACCTGAATTTAAAAGTGACCACAATCCATCTGTATAAATGTGATGGCAAGTGTTCTAAATGGTTGGCAGTTTATTCCACACCATGCGCTCATCAAAGTTGGCTTTTGATTTTTTTTTTTTTTAACTACGACTGTGAGTAGCAGATCCTGCAGTTCCACTTCCATTGAACTGGGCCAGAGTTCTTTATTTCAGTCAAGCCAGAGTCATTGTTGAAAATCCACTGATTTGTTTTTGGGGCTGCAGCCCAGTTTCCTTTGCATGGGTCTGCCGGCTCTGTGCTTACGAGCACATCTTTCTGTCTGCAGCTCACTGAAGGGAGGATGATCTAACTCAAGGTTATAAGACAAGCAACCTGCAAGTCAGCCAGTGGCGCACAAGGTGGGCTGCCACCAGGGCTTTGCCCATCAAGGAAAGAAGCCCATGGCCAAGCATCCTGAATGACCTTGCAGCCTTGGATGCTGGTTAAATCTCCAATTTGCATATTTATGTCCTCTGTCTAACCCCTAATATTATTAGAGATTGTGATCCTATTAAAAAATGCCTATTTAATCATGAAATTTCTGAAAGATATTGAGAAAGTCGAAAAGTTTAAAAATGGAATAAAGTCTATTTCTGTGTCATCAAATTAAATCTTGTTAATGACCAAGGGTGATGTATACCTATAATTCTATTTTTGTTTTGCTTTCACCACTTGGAATCTACTCTCTCTGTCCTCTACCTATCTAATTACTGCTGCTGAATGGGGGCATTATTAGACTTTCAGATGGACAATTCTGCATTGAGCAGCTCCTGTGCTTTGCAAGGCACTTAGCATCCCTGGTCCAATGAATACCTAAAGTGACCCTTTCTCCTACCCATTGTGACATTTAAAAATAAATCCACACATTTCCAAATGCCTGCTAGGGAGTAGTATTGGTCCCAGTTTAGAACTATTGATCTAAGCCTTCCCATATTTCAAGGGGCAGCTCAACTCCAACCATCTCCTTAATTCCTTGATTATTCCAGACTATTGATTTCTGTACCTTCTTTGAATTCCAACTGCACTTGGAGTCAATAATGCATCACTGAGTTCCTAATTGTATTCTAATTATTTCATGTATGTTGGTTTCCCTTCTTAGCTTGCTCATAAATTCTTTAAGAGCAGCAACAGGATCTAAATAGTCTTTTGTATCACACATAGTGCCTAACATAGTGCCGAGCACATAATGAATTCTAACTGGCTCCTCACAATCTACTCTCTGCTTACCTCTCTGGCAATGTTTCCTGTGAAATCTCCACCCTCAACCCCTGGCCTTTGTCCTCCAGCAACTAGAAGAAACTCTTTAATGCTCCCTGTACATACTCTTGGGTTCATCATTATGCTTCCATGTATGCCGTATGCCATACCTTTTGCATATAAAATGCACTTCAATTGACTTTCTTCTAGATGAAATCCTATCCAATCTTCAAATTCCAGCCTCTCTGGCAAATTACTCCCTTCTCTCCAGTTTGTATAAACTCCTATTGATGTATAACTTTTCTGTTTACCTGGTTCTTGCTGCTAAAGAGGGCATGAACTGTGTCTAATTCATTTCCCTAATTCCTAGCATGATGACTGGCACTCAGTAGAAGCTGAATAAATGCTGGTTGTTTACAGCTGAATACAACATATTTTTAGCATTCATAAGCATGAGCCACACCATGGAGAATGGAGAGGAATGTTGGTCACAAAATAGGGGCAGCCATTTCCTTTTCCTTCACTGTACCTTGTTTTTTTGCTAAATAACTGTAAGAAATAGAATGCATGCCTCTCACTGTTGTTCAGAGCTTCATTTCAGCATACATATATGCAACACTTTTATTAAAGCACCTGAAACAGTCACCTTGGTTATGCCTTGTTTAATTTCTCTCCTTTGGTTTGCTCCCTTTTACAGTTGTGCCAAGGAAATACTGAAGATACCACCTCAGCTGTTATCAGCAGGAAATTAACTTAAGCTGAACACTCAACTGGGAGGCAAAAGAAAAAAAAAAAAACGTGTGTGTTTTATTAGAATAGATTGCTTCATTTCCATTTAGCACTTGACTTGGAGAGGCTTCCTCTATGACTTCACTGTTCTCTACTGAGAACAGTGACATCCATATGAGTATAAAGAGCATGATGCAAAATAATAATAAAAACAACCCTACAGGAAACCCTGTCAACTGATACACTAACAAGGAGAGAAGCATTTGTAGGTACATGTGAATTAACACAAGTTCTGGGTTCAGTGCTGCCTTTAACAACACAGGCCTGGTCCGGAGAGTCTAGAGGTCCACTGAGTTCTCTATTGAGCTCTACTCATGCCTGATGGAGAAGGCAAAGATGACGTCTCAGGGTCATACTAATTGCTGATGGGCCAAAGACCTGGGTCCCACTAAATGTTGCTAGGGTCTTCACCAGGAAGTGCAAAAGGTATTGCCTCAGGGTCACTCTGTGAGGCCTCTTTATATCACCAGGGACCACCGAAGTGCATGGGGATAGACACCCACGAACACTAAGAGAACCAGAAGTCACAGCCTCTACGTCAAGAGGAGGGTGAGTGAGGAATGGAAGGTGACGAATTCCACAAGCTGAGTTGTGGTCCATTGCCTTCGTTATATTTCTATTTCTGGAAACTAAGTTCCCAGCAATTAAATAGGTTGTTGAATAGGTCCCTAACTTAAGAGAGGTTTCATTATAGCATACCTGGAAATGGCTGCACAATGTATGAAATGGATTTGTCAGAGAACTCTATTAGAACAGAAATGAATGCCTTCGGCAGGGCTCTTTAATATACACATGTTTTTATGTTAACGTCTTTGTATAAATTGTATTTGTTTTATATTTGGCTGTTGGAGGAAAACAGGTAAAAGAGGACAGGACACAAAAGAGGAGGGCTTCAGTGTCCTCTTTTGTGAAATTGAGATATCTCCCTTGCAAGCTGTGGTATAAAACAGAAATAATAATTGTAATAGATTATTGCACCAGACACAAAGGAAGGCTGTCGCCAATGGTTAATCAAGGTTGATGGATAGAGTATCACAGCCTCACCAGGTTAACATACTATTTAACCAAATAGTTTGATTATACTAAAAGTTATTCAAAGAGATCAAATGAACTATTTGAATCCTTTTTCCAAAGGAGAGGCCCTAAAATTATAAGCAACCAATCTATTTTGCCTCAAGCTCACTCACTTACTTAGAAGCCACACATTTCAGAAATTTAGGGGTATAAACTAAAATTCAGGTGTCCCGAGAAATATTTCTTAAGAAACCATGGCCACCCACCCACTTGCTGGCTTCTACGTATTCCTTCCCTCATCTTTTCCAGAGGCTTTACCGCTGCTCTTGTCAGTAAAGGAAGCATCACAGTATAATGCAAAGGGCTTGACCTTTGATATTAGAAAGTTTGAGGTTTGAGTACAGACTTTGCCAATTACTAGCCATGTAACCTGCCATTTTTTTGTATGAGTCTCATCTTATCCACAAGCCAGAAGTGATAAAATTTACCTAGTAGTACTGTGGGTAGCATGTTGAGGGTAGGGAAGATGGGGACGGGGGCGGAGAGAGGCATATGGAAGAGATTGTAGATAATGGATTAGGAATTATCCAGAAAAATTAATATTAATAGTCCTAGTATATGCTACATAAGGATGGATTCTGTTTATTATTGTGTTATTGCTACACCTATGCCAGAATTCTCCTCCCTCCCCTCCAACCAAAAACTAACATTTCAACAATTTGAAGCAAGAATATTGGATTAAGAGTTATAAACTCTTCCTTTTGAAGCAAGTACTATTAATCTGACTCTCTGAGCCTTATGTTGTTTTTTTGTAAAATGAGTTGGTAAATTAGAATAATCTAAAATGTCTCTTCTACCTTTAAAATTCTGTTTCTGTCATTAATTGTATTTCTTCCCTCAGATTATCACTTTATTTTTTAAAATTTCATTTAGTTTTAATTTTAACTATTAATATTGAAATAGTTTCAGATATATGACTTTTTTAAAAATAGTGCAGTTTCCATAGATCCTTCATCAAGATTCCCCTAATCTTAATATTTTACATATCTACAGTCCATTGATCAAAACTAAGAAATTAACATTGGCACATAATACTGGGTTTATACAGTGTCATGGTTAATTTTATGTATTGACTTAAATAGGCTGAGATGCCCAGATAGCTGGTAAATGTTGTTTCTGGATGTGTCTTTGAGGATGTTTCTAGAAGAGATTAGCATTTGAATCAGTACACTGAGTAATGATCTCTCTCACCAATGTGGGTGGGCCCCACCAAGTCATTCAGGGCTCAAATGGAACAAAAAGGCAGGGGAAGGGTGAATTCTCACTTTCTTATTGAGCTGTGACATCCATCTTCTCCTGTCCTTACACATAGGTACTCCTGGTTCTCTGGCCTTTGCACTCAGACCCAGCTCCCCGCCCCAGTTCTCAGGCTTTCAGACTTGGAATGGCAGGTATATCACCTGCTCCTCGGTTCTCAGTCTTCTGGACTTGGACTGAATTACACCACTAGCCTTCCTGGCTCTCCAGTTTGCGGACAGCAAATCATGGGACGTCTCAGCCTCTGTAACCTCATGAGTGAATTCCCGTTTCAGATATATGAATATCATATTAATTGTTTCTCTGGAGAACCTTGAATAACACATTCAGATTTCTCCAGGTTATTCGCTGATGTTGTTTTTCTGTTCCAGGGCCCAATCCAGGATCCCATATTACCTTTCGTCATTGTGTCTCCTTAGTCTCCTACAATCTGTGGCAGATTCTCAGTCTTTCCTTGACTGTCACAAT
This sequence comes from Propithecus coquereli, assembly GCF_000956105.1. NCBI lineage: Eukaryota > Metazoa > Chordata > Mammalia > Primates > Indriidae > Propithecus > Propithecus coquereli. The sequence goes on along the minus strand of NW_012150063.1, from coordinate 10,264,194 downwards.
TTTGACACTTTCATGGAGTGTTGCTCAGGTATTTGTAGAATGTCCCTGAGTTGGGGTTTGTCTGACGTTTTCTCATGATTAGACTGGGGCTATGGGTTTGGGGGAAGAACACTGCAGAAGTGAAGTGCCCTTCTCATCACATCGTATCAGGATGTTGCCACTTTGATCGCTTGGTTAAGATGGTGTCTGCCATATTTCTCCACTGAAAAATTACTATTTTTCCCTTTATATTCTCTATTCTTTAGAAGCAAGTCATTAAGTCCAGCCCACAAAAAGGAGGGGAATAAAGCTCCACCTCCTGGACAAAGTTGTATCAAAGAATTTCAATCCCCTAATTATAAGCTATTTGGAGGGAGCTTTCAGACAGAAAGAAGAAACTCTCCAAATGCCCAGTGAAGATATCCAAATGTATTACTCTGGGTTCCTTAATCATCTACCATGACAGAATAAATGTTTGGCTTCAACCACCCAGCCTGTAAATACTCAGGATAATTGACCAAATTCTGGGTATGCCATACATCTACCAGAAAGAGGTAAGAGCTAATATTGAGCCAATATAGAAAGAATTATTTCAAGTATTTTTGAAACTAGGCCATGATATATATTAAGAGGACAAAAATGCTTTCATTCAACACAAATTTTATCAATGGAATAATCTCTAGATTAAAAAATTAAAAATAAACCAATGTCATGGGGTAACCATGTTTTTTAAGGCAAGGATATGTCTCTGGTGGTATGTGTGGGGTATGAGGGAGAAAGTGATTTATTCATAAACCCTGTTTTATTTTTGGTTTTTCCTCCCTGGTACACAGAGAAAACTTTCCAGCCCATTATAGTTCAATAGGGCCATAAATTTCAGATTTGGCCTCTATAAACCTCCTATGTGTTCCCTCCTTGCTGCCTTTCCTATTGTCTGCAGGGTGGAATTAAGAGTTGCAGTGGAAGCCTCTATGGTCCTATGGGCTGGAGAAGGCCCTAGATAGATGGAGCCTGTGTCCCTAAATGGCTGCATAGACCACAACCTCTGCTGACCCTTGCTGAACTATGAAGTGAGTGAGAAATGAAGCTCTATCGTGTTAACCCACTGAGATATGGCGGTTGTTGGTTATAGCCATCAGACTCTCCTGACCAAAATAGATGGAAGGCCCCAGAGGGCAGGATTTGTTTCCATTAAATTGCTTGTCTAGGGCCTAGCACAGTCCCATGTGCAGATGGAACTTAAATGCTTTTCAAGAAGGAGAAGAAGAGAATGATAAATGGCATCTCACTAGAGAGATGCATTTGCTTTGCAAGAATAGTACAGCTGAACTCTGCACCTAGTTTTCCATGAAATTTTCACAAAGATTACCTGCAAAAAAAAAAAAAAAAAAAAAAAAGGGATGACAAAATTCTACTGAAAATAGAGGCAGAAGCAATAGGCTTAAAAACGGTCCAGGTTAAATGAAATTTCCCCAGAGGTTTCCGATTCACAATTTGGAGCCAATATAGAAGCAATTATTTCAAGTATTCTTGAAATTAGACCACAGTGTACACTAATAGAACAAAAATCCTTTTATCTCAACACTAACTTTACCAAGGGAAAGTTGGATGGGAAATAAGGCATAATCAAACTTAGTGAAAAATACATAGGGGTACTTGACCAGATTTCTGTAGCTTTCTAAGAAACTGCCTACCTGGTAATAATAAAGGAATGAATTCTAACAACCCCACATGTGAGCTCTCTCTGAGAGTTAATACACTGATATCAAATAATACTGCCTCTGGGCATTTGGAGGATTTCTTCTTCCTGTCTGAATGCTCCATCTGAATAGTTTATAATTAGGGGCTTAAAAATTCTTTGATACAACTTTGTCCAGAAGGTGGCACTTTGTTCCCCTCCTCTTGAGTGTAGGCTGGACTTAGTGACTTGGTTCTAAAGAATAGAGTATATAAAGGAAAAAATAGTAAGTTTTCAGTAGAGAAGTCTAGCAGACACCACCTTACCCAAGTGATCAAGCTGACAACATCACCAATAATAAGTCATCTTGATGTCATGTACTTTCTGATACGATGTGATGAGAAGGGCACTTCACTTCTGCAGTGTTCTTCCCCCAAACCCGTATTCCCAGTCTAATCATGAGAAAACATCAGACAAACCCCAACTGAGGGGCATCCTACAACCCTACCTATCAAGAGTTGATGCTTTTCCGTTGCAATCTGTCCCATAAAAAAGCCCCAATCTTCTGTGTTAACAATAGAATACAATTTTTGTGATCAAACCTCAATACTTTATCTCACAGAGTATATTATTTTTCATTCTTTCGGTGTATAGTTAAGCTTACAGAAAATCTATTTTGTGGAAGTTTCAATGTGAGCAACACAAAGGTCCATCTCAGCTTCCCTCTTCTCCTGTCTTCTCTTGTATATTCCCAAAATACAAACTTCCTGCTTTACTCTGGCCTGTAGAACTTGTGGCCAATTTACCTGGTAAAGAAAAGGGACCAAAAACTTCTGAACTGACTACAATTCTCACATTTAGTATTGCCACATCTTGCAAACACTGAGCACATTTTAGTGGGCTTGCAGAGAAATGGTGCCATATTCATGGTGGCAAGTTATATAAGGAAGTTTGTGGCTTCCTGCCTTTTCCAGTCTAGCATTCAGGGGATTGACTAAGAAAGGTTGAGCTGTATGTGTTATAACATCGCTTGCTGATATCAAAGAGGGCTTACTTAATGTCTTTACATATTTGTAGTTGTTTTAAGTATAAAGACAAAGTCCAACACAGGACTTTTCAGGAAAAACACAAAGGACAGACATAGCTAAGAAAGGACTAACCCCTCTACAAGATGTAATTTAATCATCAATTCATTAATTTAATAGCTGCCATGCACTCATTCATTGATGACCAACCAGACGTGTGAACTCCCTCTGAGAGTTAACATATTGATATTGGCAAAATGGTTGCAGGTTGGCTCCAATAAGCTGTGAACAAACTCTAATAAATTAACTCTGCTCCATGTCTCCCAATTCCTAATATTTAGGGCTGGGTTCCAATGCATGGAGATGGACATTAAAACAACCCAGACATGATTGGAATTCACCTCAAATATTCTCTAAGGAAATCAGTCTTTTATCCTAGCTGTGCCTTTGGCAGAGTAAGCTCAATGAAAATGCCCTCTTTGGAGTAGTTTTTACTAAATCTAATTATGCTGCCTAGTTTGCAGATCCTGCTGCTTTCTATTTGGTTTTTCTGTTTTGTTTTGTTTTGTTTTCTGGGTGTAAGGGGTGTTACTTCCTTAGTATTCCTCCTGCAGAACAAGTTCCCCTCAACCCCATCCATCTCTTGTGTATATAAGAAATCATTAGCGTAGCACTTCAAGGGTTTTCAAGTGGGTTTAGTCTTACCCAGGGATTAACCATTTGGCTGTCTATGTAGGGTGACTACACACTTTATCTTCCAAATTGGGACACTTTTTAGAGAGCTATTATTGATTATGCCTTGACAACAGGCATGAACCAGGGCTGTCTTGGACAAACTAGGTCATATGATAACACTATTGGGAATTCAAAACAGAGCTGTGTGCTCCTATGTCTCAGATATTATAAAATCTTCCACAGGACATTTATTTCTTTCCGGGGACTTAGAAAATAGGCCCATTCACACTACATCAGCTAAAGACAGTGTAGTATAGTGGTTGAGCACAAGGGCTCTGGCTTCCCCACTCCCTGATTCTTGGCTTTGAATGATGACTTACCATCTCCCAGCTTACAAAACCAGATCCCCTGGGCTCAAATTGCAGTACTTTGATTTCTGAGACATGTAACCTTGGAAAGTCACTTAACCTTTTGTGTCTCAGTGTCCTCACCTATAAAATGATGATAATATTTGAAAATGATGCATAAGGGTTCTGTAGAATATACGAGTCAATAGTTGTACACTAATTATCAGAGGGTCTGGTACATTATAAGCCCTCAATTCTATATTGGCTATTTTAGTAATAATCCTTTTTCTCCATGAGAACATATCCCTGGGGGTCTGCCTTCCAGTCTTGCCCACCTGTTAATACTTGATCATCCCGCCTGCTTTGTCAGGCACCCTTCTGTCTAAGCACTCTGTGCTGATGTGACCGGTTATTTTAGGTTCTGGTGATTGCCTTGCTTTTTTGTCCCCCCCATTATTTTCCATGCACTAGTTCCTATTTATTTTCAGTATTTTCATAAAGTTGCCTCCAGCCAGACACATTGAGTACCATTTCACTGTTCAGAGTCATTTCTATACAATAAAGTGTTAAGGTGCACACCAAAATGAATCTGCAACTTCACTTTTAGTGACACATTACTCTGTCTCCCTATCTTCATGTCAGGCATTGGTTTCTAGTCTATTACAGCCTGAAGGTTACAAAGGAATGCATCTTTAGAATCATCATTAGTATCTTCTGCTAGAATATGCATGACTCTGTGACAATTTAATAAATCTTGCATGAAAATTAGCATGGAGCCACTTTTTTGTCAAAGAAATGGGGGAGGATGGTGTTTTCCAGGTCTCATAAGGAACACGACCTTCATTCTTCCTACGTATTATGTCCTTGGATACAGCATCTCATCCCATCTAAAAGCAGAAAAAGTATCTGCCCTAATCTCTTAGCAGCACGAAGTCGAAATTATTTATGTGAATCATTATTAGCAGAAGGAAAGAAACAAACATGCTGTGTTGTACTCTTAAGCATTTGGTTACTTTACATTAGTTTATTAAGATAGTTAGGCTTAACTTCAATATCTTATTCTCAATTTAGCAGGACTGGGAGGGAGGAGAGAGGGGAAAAGTTCCCCACAGCCATAACCCACATCCCGCCCTACCCACTCCATGGCAATCAGCAGCATCATCTTAATTGCCATTATCAATAACAATATCTGAGCATTTACTCTGCTTCTGGTATTTTATATGCCTAATGTCATTTAATCCTCAAAATAATACTATGAGATAGGTTCTGTCGGTAGCATCATAGTGCAAAACACAGTGTGAGGAAACAGAGGTGTATTAAAAGTTAAGTGACTTGGCTAATCAGTGAAGCAGCATATAAAACAAGGTCAGGATAGATCCAACACTCACATTAACTACTAGGTGATACTTTGTGTCTTCATGAGGGGAGATAGGTATTAACTGTTCCTTTGAAAAGTACCAAAGCACATGTTTACTGACTGTGAGTCAACAGAAACACTTTTAATCCATGAAGAGTGGCATGTAAATATTATACATGCACAATACTATTTCACCAAAGCAAGCAATCGGTGAGAACCCTAGCATGCTACTGCGTATGATGCAAACAGACATCTTTCTTAAAGCTATTCTATTCTTCTCTCTTCTCTTTTCTCTTCTCCTTCTCTTCTCTCTTCTTTTGTTCTTCTCTCCAACAAAGTATACGAGGGCTGTCCAGAAAGTATCCAGTCATGTAACCATTCTCATTATGTTAACAACGGCTGGATACTTTCCAGACGGACCTTGTATGACAAAGTTCAAGACCAACAGTGCCCCTTCACGCAAGTAGACCTTATAGTCATTTCTTTGACAAATGACTTTCATGTCAGAGAGTGTAGGTGACTGTTTTAGAGAGTTTCACTGCCACTGTGTCTTTAAAGTTTTAAGATTGGTTACATCTGTACTTTCACCATATTGAGAGAATTTTCTAAGCAGCAGATGATATGTTCTGGAAGCTTCAGTCTAAGCATAAAAATCATCATAGTAATTAACAATTAAAGCACCTAATAGGTCCTAATACTTCATATATATTAATTTACTTAATCCTCACAATAACCTTATGAAATAATGGCATTTTTAGTCCCATGTTACAATTAAGGAAACTGATAGGTGGTCTCCCTAAGTGTTGGAGCTAAGATGCCTTGGGGGGAAAATCTCAGCAGTAATCTCAGTGCCTTGGTGCCAAATCAGGGCAGACCTAGGTTAGCAAGAAATACAACCCTAGGCTGGACTAGCTGTTGTTTATTACACATTTGCTATTTCTTGGCATTGCACTAAGTCCAATATGAATAGTATCTTATTGCACTCCCACTGAAAAGCTTCATGGTGGGGATTGTCATTTCAGTTTTGCAGATATGAAACCAAGATTCACTGAGGTTATTTTCTTGTTGTCACGCAATGATAAGTGGCACAATCAGCATTTAGACTCAGTTGTATTTATCTCTAAGTCTGCGTTTTTACCTCCATGACATAGAGCAAACCCTCTTTGGGTAAAATTTTCTTCTGCCTTTTGAATGTTACACATTTTGACTTTTTCTTCTGACAATTATTCCCAATTTGTTAAGACCCATTGCTATGCTTCATTTTCTCTATCAATGTCTAAATTTACTGATACTCATTTCTTCCAAACAAGTCAAAAACTTGAGCACACTTTTCCATAAATCTCCTTAGCTCTGGCATTGGTGGTATCATCTAGAGCGTTAATTTGATTGTTAAAATTATACAGCTTTTTTTAAACCATGCCTTCTTCAGACATTAATAAACTTAATTGATCGACTTCTTTGTAAAAGTTTTATTTCTCATATCCACTTCTCCCTCCATATTGTTTACAATGGACTGAAGATTCATGTTGCTTCAAAATTCATATGGCGAAATATTAACATACAGTGTGATGGCTTTAGGAGGCAGGGCCTTTGGGAGGTGATTAGATTCTGAGGATGGAGCCCTCATCAATAGGATTAGTGCCTCAATAAAAAGGACCCTGGAGAGCTAACTAGCCCTTTCCACTATGTGGAGTACCATGAAAACCTGGCAGTCTGCAACCCAGAGGACGGCCCTGACCAGATCCTGACCATGCTGGCAACCTGATCTCAGACTTACAGCCCCCAGAACAACAAGAAATAAATTTCTGTTGTTTATTAGCCGTCTATGGTACTTTGTTATCGCAGCCTGAACAGACAAAAACACTGATCTTTCTTTTTGGTGGAGCACTTCTCCTGGGAACATAACAAACAAAATCTTGGAGTGGGAAACTTTTTTAAACTTTGTAGGTCTGAGAATTTCTTTATTAAAATGGTAATCAGGGCATGAAATCTAAGATCAAAGTTCTTTTCCCTCAAAACTTTGATCAGTGTTACCATGGAGAAGCCTGCCATAATCTGGTATTTCTTCTGGTCTTTTCTTCCCCTCTGGACACTTTTTAAATTTTCTCTTTGTCTTTGTGCTCTTCAATTTCACTATAGTCTGTGTAGATATTGATTTTAGTTTTATTATCTATCTTATTGAGTACTCCATTAACCTTTTTATCCTGAGCTCTCATATCTTTCTTTAATCCTGGGAGATTCTTGTTCACATTTCCTCCTCTCTGTTTGCTCCTTTCTCACTTTCTGAGAATTCTACATTATAGATGTTGACACTTTTATTTCTATGTTTCATGACTCTCAACATTTTTATGGGATCTAACTCTTCCTAATATTTTCCCTAATTTGTACTTCAGCTGTACACATTTCACAATTTCAACTGTCCCTCTAATTATTTTCTCTTTATCTCAAAAGTGATGTTTTCATATCCAAATTTTTAAATTGGTTCTTCTTTTTCCTGCTGTATGAGTTCAAAAACATCCCTTTTCTTTCTGAGAATATTCATTAGGACCCTTTTACATTCATATTCTGTTCCATTAGCTCCGCTTCCTCTGCAAAGGCCTATAATTTCAGTTCTCTTTTTTGTTTAGAGCTTATATTCCTCAAATATCTGATGATTTTTTCTTGGGAGCACATCTTTCATTCCTTTGGGGCAGTGTCTTGGCGCTACCTTGGATTTCTTCAGAGAGTGGAGGTGCCTTGGGGCTAAATACTTCTGGTGCTGCAGTCTGGACTCACCCATTCCAGCCCCCTACTGCTCCTAATCTCATGGGACCTCTTCTCCGGGCACTGCTCTCAGCATCAGTGGGGCAGCCACCCCTTGATACAGTCACTTAGTGCAGTAGGATGGGGAAGGAATGGAACGCACACACAGAGGCCAGCCCATCCACCTGTGCCCCTTGCCACTGTCTCTCCACCCCAGAAAGTCGCCTGATAAGTTCCTCTTCACTTGCACTATGTGAGAAGGATTGATGCACTGCTCTGAATTTGGAGTTTCCACCTCACCAGGAAAATATGGAGGAAAGAAAAGAGACATTATTTATTAGAGAGAACTTTATAAATTCTCTCCCATCCATCCTTCTTCCTGTTTCCTGCTCTGCTCTCCTGCCGAATGTAAGGCCAATCCTCTCTTTCTCCCTAAGCAAGTTTCAATTTTGTGTCAGTTACTAAGAACCTCAATGTCTCTACATTTCCTGTGGTCAACTTCACGGGCAAATGACCTATGTGGTTGCACAGGACCCCATGCTTAGGAGGGCCCCACACATGATTTCATACTCTGCTCTTACCATCTTGAAATTGTGAATACTTTTGAACAGAAGCCCCAGACTTTTCATTTGTGAGAGGCCCTGCAAATTCTATAGCCAGAGCCATCTATGGCATCTCCAAGTTTGGCTTCAGCAGGTTGTGTTGGATCATCAAGTTATAAAAAACTAACAACAGTTAGATTTATTTATTTATTTATTTATTTATTTATTTCAGGATATTATGGGGATACAAACATTTTGGATACATGTTATGACTTTGCCACACCCAAACCATGATTTGAGGTGTGCATTTTCCCCCCAACAATGCTCACCATGTCCATTAGTTGTGAGTTTACCCACTCCCAACCCCCTAATCCCAGGAGAACATTACTACTGTGTGAGCACCATAGTGTTGATCAGTTAGTGCCAATTTGATGGCGAGTACATGTGGAGTCTATTCTTCTGTTCTTGTGATACCTCACTTTGGAGGATGGGCTCAAGCTCTATCCAGGAAAATATAAGAGGTGCTAGATCACTGTCATTTCTTATAATTGAGTAATATTCCATTGTATACATATACCAAATTTTATTAATCCACTCATGAATTGATGGACACTTGGGTTGTTTCCACATCCTTGCAAGATTTCTACTGAATTCACCCCACAGGTCTCTCCACATGGTCAAGCATTGACTATATCTTCATCTTTAACAAAGTTTTAATAAATTATTACTGGGGGAAAGAGGGGTGGTTCTGAACAGCATCTCTTGGCTGCTATGCTAACTCGAAGAAGCCACACCTGCATGCACCTGCTTCAAATGTTCAGAGAACATGGAGGGTCCTGAAGTTATGTAGGTAGGTTCTCATCTAGTAAGTGTCCACCACCACAAATACCTCCAACTTTTTGGGGGCTTTTGGAGATCTTAGTTCAAGAACCATAAACTTTGGTAGATAAAAGGTCGTGGTTTATTTTAACCCAAAATAGTTTATAGTTGCATGCAAAATCATGCACACATATGTAAATACATCTAGAAACACATTTTTCTAGAAACAGGGCCTGTAGCTTTCGCAAGACTACGAAAGACATCCAGACAAATAAAAGGTTAAAAGTTACTACTCAGTTGAATCTGAGAGAGAAAGAGAGAATTCAACTTTTCCTAGACACACACACATAGAGCACAGCACATAAAAGAATTTCTCACCGGAGACTGTATTGTTCCACTCTGAAGATATGAATTATGATTAATCAATAATTATTGATGAGAAATATTTGAGACTGGAATATACGGCATATTGTTTGTTTTCAACATCAGTGTACAAAAGGATCAGCAAACAAACAAATTCTGCTCAAAATGGACTACTTCCTGCTAATCTTTTTACCAGGTTCTCTTTCTAGTTGCAGAAATATAAATAATAATGTTTTAAATTTTCCCAATAGTGTGAAGACAATGATAAAGGCAATATATGACAAGGATTTTCATTTATGTTAATTGTATTCTGTTGGAGCTGGTATATTACTAGATTGTTTTAAAGTAAGAAAAGGCCATTTGCTTTCAGTATTACCGAACCTGCTGGTTTCCCTTCCCTGCCCAGACACTGCGCTGTTCTACCTCGGCAGTGCAAAGTCCTGGCCACTCGGATTAATTGATTACTTTCAACAAAGAGAAGAAATACAATTCATGGTCCAGTTTTTTCTAGTTCACCTTGATAATTATTATAGTTGAAGGTTAGAAATGTACAGGGGGTGGCAATCTGATACATTCCCCAGCATTAGAGTCAGAACTTAGTATAATAAAAGCTTACAGAAGAAAGGAATGAAGAAATAAATACACAGTGATAATAATAGTAGCTGACATTTATAGTGTGTTCTTCTCCTAATGATGTAAGTACTTTGCAGGTATTTTCAAGCAACCTATGCCTAAAGAGTTATTATCGCTCCATTTACATATGAGGAAACTGAGGCACAGAGAAATAAAATTATTTGACTGTAATCAAATAACTAGTCAGTAGAGGATTCAGGACTTGATCTGGAAGTTTGATTCTAGAAGTCCATGCTTATAATCACTACATTATATCTGCTCCCAGAATCAGAGCTTCTTGTTATTATGAGAACACCAGAGTTACCATGGGTCTCATGTCTTAGTTTGGGCTACTGCTATGATGAAATACTACAGGCTGATGACTTAAACAACAAACACTTATCTCCCATAGCTCTGGAGGCTGGGGAGTCCACAGTCAAGGTAGCAGATTCAGTGTCAGGGTCTGCTTCCTGGCTTGTAGACAGCTGCCTTCTGCACGTCCGCATGGCAGAGGAAGAGAGCGAAAGCAAGCTCTCTCACGTCTCTTCTAATAAGGGAACTAATTCCATTTAGAAGGGCTTCACCCTCATTGCCTAATTACCTCCCAAAGGCCACATCTCCTGATACAATCACATCCAGTTAATAGAATTCCCACTAATAGCAAACAAATTAGATCATGCAGTTAGTCTATGAAGATTTATTAAGGCTGAGCATGGAATATCCTAGAGAAGTTTTGAAACAATGAAAATATACTGAAAAGCCCTATGAGGCTTGCAAGGAGTTCAGGAAAAGCCAAGCCAGGGAAACACAGACCTACCTACCCCTTTTCATATAAGTAATTCCCTCAATCTCTGTACTCATGAGCTCCTGGCCAGTGTCCAATTTGTAGTTGGGATTGAATAAACATTTGCTAAATTGAACTAAACTGAATACAATCTTGCACTAGCCGCAGCTCTGAAACTAACTCTCTCCACCTGTAAAATGAAAAGGTGGGTCTAGATCAATGGCTTTTAACACTGGCTATACATGAGAATCACCTGGGGAGTTTTTACAACGCCTTTATGTTCCAGCTCCTCCCCAGAGATTTTGGTCCAAGGTAGCTTACAGGCTTTGCTACTTTATTAAAAAAAAAGAAAAAAAACCTTTCAGTGATTCTAATTGAAGCTAGAATTGAAAACCACAGACCAGCGGTTCTCAAAATTATGCTATCTGGATAAGCAGCCTCAGTCTAAAAACAACTGAAAATGGTTCTTCTCTACTTTGCATAGAGATGCAACTAGATGAGGAATATTTCCTATAGAACAATAGCCTGATTAACTAGCGTATTTAATTTCTTGCAAACCCTTAGACACATGTGTTATCGTCAATTCAAGTGCTACTGCCTGGTGGAGACCCCTGACCTAATTTTCCAAACCTCTTGCCACCCACTGTATCCAAATCTCCTGCAAGGGGAAGATGATCAATATGCTTGAACTGAACTCGTTATATCCCGGCTATTCTCTTTTCACCTTCTTTACCTACTGGAGGCACTTCCAGCAGCATTGAACTGTCATTTTTGAAGACGCTTATTGAAGGAAAATTTAGAAAAGAGAGTTTTGAGTTAAAGTAAATGGAGAAAAGTTTAATTTTCTTCTCATCTGATTAGATACTCAAATTTGGAAATTTAGAAATGTATTCAGCTCCAAAATGCTTTTTAAAGGTCATTTACATAATCCTATCGAGAATGCCATATGAGCAGTGGATCACAGCATATTCCTCACTCCTGCGACTCTCATCCCAACCCGAAATTAGCTTCCTTAGCATGTTCTGAGAGCTAACGGACACTTTCCCTTAAACCTAATGCAGTACTGGTAGCGTTTTCCTCTGTAGATTTGGAATTTTAATTCAAAGATTATGCAACCACTTTTTTTTAGAAGCAATTTATTTGGAGGGCAAAGTGCTCTGTCTTAGGTTAAGCAGTTCCCTTTGCAGCTATTTTGCTAGCAAGAAGAAATAAAGCTTTCTAAGAACGTAAGTGAGCGCACCTTCCATGTCACTGTGTCTCTCTGACGATTGTGACTTCCATGAGATCCTCAGTCTCAGTTCTGAAATAGCCCCTAGGGAATTTTTTAAATGTTTCTGAGAACAAGTCTCCAATGTGATATTTGTATTTATCAGATTTTTGCACTTTGTGAAAAAAGAGATAAACAATTACCACAGTGAAGGAAAAAAGTATGTTAAACCCATAAATGCACATACTTACAGATAGAAATGTATCTGTGCATATATTATAAGTTAAAGAGGCAGTACAGCCTCACCGCTGGAATCACAGAAACCTTAGCATGAGTCCAGGTTCTGTCACTTGCTACCTGTATAATCTTGGGTAGGTTATTTGACCTCTCATGATTTTTGTTTCCTTTTTTTATAAAAATGATAATATAACTTTATGAGCTTTTATCAATATTAAATGTGTCATGTGCTGTGTCTGAATCAGTAACTTTTTGATTAAGTTTGTTAAGAGGATGATGGTGGTGGTGGTGGTGGTGGTGGCAGTGATTATAGATGTGTTTCTATGTACCAAGGATGTGCCATGTACCACTACGAATCACAGACATCCTTTGATTTATTTTTCTAATGGCGGTTATTAGCTTGACTACCTATTCACATTTATCCATTGATGTGCAGGTAAATATTTAGCAACTGGCTCTTGGGGATGGAAGAGGAGAGGGAAGCCCTGATTTTTAGCATTTTCATGATGCAAATACTCCCTCCATGGCCAATTTCAAGCTACCAGCATAGAGTGACATGAAGGGACAAGTTGAGAAGACACGAATATGACTGGCTCTCAGGCTCTGGCTCCAGCACACCACCGCATTTATCTGACAGCTCTTGGTACTGACAGCACAGGATTGCTTAACGTGACTACAGATTGTTCTCCCTCAGAAGAAGCTAAATATTTCACAGAGATTAAATTAGTCCATGTTTACATTACACATGAAGTAACTGAGTAAAGTAACTGAAAACTGTGGCTACGGCTCATGTTGAAGGGTCTTGTCACTAGGAGATAGATCTGCCTGATATTAGAGCAGAAAGGAACCTGAGATTTCATCAAGCCCTGGTGCAAGCCCTAATTCTGAAAAGCAACTTGAACACCAAGAATTATGACATTAGGTGGCTCACCCACATTCCTACTGCTGTTTATTAATAGTGCCAGGGTTAGAATCTCTTTGCCCCCTGGTCCTCCTTCCACTAGTCCTGCCAGCAAGACTTGTACAGTCTCAGGTAACTCAGTGACAGAGCTCACTAACAGAGGAAAAACCTGTACTTATTTGCTGCAATTCATCTTTCTGTCCATTTGAAAGGAACACGATGCAATTTTTTTTTTTCAAATCAAACAAGATTTTCCCCGAACACCCTTCGCTTATGACTTAGCTCTATGGACTTCCAAGACTACACTTTAGTTGAGATAGACTTAATGAGATGCTCTGGGTATTATCAGAAATGAGCCCTCTTTAAAGATAAGACTTCAATGTATTAATAGTCCCATTTTAAAAATTAATTTGTTTTAATTTTTAATGCATTTGAGCACCTTTATGTGCCAGGCATCACTTTTCTACAGATACAAACGAACCAGCCAGATAAACACTTGCCTTCATGGAGCTTAATTTCCAGATGGGAAGTAGGTGTGGAGATTGAGAAAAACATAAAATGACTACTAATATGTCTTATAGTTGCAGTAACCACATATACAAAGCAAAGAGACTCAAAGTAAAGAACAACGGCAGGCAGGGGAACGGATGCTATTTCAACATGGAGGTCAGAGAGATCTTTCTGAGGAAATGACCTTTTAACAGAGACCTGAAAGAAACAAAGATCTGGGGGAAAGGTGCCCTAGTGTGAGAAAAAAATCCATCTAACGCCAACACCTTAATTTATCCCCAGTACTGCCGTAATATCCTGTTACCAAGTATCCCAGCCTATCTCCTAAATTGTATAGTCCATATACACAGCCAATTAAATCCTCTAAATCATCACGTTAATAAAAGATGCCCCCGATCAAAAATATTCAGTAGCTCCCCCAAATTTGTCAAATAAAGCCCAAGCATACCTTTGAGTTTGGGCTTTCTTTGGGCTATTGAGTTTTTGGCACCTGGAGCTCAGAGACCTTATATTATATATCTTAGTACCACTCTTTCTACTAACAGGGTGATTATATAAAGTAGGCACATAATAAATCTTTGAAGAATGAATAATAGAAAACAGCATTATTAAACCATCAGTGTATAAAATAAAAATAAAGTTCTCCATATGAATTAATAATTATATTAATCAGAATTTCTTCATGTGATCCAAAACCTCAAATTTTTAAGAAGGCTAAGAAAAGATCAGATCAGCCAACATTATATTCTGAGCTACCTAGATAAATACCATTCAGTCAATGCAATATACAGAGGAGCATGGCATTAAAAATGAATGAATAGATTCATTTGTATAGACAAATAAAAGGACTTTTGTCCATGACATTAGCACTAGATAGATTTTCAATAAGTTATTTAACTTAAATCATGTCAGTCCTAACAAAAGGTACAAAATCAAGGCTTTTATATCGGTAAACAAGTTAGACTATTTGAAACAGATGACTCAAGTCTGTCCCTCCATATTTCTCATACATATGTCCAAACTATACGGAAATGATTGACAGGATGGCCGAAAATTACTTCTACTCTCATAAAAAAGCACATATTAAACAATAATGGGAAAATAATCTCAATGCACCAACTATACATGAAAACTAGGCTGAAATCAAAACTGACAGCTCAGTCCCAACATGCACATTCAATCTAGTGGGAAAGAGTGTCAGCAGAAAATAATTACCCATTACTCTCACTCTGTTTTCAGAGAAATTAACATGAAAATGTTTCAAGTTGTTGGAGGAAATTTCAACACACAGGTTAATCTTATCTTTAATTATAAAAAAGCAATGCACACATTTTTTAACATGCAAATTCAATTGTACATTACTCAGTGTGGGAAAGGTTTGCCATCACGGAGAAAATATCTTTCTTTCAGAACAATGGTACCAGGTGCTAATAAATGCATTTCTATTTTTGGTTGTAATTTAATTCTACTCACAAAGGAATGTGCGAGAAAGAAACAAAGATAAGAGAAAATTACGTGTAAGCTTTGTTTAGTTTTACCATTAAATAACTATATAGATACATACGAAAATTTGTATAAAAAGAATTCTAATTTTAAAAATATGTTATATTAGGATGCTTAATATTTGCATAGCATTTTGCAGTTCATAAAGTATTTTAAAGGTATTGCCACACTCTCATTTCTCAAACCTGAAAAACTATTAGAGTCTATTACAATGATGTGATGCAATATTATGATGTCATCAAAAAAGATGTAGAAAAATATTTGTGCACACAATCACATAGAGGTTAATATTAAATAGAGTAGGAATGACACTATAGATTGGCAGAGAACTTTTTAGTTTGCTCTTTCTTGCATTTTCATGCTACCTGTCTGACATTAACTCCTCCAAGTAAAATGGCTCAGTAATACAAGGCAATTGCAGAAAGGTTTTGTTGTTGTGGTTGTTGTTGCACAGTAACTGATTTCCATAGAATAAGCTCTGTGATTTCTTCCCATACTCCTTATTTAGGTAAATGTTTCTCCAGGAGACAGTATAGTACAACGATTAAATATTATGGATAGGTCCAGGCTGCCTGGCTTAAAATGTAGTTTCGCCATTTACTGTGTTCTTAGGCAAGTTACCTGACCTCACTCCACAGATGTATGAAACAGGGATAAGAATATATTCTACCTCAGAGGATTGCTTTGAGGATTAAATAAAATAATGCACATAAAACATTTGCTAGGTAGCAAGTAGTAATAGTTGCTTGGTGTTTTTTTTTCCCTCAAAGTACAATGTCAAATCTATGGGTGGCACCATAAATTATGGATTATGAAGGAAGACAATTCTCTTGTGTTAAAGCAACAGGAACCTCTCCTCATGCCTTTCTTGTTCTATGAGTGTTAGGAAGGGCACAATTGTACAGAGAGTGGAGAACACGCTAAAGTATAATGAACACTAAAGCTTATGAAATCTTTGTGAAAGCATCTCTCTTTCACAAGTGGAGTGAAGTTTGGATCAAATGAAGGCCAGGTAACACCTGCCCTCCTTACTATGATAGGTGTCATATGGCCAATAGAAGCTGAGGTTCTTCCAGCCAGTCCCTGTCTCCCCTTTAATGAGTTAAAGGACCACAGTGACTAGAAAGAGGGAGATATCTTAGTGGCTCTAACAATGAGATAATGTCCTAATATACCAATAAGTTAAAAGGCAGGTTAACAAAAATTATAGGGTTTAACATCATTTTTATAAAATATTAATAGCAATTTTAAGTGATGGGATTATGTAAAAGATATATTTTTTATTTTGGCATAATTTTAGATTTACAGAAAAGTTGCAAAGATAGTAGAGAGAAGCTCCCATATTCCTTTTACTCAATTTCCCCTCATGTTAACAGCATCCAAAACTATAGTGCATTTGTTAAACTGAAAGATTGAAATTGTTATCTTATTAATAACTAAACTACACACTTTATTTGGATTTCACCAGTTCTTCCACTGATGTTTTCTTCTACCCCAAGATCTCGTGTTGCACTTTGTAGTCATGTCTCCTTAATTGCCTCAGGTCTGTGGCAAGTCTAAGTCTTTCTTTGTTTATTGTGACTTTGATAGTTTTGAGGAGTACTGATCAGGTATTTTGCAAACTGTCCCTCAGTTTGAATCTGTCTGATGTTTATTCTCATAATTAGACTGGGATTATAGCTTTTTAAGAAGAATAAAACAGAGGTGAAGTGTCTTTCTCATTACAGATCAGGGGGTACATGACTTACCAACATGACTTATCACTGGTGATGTTAAACTTGATCACCTGGGTGAGGTGGGATCTGCCAGGTGTCTCCACCATAAATTTACTGTTTCCCTTTCCATATCAAGGTCTGGGGACAGGTGCGCTTGTTGTTGTTTAGGGTGTCACTGTTTCCAGGCTCTCTTAGAAGATAGGGCTAGGAAATAATGAATAACTTTATTTTTTTTTTCTTTAAGACAGAGTCTTGCTCTGTTGTCCAGGCTAGAGTGCCATGGCATCAGCCTAGCTCACAGCAACCTCACACTCCTGGGCTCAAGCAATCCTTCTGCCTCAGCCTCCCAAGTAGCTGGGACTACAGATGTGTGCCACCACACTTGGCTAATTTTTTCTATTTTTAGTTGCCCAGCTAATTTCTTTCTACTTTTAGAAGAGACAGGCAGGGTCTTGTTCTTACTGAGGCTAGCTAGTCTCAAACTCCTGATCTCAAGCAATCCTCCTGACTCTGCCCTCCTAGAGTGCTAGGATTACAGGCATGAGCCATCACGCCTTGCCAATGAATGACTTTTATTTTCTTTTTTCTTGTCCATATTCTCTAAATTTCCTGTGATGAATGTCATCTTTGTTTCCTATTGCTGCTATAGCAAATTACCACAAACTAAGTGCCTGAATAAAGCACAAATTTATTATCTTACAATCCTATGGTTCACAAGTCTGATGTGGGTCTCTCTCACTGGCCAAATAAAGGGGTCAGTAGGGCTGTGTTCCTTTCCGGAGTCTTTAGGAGAGAAGAAGAACCCACTTTTTTGCCTTTTCAAGCTTTCAGAAGCTACCCACATTCCTTGGCTCACAGCCCCCTTCCTCCCATCTTCAAAGCCGGAAACTGTGGGTCAAGTTCCTCTCGTATTGCACCACTCTGCCCTCTTCTTCTGCCTCCCTCTTCCACTTTTTAGGACTCTTGTGATTACATTGGGCCCAAATGGATCATCAAAATAATCTTTCTATTTTAAGGTCAATTGATTAACAACTTTAATTTTATCTACATCCTTAATTCCCTCTGCCTTGTAAGGTAACACATTCAAAGGTACTGAGGATGTAGGCATCTTTGGCTGTGGATGTGGGGATGAGGGTGGGGAAGGAGCATTATTCTGCCTATTACAAATACGAATTATTTTTTAATAAGAAAAACAAATAGGTATCTATAAATTACTCATCCATAAAACTTTCATCCAACCAGCAATTTTGTTTTGCTCTGCAAAGTTATATACTGCAATAAATATATAAGTCCACAACGACTGCTATACAAATGGCATCCCCTAAAATGCAGTACCTTTGTGTGGTAGGTGACCTGATCCAACACCCACAGTAACCCAGAGGAGAAGTAAGTGGACTGCTGCATACCAGACGGTGTGCAGGTGCTTTCATATAGCAATCTATTTGATGCTTTTAATACCTTATTAATTGAGGATTGATGTCCCACTTAATGTAGATAATGCTGCAAGTAATTTGCCTGATGTTATATGACTACAAAGTGTCAGAATTAGAATTACTACCATAACAAAAAAGGGATAACAAACATTGGAGAGGATGGTATGTGGAAAACCTTCTATACTGTTGGTGGGAATGTAAAGATGGTGCTGCTGCTATGGAAAACAGTAAGGAGGTTCTTCAAAAGATTAAAAATGGAACTACCATTTGATCCAGTAATCCCTTTCTTGGTATATACCCCAAAGAAATGAAATCAGAATCTCAAAGACATAGCCACACTCCCATGTTCCTAACAACATTATTCAAAATAGCCAAAATACGGAAATAACCCATATGTCCATCAAGTGTCCAAATGAATGAATAAAAAGACCCAAATGAATAGATAAAGAAAATTTGGTACATATAGACAATGGAATATTCGTCATCCTTGAGGAAATCCCGCCATTTGCAGAAGCATGTATGAACCTGGAGGACATTATGCTAAGTGAAATAAGCCAGTCAGAGAAGGAAAAATACTTCATGATTCCACTTGTATGAGGTACCTAAAATAGTCAAACTCAAAAAAGCAGAGACTACAATGGTGGTTACCCTTGGTGGTGGTTGTATTTGTGGGGCAATATAGGAAAAGTGGAGTTGTTATTCAATTGGTATAAAGTTTGAGTTATGCTGGATGAAATAGTTCTAGAGATCTGCTATACAGCATAGCATCTATAGTCAACAATACTGTATTGTGCACTTATACATTTAAGGGGTAGATTTCTGTCCTCTTAATGGTATCTTAGTGGTAGTGGTAGGTATCTTTTGTAGTACTATGTGGTAGTATGTTAGGTTCTTACCACCAACAAACAAACAAACAAAACCCAAAGAGGCAAAAAGAAACTTTGAGAGCTGGTGGAGAGGTCTGTTACTTTGTGGTGATGATTTCATGGATTTGTGTGTATGTTCAAACTCATCAAATTGTACACATTAAATATGTGCAGTTTTTTGTATACCAATCATACCTCAATAAAGCTGTTTAGAAAACGCAACAGATCTAACATCAGAATCTTCAAGATACAGTGGATCGCTACAGCCGTCACCCTATTTTCTTCCAAGACAAGAGAAAACAAAGCCACTGGGCCCCATATAAAGATGTTAGAAATGTGGATACAGTTAATTCCCAGCCTTCCCACTCAACCAGGGTCACAGCACCTCTCCACCACCCTCCGCCGCCACCACAACCTTGGAGATATTGAAAATAAAGACTAGGGTTTTTTTTCTGTAACACTAACAGGGCAACTATTTTTAAAACTGCCCCAGTGATAAATGGAAGTAAGTACAGAAACCAAACCTATAGGTGGTTGGTAAATAAGCCTTAATAAGGCAAAATTTAATAAACAAACATAAGAAAAAATGTTCACTCTTACTAGTTCATATAAATATAAATTAAAGCAACATTTATGAAGCATTTTATATTAAGAAAAAAGCTGATTTTTTTTAATAGCTCACAACTTTTGGAGTAGCTCCTGTGGAATTAGGATACTCATTTACTGCTTGTGAGATTGGATATTGGTACAACCTTTTTTTGGAAAGCAATAGAAAAATAAATACAACCACACAAATTTTCATGAATTTTGATCCAGAAAATTCTTCTCCTGGGAATTAAGAAAAATAAATTACCCAACAATATCAAAAATCTACAAGCATAAGGTATTTATTGTCAAAAACCTAGAAACACCCCGGATACACAACAGTTGCGAAATGATGTAGCAAATTATAGCACATCAACTTGATGGAAAACAATAATTATAAAGTAAATGTAGAAATGTAGGAAATGTTTATGGTTTACCATTTGAGCAAAAAAAAGAATACAGAGAGGCAAGTATTCTATGATTGTTACTATAAAATATATATTTGTTTAGAAATATACTACATTTCTCAATTCTAAAAGGCATATTTTTAACATGTTGGCAGTTATAAAATCAGGATGCCTCTTACAATCAACACAGTCTCATGTTTTAATTGCAAGCACTTTTTCTTAGTGGTAGATAAAATAATGATACATCTTAGATAAAATGAAATATGGTACTAGAAGCAAATATGGAAATATAAAACTGTTGTGTTAAGGTTGAGAGATTCTCAGTGTTTCATTTTACCTCTCTTCAAAATTAAACTTTTTCTGGTAATAACTTCAAAAGAACAACAAATGAATAGAGTTAAATGCCTTTGACGGGTGGTGGAAAATTTTAGAGGTCTATGCATCTGTAAGGAATTGTCATGTCCAGTGAGTAAACCTTTTAAGAGGAGGAAGAGTATGGAAGGAATTCTGAAGAAAGAAATTTATTTTTAGCAAGAAAGAGGAATGAAGAGAAAGGGGTCTTCAAAATGTTTCCTAATCTACCTTGTGATTTGTGGGATGCAGTTTTCTTTTATGTCTAACTTCAAAAGGATCTGGAATCTTGTGCCGTGGAGTAAAACTTAGAAACTGAAAATAACTAAGCTGTCTTTCTTATCACCTTTCATTAAAAGTGGTTCTGATTTAAACATAATTAAATTTGGCATGAAGGATTTGAAGGTAAGTAGTTTTAACATCATACAAAAATCTTGCCAAAAACAATGATGTAAATTCACATGAGGTCAGAAAGAGTTCTTAGTTTTTAAAATACAAGTAAATGGCAAAGACTATAAATGCAAAAAAGGGAGCAATATTAGGAAAGCAATGAATGCCAGTGTATTTAACAGTAAAATTTACTACAAGCATGTTGAGAGTTTTTAATAAACTATAATTAGAGTGAACAAAAGAAATGTGATGTCAATCATTTCTTTTTCTTTTGTTTTTTTTTTCTATAAACACATATGAAATGAGATTTATTTAGATCTGAGGTCAAGAGTAGATGCAACTCACAAAGAGTTGGCTACTTGAGAAAACTATTAAAATTGGAAAAATACCACCTAACCCTATAATTATCAGAAACTAGAAATCCTATTTACAATTATGTATTCTGAATCGTGTGTGGCATGACTGTCACAGGCTACTCATATCCATCCTCCCTTTCTTCCTCAGTAGCAGAGTCCACATTTTTAGTGAGGCACCTTAGAGACCATGAACAGTCTTGGCCTTCTCTGCAGCCTTGCAGATAAGCTCAGGGCAATGTGATATAAATCAAAAACTTCTATGACCCAACTGGACCCCTCTTAAAAAGGAGGAGTGAGTAAGCTTTCACCCTCCTCCAGTTTCCCCTGCTGTCAACCTGCAATTGGATGTAATGACTAGAGTTCCAAGAGCCAGCTCAGTTCATGGGTTGATACTATGACTAGCAGCCAGTGCTAAGACTGATGAAGCAGAAAGAATCCTAGAAACAAGGATCTGACCTACCAGCTTTGGGTGGCTTGCCTCTCAATGTCCACTGCCCGTGAGAAAGAATAAACTTCTATCCTGATTCAGCTACAAGTATTTCTAGTATTTGGTATTTACAATTGAACCCAGTTCCTAAATTATGTTTATCAAGTGTAACCTATTTTGTTCTTGCCTTGTCAAGAACTGTTATAATATTGCTCTGAAAATAGGTCTCTTTACCTAGTTTCTCACATGGAAGAATCAATCCATAAGTACCAACACCCACTAGATGTTCTATTTATTCTAAGTTCTACTTTTATGGATTAGAAGGCAAGAAAGGGAAAACAAGATGAAAAGGAACTGCAAAACATAAAGGTTGTAGCTGGACAGGGTGTGAGGAGAATGAGAGCTGACAAATGCAAGGTCTTCTCTTCCCTGTCTAGTATTCATTAGATTTTAAATATGTCTAGTAGACTTGAGAGGGGCAAGAGAGACCTCTTAAAACTTTGGATTTAAAATCAGAAAACATTTTTAATCCTGGCCCTGCGACCTGGGATGTCTTTCTAGACCTACTCTGGAACTCTTCCCACATGTGATCATATAATAATTTCTACTAGGTGGGACACCTTTAGGATAAAATGAGATAATATTTATAGAAATTTCTATTTGTTATTTTGTGTGCCTGGATTTCTTGAAATGAGAAGATTAGAAATGCTCTCGTTACTGAGTCTTCTCCCAAACACCGTTCTTTGTATAAAATGCATTTTCTGGCCATTCCCTTCATTCTGCATTTTAGAAGTTCTGAAGTTCTACTTTATGAATACAATTCTTAGGAGCATTTTCCCCCCAGCTTGCAAACTAGGTATTTTGTGCTAATGCATTTGATTGTGGAAAATTCTGTTTATTTCTGAATACATCTTACTGCTTACTTAATGGTCAGCTTCCAAAGAGGAATAAACGTGGGGCTTACTTTTAACTGTTGATTCAACTCATGTTCATTAATCACCAACTATGTGCATATCATTGTGGACATTAAATAGATACTTTATGAGGACAGGAGTGAGGTTGGCAGAGATGCTAAAGATAAAGATAATGCAGCACACAACATGACTAAGAGTCAATTAATAATTAATAATGCACAATCAATTAATAATGAAGAATCCCTCATGGGCTCATAAAAAATGCAAGCATGAATATACACTTTTCACTTCATATCCAAAGAATGCTTAAAGAAGGAGGTATTTATGGAGACCTTTTGAAAGATAGTCTTTCCATTTTTCTCAGAATTTCAGCTTTTACCCTCAAATCTAGCTAAGCTCTCAGAAAAGAACATATTTGGCCCGAATTATATTGCCCATTGAGATGGGGCTTGTGTAGAATGGTGCCTCTGTCATTTACTGAGAAACAATGCGTGTGGTGTTGTTGAGAACATCATCCACTGTCCTTAGGGGAAGTTCCATGTGAGCAATTTAGTTTAGATTTTAATCTAGTGAAGTATTTGTTTCTCACCAAAATTGGTATGATTACCCTCCCTGGACATTGAGACTGTGTTCCAGACCAACTTTTGTTTTCACATCGGCTGCCAAGAAAGGTAGAGCCCAATTTCTTGTTCATCTCTACAACTATGAAGACCCACATAGTGTGAATACTTGTGATTTTTCTCCTTCTTCCTGTCTTCCAATCCCAGTCTTAACTTTCCTCTGACTCAAACTTACATTTGCCCTAGTCTTAACATTTTTTTCTCTCTTATTTCTATGTCACTGTTTTGAAATAAGTGTTGGTCATTAGCAACTTAAAATGAGATATGGAACAAGATGAAAAAATAGATACATAAATTAACAAATAAAGGTCCAAATCATGTATAATTCAGGCAAAGAGTGGGTGTCTTGAATTATTCTAAGAACCTGACTGCTAAAGCCATTTCACCTTTTACCATGCCTGTATGTCCAGACATGCCATCCTGACATAATGTAGTCTTTCCTCTGTAAGATATCCCTGACTTCATAAAGTTGGAAACACTGTCCAGAAAGAAAATCCTTTACCTCCCGAGGAAATTGGTAGAATCCTACACAGTGAGAGCTCTTGGAGATCATTCAGCTCTAGCTTCATCCACCATGCCATTGAAGTGGTCTCCACATACAGCAGCAAGAAAATGAGTATATATTTGCACCTAAGCCTATTCCAGAAAAGTTGCCATATAGAACATAGGTCCAAAATTATAAAGTCTGTTATTTAATTTTCAGTTTGGTAAGACAACTGAAAAGTTGACAGTTAAATTCAAGTCAGTTAACAGCTAACTGGAGCCACGTTTTCCGTAACAACTGTGTACTCTGTCAGGTAATAATTAAACATTAACTAAGCACCTACTGTTGGTAAACGCCTGTACAGGACATAATATAAATAAGTCCTAAGTCCAGCACTTGAGAAGCTTATAACAGAATGACAAAGACTAAATTATTAATAATACTCAAAAACCCATAAACATTATGCAGATAACCCATTCTTCAAATGTTGTACAAGAAGTATGAAGTGCTTCCTTCCATTAACTGGAATTAAGAAAGGTTGCATAGAGGCCATGAATTTTGAGATAATCCTTCTAATGTCTAGACCATATTAGTAGGTAAACTGAATAGAAGTACAACAGGCAGAGGAAAGAATGAACAAAAGATAGAAACTATTCAGGAAACAGCCCAAAGGTAGACCATTTGGCTTGGCATGTAGTAAAATGATAGGGATAACATTAGGGAAGAATATTGGCATGGACTGATAAAGTTTTTTTTAATTCAGTGGAAAATGAGATATCCTCGAATATCTCCAAGAAAAAGAGTGATGGCATCAGGGATTCCTTGAGAGGTTTCATGTGGAACCAAAGTGAGGGATAGATTGGAGCTGAGAAGAAAGAGGTGGTGGGAAAATGAGCAAGACACTAATCTAGTTTCCTATATGGGAAGTATTTATTTAATACCTTACTGTACAACAAATGTTGATTCTGCACCTATTATGTAAACTACATACAGAATCACACATAAAATAACTATGAATTCACCTTGGAATAATTTACTCATGTAATTTAGCTTTAATGATGTTCAACAAGAAAAACAGGTTTCCGGGATACAGAAATCTACAATCAATCACATCATAGATTAACTGTCTCAATCATTTCAGCTTTTAAAAAAAAATTGAAGATTTCCAACAGAGTCTTTGGATCTTTTTCACTCTGGCAATCACAGCAGCAAGTGGTCTGGCTTTCTGAACATCATTGAATGGAAATGTTTACTTCTGTGAATCTTGCCTTTGCTTTCAAAATTATAAGTATATTGGTTCCCCCCTAATTCACTAAATGTTTTTGCTCCATGGCCTCACATCTGAAGAGCAGAAAAGCTTTCAGTAGGGCGATTTCTGCCACACTCAGGACCAATCTGAAATTTAGACCTAAGGTAAAAAATAGTTTATTTACTACTTTTCAACTTCCTTTTCCAAGTCACCAAAGAATAATTCTATTAAAAATGCAATTGCAAATGCATATCCAAATCAGCAAGTTTTTACTTAAAACCTACTTTGGACACACTGTTTTAAAACATTTTACAGTT
Organism: Propithecus coquereli; assembly: GCF_000956105.1. NCBI lineage: Eukaryota > Metazoa > Chordata > Mammalia > Primates > Indriidae > Propithecus > Propithecus coquereli. Next base: position 10,238,799 of record NW_012150063.1, on the reverse strand, counting down.
CCAAATTTATTTGAATGCATTTGCAAAGCTGTCATTTCTGGATATTGGTGCCCATTTATAGCCCAATATTATATAACCTTGCAAGCCTTATTCCAAATTCTGTTAAAGTTAATCCTCTGAAAACCTTTTCAGCACAGGCTACCACACCACATACAGGAAGGTAGATTCACAATTTCCAGATTCCTCCAATTGCTAAGTAACGGTGATTTACTTCATTAATGATATTTTTTGAGAACTTAAGAAGCTCAAACAATAAAATAAAAACCTGTTCCCCCTCTTTCTCTCTCTGTCTCAAACACACACACACTTTATCATATGTTAACATTTTAAAATTTTTGTGTTTTTTTTGTTTTTTTTTTTTGAGACAGAGTCTCACTCTTTTTGCCTGGGCTAGAGTGCCGTGGCGTCAGTCTAGCTCACAGCAACCTCAAACTCCTGGGCTCAAGCGATCCTTCTGCCTCAGCCTCCCAAGTAGCTGGGACTACAGGCATGCACCACCATGCCCGGCTAATTTTTTCTATATATTTTTAGTTGTCCGATTAATTTCTTTTTTTGTATTTTTAGTAGACATGGGGCCTCGCTCTTGCTCGGGCTAGTTTCGAACTCCTGAGCTCAAACAATCTGCCCGCCTCGGCCTCCCAGAGAGCTAGGATTACAGGCGTGAGCCACCGTGCCCGGCCTAAAATTTTTGTTTTTTTGAATAACTATATATTAATAAATCAAGTTAAAGCCCCCTTACTTGCCTACCCTCAACCAAGTTTCCTTCCTCCTCCTCAGAAGTAACTCCTACCAGTAGTTTGCTATTTAACCTTCCAGTCCATTTTGATACTTGGATATATAGACATATATCCGTAAATAATACATACTGTTATTTTGTGTTGCTTTTCACATCTTAATAAGTTACATTATAAAATCATATTGTTTTATAATATTTTCACTTAATATTACATTTTTAAGATCTATCCAGGTTTATGTAGAGAGGTTGGATTCATTCCTTTTTACCATTGGATTGTGTTCCATTATATGAACAAATGCCATGATATTTATCCTTTTAGGATATTTCATTATTTTTTTTCATTTAGGTGGTTTCAAATATTTTACTGTCACGAACACTATGGAATGAGAAGCAGCTTTGTGAAGGTACATTTGTGTTGTTGGAAGAGTTTCTTTGCATTCCTAAGATATTTCAGTTAGGATAATGGTATCCAATTCCATCCCAGTTGCTGCAAAAGACATTATTTCATTCCTTTTTATGGCTTAGTAGTACTCCGTGGTATATATATAACACATCTTCTTACTAATAAGTGGGAGCTAAATAGTGGGTATACATAAGCACAAAGAGATGTAAAGGACATTGGAAACCAATAAAGGGGGAGAGGGTTAGGGAAAAAAATTACCTATCAGGTGAACTTACCTATCAGGTCACTCTTCTGGTGACCAGTACACTAGAAGCCCTGACTTCAGCATTATACAACGTACCCAAGTAACAGAAACATCTGTACCCTCTTAATATTTTAAAATAAAATAAAATAACAGTGTAACAGTTTCTTTGGCAATTTGAAACAAATAAAAATAAACTTTTAAAAAAAGTTTCTTTGGGACACAGATTTAGAAGTGAAACACACATGTACTTTTAGTTTGTTCTGCTTTTTTTAACTTCCAAATTGCTCTACGAAGTGGCTGTATCATTTTATACCACACTTGGTGTTTCAGTCTTTTTGTTACTCTGATGGGTGAAAATTGTGACTAATTATTGTTTCCATTCGCATCCCCAAGATTAGCAAGGAAGCCTGAGTTAAATTCTCCCCTCTGTGACACATTGGGGAACTGAACTTGGCTACAAAGAGACGACAGCATTGTCAGCAGCCTTGTCTTGGCAGGCACTTGTGTCGTGGTGGAGTTGCATACCACCACTCACAGGCTCCAGGAGGGACCAGAGGAAGAACACCAGCCTCCAAAAGGTCCTGTACAATATACTATGTCTAGCAAGCCTTCCAGTGTTGTGTAAAAATACCAGGCAAAGAACTTGCCTCCTGTGTGAAGTGCTAGCATGAAGAGTAGCCTAAGTATGACTGCCTACCCAAGAGTCACATTTTTAAAAATAGAAATTTTATGCTCAAAGCCATAAGGCACCATCGCACATCACTGAAGTAAAAGTTTGAAATGGGCCTAGTTTATGATTTGGGGTCTTATAATACTTCTTTAAGCACTTCGCCCCCTTCCCTTTCTTTCCTATCTTCCTTAAAGCATCATGAAACCTCCCTCCCTAGTCTAGCAATCCATGTGAAGTAATAAAACCAACCAGAAATCAGAAGTCGTCAGCCCTGGAGCCAGCACTGCTGGTAAACTAATGCAGCACCTTGGGCAAATCATTTTTCTTCTGAGACTTGTCTTGTCTTATAGGATGAAAAAAATGATGCCAAAGGCCGTGATCTAGGATTTGACAACACTCTTGTTCCAGCTTTTCCATCCTCATCCTCTACCTAAGCTCAGGATTTGGCCCTGTCTGACCTCCACCTACGTGCTGTCTGTCTGTCTGTCTCTCTCTCTCTCTTTACACACACACACACACACACACACACACACACACACACAGTCACACTCACTCACGCAACCATTGCCTATTCCAAATTGCTTGTTTCATTAGCACATCCCATGGGAAGTGGATGATCCACCTGAAGAAGTACAGCCTGGCCTTTGTTAGATTCAGCCATTGACCCTCTCCTACCTTGACATCCATACTTCCTACTCTTGTTCTTTCCTTGGTGTCAGTTTACCCACCTTTTTACTGATCCCTCTAAGGTAAGCAGAGCAAACTAAAGAAAATCCCTGGAGACCCACCAATTCCTCCATCACCCACCACAGTTGGTGCTCCATCTGTCATTCATTCCACAAGGAACTAGGCTAGGCTTTTGAGACACAAAGACACAAAGACCCAAGGAAGACACAGATTTCACCATGGAAGAGATATGGGTAGAGGAAACCCATGAAAATATGATGTATGTAAATTACCATGATAAATTGGTCAAGAGTATGTTCAGACCACCATATGAGTACAAAAGCATTACTTTAAAAGGAAGAGGAAGGTCCATAATTTGGGAAAATTACATAAAAGCATAGGAGAGAGGACTGCACATGCAAAGTTATGGGGCTAGAAAAGGACATGGCATATTCGAGGAACTGCATGCAGTTGGCCCTGTGGGAGCAAAGGTTGCTTGGAGAGAGGTGATAGAGCTTTTTTACATCAATGATCCTAGTGGAAGAATTTTCATCCATAAGAGGGACAGAGAATGAAACAATAGCAGCTAGTGGAAGGTTTTCCTAGAAATCCTCACCACCTTCAATGAGAAATTTCACCCTTCACTGAAGAGGGGTGAAAAATACCAGAGGGTTCAGCACCAGAGACAGAGCAGCAATAAATCTACAAGTCTGTGGAGAGCACCCTAGAAAAGAAATATGGCCTTGAACTTAATCTGTCTCGTCAAAGATTAGACCGTGAGCAATTACCTCTATCCCTTGGTCTGGTTATGCTACAGGGAAAGAGGGAGGAATTGATGTAGCCCAAGGAACCCTACAGGTTGCTTTTTCCAAGTAGCACATGTTGAAGAATCATAATTCAAAAGCTAGACTAATTTTTAGAAAGGCACATGCCAATGTTCTAGCCATTTCTCATTGCTTTCCTCAAAATGTCATCTCCTTAACACACCGTGATTATTTCTGGTACGTGGCAGTGCATCACTTGACCTCCAAGAGATCACTCTGGTAGTAATTACTTCCCAACTACTTACCCAAGAGAAATAAATACATGTCTACACAAACACTTGTATGTAAACACATATGCAGCTTTATTGATAATTGCCCCAAAATGGAAACACCCCAACTGCTTAATAAAAAATCAAAGTGTGGTACAATCCATAAGATAGAATGCTACCTAGTAATTAAAAGTAACAAACTATTGACATGTGACAATGTGGATAAGTCACAAGGGAATTGTGTTAAGTGGTGGGGGGGGGGAAGCCAGTCTCAAAAGAATTCCTACTGTGTCGTTCCATTTATATGCCATACTGGAAAAGACAAATTATACTGCTACGTGACATGGGACTGGTTTTCCTCCCCTCACCTATCCGTGACAAATACTAAAGCAGTACAGCTGTTCCCAATGATGGTGCAAGGACAGGAGCAGGTCTGGATGGCCAGGACAGGGCAAGTGACCACCCCATCACCACAGTGGGGAGGTGCTGTACAGGTGGTGCTCCAGGACCAAGGCCACCTGCCAGGAAGAGAGGAACCAGGGCAAGCTGTAGCTTTACCTGTTAAAGGATGCAGTGTTCCAGCAGAATGGAAACGCAAGGCTGCTCATACAGCTTGTGAGAACAGCGGGTGCAGTCTGGAAGTGAGGTGGAGGATACGGTTCTGGGGAATGCATTGCACCAGAGGATTTTCACTTGCTATTGAGCTTTCACATTCGTCTTAGGTGGTAACCAAACCATGTGCAGGAGTCTCTCTGGCACCGTGAGTCCGGAAGAGCACACAAACCACCCGGGCTTTGTGTAAGAGTTCCTTGCATACATGTTTGTAAAGTTAGGGCACAGACAGTGTAGCAGACTGGCTCCATGATCCCTGCCTCCTGGTATCCACAACTGTGTATTATTTCCTCCCTTCGAGTGCAGGAAGGACCAGTGACCAACAAAATATAGCAAAGGTGATGGGATGTCACTCCAGTGATTACATTATGTTTTATAAGACTCTATCTTCCTAGCCAACTTGCTCTAGGGTTTTGCTTTCCTTGCTGACTTTGAAAAAGCAAGTTGCTGTCAGTCTTACAGCCACAAGAAAAGTGAATTGTGCCAACAACCTGAGTGAGCTTGGAAGAGGACCTTTCCCCAGATGAACCTCTGGATGAGAATGCAGCATTGGCTGACACCTTGATGGCAGCCTTGTAAAGGACCTACTATGTGGACTCCTGACCCAGAGAAGCTGTAAGATAATAAATGTGTGTTGTTTTAAGCTGCTGATTGTATGGTAGTTTGGTACGTAGCACAGAAAACTAATGCAGGTAGGTGCGCTTTATATGTAGTTTCTTATACATCCAGTATGTGGAAAAAAATATTTTAAATCCTATATATGGAAAGGTCTACACTATGCCTGTTCTTTCAGGCCCAGGACAAGAGGTCACTGCATGTCCTCTCTGCTCTGCAGGGAGGATACCAGAATACTGGACAGCTGGGCCTGCAGCAGGTGAAACCAAACTAGCCAGTGATGGACAAGGTCTCAGGGCTTTCCTGCCCTTCTCAGCATTTAGCCTTCACAGCAGGAATATGTGGAACAAATTATAGAAGGTTTTTAAAGAGTCAGGACCAAAGCATGTCTCTCCCTTCCCAGCTAGAGAGAGATTCCAACCATTAGTCCCCACCTACTGCTTTTGATTCTTATATAACTCAATCAAGCTAGGGTACTTCAAGTGAGTTCTTACTGTAACTATAATAGAATAGAGGCCAAATTTTTCATTGTGGGCTACACAGGTCCCTGGATCACCTTGTCCCAGATTTCTACACTCCTGTCACAGCTTCTTTTAGTGCTCATCTTCCTTTCTCTTGCCATTGGGCATTTGCACATGCTGGGCCCTGACACACTATTTCCTTGGATTTTCCCAGAGTTAATTCCTTCTTCAGATCTCATCAGAGGTGACACTACCCCAGAGAAGTCCGTCTTCACCTCTTGAACTACACCTAAATCCCAATGACAGGCCCTCAGGTTACAATAGCTCTCACCTACTCAACACTTGTCACAGCTTAACTGTCCACTGGCTGGTGAAATTATTTGCTTAATGTGAACCTCCTCCACTAGCCTCTGTCTGAGCTGCATGGGAAGGACCTGGGATAGGTTTTGACTTCCCATTGATTTGCCATTAACTTGCCAGCACTGAGCCGACAGCTTGGCACAATAAACATCCATTCAGTAAAGAACTGCATACAATATATTTGTCTAAACCAATTGTTGAAAAGATGAGCCCAGGCCTGAAAGTCAGGAGACCTGGATAAGCACCAGCTTTCCATTCAACGTCAGTGTGACGTGGAGTGAACCATTCCTCCTCAGTTTCCCCAGTGCCTAGGGAGTCTTCAGATCTCTGATTCACTGACAATATGATCAGCACTAGTAAGTGCTTTTTACTGATGTTGTCACCACTGCACTTTTCTTCCCTTTGCCTCTTCAAGGAAGCAATGATGGGAAGACCTTTGAAATCCTACTTCATTTCCTTAGAGCTCCAAAAATTTTCAACAATAATTTCTCAAAAGGACTCCTGGCTGCTTGTAAACCACAGAGTCCATTGGGGCCTAAGGTTAAAAGGTCATATTGTACAGAATGGTCCTCACAGTCATCTGGGAACAATAACTAAAACATATAAATTATAGAACCGTGATGGCCAGCTGCGGTATCCATGGAAACAGATGTCGGCTTGGCCAAAGTGCTTTATAATGATTATGATTAATCATCCTTGAAATCACTGTTATTTATTGGTGTATAACTGATGGAACCATGTTGGAAGGGCTATATTGTACAGTTTTACAAATTTTCAGTTGTTAGAGCTAGTACCCTGGCTATAAAATAGGAAAAATGTTCCTTAAAATGTTCTCATTAAATATCAGTCAAAGAGAACAGGAAAATATAAAAGCCATAGCTTGGAATAATAGTCAATAAACACATTGTGCCAACAGAAGCCACTATGTTCAAAATAAATTTTCTTCCATGCTTCATATAAACTTAGTGGCAACAGAATATTTAAATAAGTGGGAACCCTTCTTTGTGAGTTCTTTCTAAATCTGGTTCACAATTCTGCTTTATCTGTGTTTAAGTCAGAATTACAAGCTTAGCAAAAGATTATGGATTCATTTATTGTTGACCCTTCTTTTAGCAAATCTTCCTTGTCTCTAGTATTTTTCCACCTTTATGAAGTTGTATATAAGCTGAATTTGGATCCTTTTGTGCTTCACAACTTGTGTGATTTATTTGATCCTATGCATAATTGAAGAATGATCAGAGTTTGGGAAGAGTCTTCATTCAAACTTTTTTGGATGGAGCTAGGGTCACTTTATGGAGACAGAAGGCATCTTGTTCTTTTGAGATATCTTAGCTTCTTCATATTCTCTCCCGACTCCCCATCCCCACCCTGACCAACAAGCCCAATAGGCATCTAACAGAGCATGCACAACCTTGACTTTCCCTCACATGTGCAGTGATGTACACCTGAAACTGGGAAATATTAAGGGATGTGCCAATAGGCCCAGAGGCCACTGTGAGTTTGGGTGCATTCCTAATGCATGTTTTCCCAGAACACGTCCACACTCCTCAAATACATACAGCATTGTTTTCAGTGACAGTACAAGGCTGTGAGAACGGGCTAGAGCCTTGGGTGCTGTTGGTACAAGTCTTTCCTAAGCACATCCCAAAAGCTACTGCCATATCATTCTTGATCCAGTGCCACAAATAAACAGCAAAGCTTGGGCCCTAGGCTATGCTCTTTGAACAGCCCTGGGATTGTTCTGCACAATGCCCTGATTGTCTCTGGGGCGGGGCAGCTACAGAGGGGTGGAGTGGGCGCTGAGAGTTTGCTACAGCAGCCATGTTAGGATACGTTCCAAGCACCACGTGTAATAGCCACTGCTAATGTGCAGAAAGGCTCTGAGATGAGTGTATGGCCACTGCCACTATAAACCTCCTTTCCTACTATACTCAATAGACAAAAAAAAAATGGCCCTGAATGCTTTGTGCAGCTGGGATGGACAAGGAAACCTTGGTAAATTGGAAACTGATAAACACAGCGAAAACATTCTAAGGAGGCAAGATTTGTGCCTATTTCTCAGTAACTTTGACTAAAAGCTCCCTATGTTAATACAGCACAGAAGGGCAAAAGTCAGCATAGATTGCATGTTAAGCATTTATATATGCAGGGAAGGAGGGAGCTGTCCCAAGGACATATGTTGGTCTTCTGTATCTTCAATCCAAAGAATTAAGAGGTACTGCAAAAGGTAACTTGACCCAACTCTCTGAACCTTCCAGAACTGAGAATTACCATTTTGTATTTCTAAATTGCCTCAGAAAGAAGACTTCATGATCTGATTTCAAAGCACACTCTGGAGATTTATTATAAAATATAATGAAGTAAAGCAACTATTTGATATAAATCTATCCCAATGTTTTGCAATTTTGCTCTCTGGGAAACATGTAGTAACGTCCAAAGAAGTTTTTATTGTTGCAATTGGTGGAGAAGGCAGAAGCTCCTGATGTTTAGTGGTAGAAGTCAGGGATGCTGCTAAACCTCAGACAATACACAGGTCAGCCTGACACAGTAAAGAATTATCTAGCCCAAAAAGTCAATAGTGCCAAGATTGAAAAACACTTATATAGACAAATAACCAGTGTGACTAAATTATTCCTCTCTGAAACAGTCGAGCAAAGGCAAAAGATTCAGAGTTCGAGTAACTAGATTAATTATTAAAGGTATTTATGTATACAATGCCTCAGTCCCAGAAGACTACATTAATTTTATTGAAGGATAGTATTGATAATTATTTAAGTAAAACGAACTGACATTTTTTAAGTGCCTAGCATGTAGGCAGATCCTGACTTTACAAGACTTGCTATTTGAGAGTCAAGCTATTTATATTTTGCTTTCCAATAATACAAGTTGGCCATAGTTTGAAACTGTTGATTTATACAGTACCAAGAACAATTCTTAATACTCTCATTCATTATTTCATCATATCTCCAAACAACCCTGTGAAATAGGAATAATTATTCTCATCTTATAAATGAGCCAGAATTGTAGTAGAGACTTTCCTGTCTCCAGAGTGAGTGTACATAGCCACCGTGCCACACAGCATCTGTGGAAATCAGGGGCCAAGAGATTTCTGTCAGAGGATATCACCTTCCAGTCACTGGCCCCTCACCTCAGTGGGGAGGAGGTTATGGTCTTTAAAGACCTCCCAGCACCAGCATTCATTATGCTAACGCCAAGAGGAAGCCATCTTGGCATAGGCTCCATACTGTGGAAGTAAAACAGATTTTCAAATTATCTGTAAAAATGGTAACATTAAACAGCTATCTGGAATATTGACTCTAGATGGCATTTTACCTTAGCCTAGATTCTCCAACTGGGGCATAAGTAAAATTCTTGTCTCCCCTAAATCAAATCAATTTCATCTTGATCATACAAATATAGCCCCCACCTCATATTCATTTCATTCATTCATTTATTCACTCATTCAACAAATATATACTGATTATCTATCAGTGCCAGGCAATGGGCTGAAGACTTAGGATATAGCTATGATAGACAAAACACAAAGCCATAACCCCTTGGAACTAATCAGTGAAAATGAAGCCTTGAGATTAAAAGATTTCCAGATAAATAACATCAGTATAATGTTTCTTATCTTTGAATTATGTGAATTATTACCATCATTATTCACCTGAATTCCCAATTGATACCTAATTTTATAAAACAATCAGGCTTTTCCCACATTTGTTTTTCAAATAGATATAGGCATGACCCCTGGAAGACATGAATAAAATTGAAAGGTGGCTATCAACTAACTCTTTCTGAAGCATCTAAATAACATAAACAGACATATTAAGCTAAAAGATACCAATATGATTTTCTTATCTCAATGACTTTTTTTTTCCAGAGATCTCCTATGTTTTATTCCGATGCAAAGTAATGAAAATATTTTCACAAATTTATACCTAAAATAAATCTGACTGAGAGATATTAAAATAAATTTCATTCTTACACAATCTATCTTTTCCCGTGTTCTATTCTAAAGATCCCAGTTAAGCAGCTTTGCTACATCACCTTAACTGTGATAAGGAAGATTTTTTTTATCAGATCCCTTGACAAAACCATTTACTGTACCTTTATATGCTTTTCCTGTTGCTCCCTGTATCTGTAAGCCCCTATTTTTTCTTCACCAATTGCTGCAACATTCCCTTTAAAACTCTATTTGAGATTATTTCATTTATGTATATGTTTTTATTTTTATACTTTGATCTATTCCTGAAAATATTTGAAGTGGCCTATAACAAGACTCATAGAAGATGACCCGATAGTGTCAGTTAAAAGTTGGACAAGAAGAGAAGTAAAACAAGAGTGGAGATGAAACAGAGCCAGGAATGAGTATAAAAATGCATGTCTTAATAACCCACACATGTGCAATGGGTGGGCCCTAAATCTGGTCCTAAATTTTCTGGCAGCCAACATGAAAAAAGAAATCTTATCAGTGACATATAATTCACAGTGTCCATGATAAATTAACAATCCAAATTTCCTGGGGAAGTCTAATTATTCTCAGTACTTGGACCAGACAGGAACTTTCCCTGGGATCCTCATGAACAGGTGATATAATGAATGATCACCACAGCTTCTTTACAATTCAGACAACGGCATCATGGGGCTCCTTATTAAAGTGACTCTTAATGTGTGCTAACAGAACATGCACAGACACTGTACGAGAAAAGGTGTTCTTCTGAAAGGGAAAAAGAAAAGGCACATGGCCAACACAACAAAAGCAATGTTCCAGCCTCCACTGGTCAACTTTGACCCAGATATTTAATTTAGACTATCTGGAGGCAGATAAAACTGAGCAATTGTCTCTACACAGTGTCCCTCCTAGCTTTTGATTGATATCGTGTGGTGACGAGCTTGTGATTAAATGTGGCAAACACACTGAGAATGTCTATTCCCTCTGCCATGGAGTTCATCCTCCAGTTCCTGAGCAGACCCCAGGGCCAGGCTAAGGCTCACATCCTTTTGCAGCAGCTGAGGAGTTCGTAAAGGCACATATCCAATGGACGGCCAGGCCAACCCCATACAAGGTTAGCAGAGATGGCACTGGCAAGAAAGACCAGGATCATTCTTAGAAAATGATCTTGAACACACTGCAAACCCAGACGAACAGGAGTTGTGGCCCAAAAGTTCTGTTCCATTTAGTATGGCCCAAATAGTATGAGCCTGCATTAGCTGAAGATAACCAAACACTGCCTCTGCCAAAATAAAACATCAACATAGCACTGAAAACATCTTTAGCTTTGAGCAGAATACTTCCTATTTGTGTCGCAAGATAAATCACTGTGAGATGCACACCAAGGAAATAGCCACAAGTTGTATGGGATCGTTAGTTATTTATAAGCCAGCTAAAAGATGAGAGCATCCAGAAAAGACAATAACTTGCTTGGAAGAAGAACAAAAGAAGAAAAGGCTAAAAGGCATATCTGTGGCAATTCGGACAATAATTGGCCAGTGAGGTCAGAAGGCTGTTGAGGTCACTCCTTGTTTAAAATAATAGAGCCATAACATTTATGTGAGAAAGAATGTTTGTTTGTGCTACTTTTCTCAATACTGGGAGAGGGAGAGGTTGAAGTCAGCTCAACCAGATCATTAAGAACCAAGTTTTACAGAAGGGAAACCTGCACACAGTCCTTTGTAACCCCAAAGGCAATGGTCTGCTGTGTGCAAAGACTGTTTCTATTGGCTCTCATCCTAGCAGAATAGCAATAGGGTCAGTTTTGTAAAAACATCTCTACCAGGGGCTCTGTCTAGATTGATCTCACGCTTTTCAAGAGGCCAAAGCTTGTACACAAGGATAAAGGCCAAGCAATCGTCAATAAATGCAGCAACAATTTGATATTTCTCATGTATTTCTCTAGAAGTGAATAAAGAGGACAGCAGTGGTCTGTGAAAGAATAAGCTTTGCTTTGTGCTTTCTCCTCCTCATAGAAAACATTGGCCTGTGAAAACTAAACTTGTAATTTGACAATCAAATACCTGGCATATAATTTAGGACCATTGTCCAATAAAGGAAGGCTATAATTTGGAATAGGGAATATTGTCCTTTTAGAATGTAGAATAAATTGAACTATTCATTTAATCAGGCAGGGCTGTGCCTACAGTACAAACAGTGGTGGGAAAGTTCATGAAAGGGGTCCTTCAATGGCTTCAGAGGGAAAAAAAATCTTCCCTAGAATCTACCCACATTGCCTAATGTAATGGCCTAACTCAGAATCTGACAGAAATTATGTTTTTAGTAAGTTTTTTGAGGTAATGATAAATTTGAAAAGCATTTTCAGTTGTGTAAGGTTCCAAGTGGTCACATGAGACTCTTGTTTCATGTGATACTTCATTAACCTCGCTGCAGAGGTTTTAAGTTGTTCCACTCTCTGCTGATATGTGGAAATGAGGTACCCTCTTGAGAGTTTAAACAGTGCTCAGCTAATAAGAGGCCACTTCACACACTTGAAAACCACTTTCAAACTGTTTTAGTTTCCTAGGGCTTCCATAACAAAGTAACTTGATTATCTCTGTAGAGACCCTGTTTATAAATAAGGTCATATTCTGAGATACTGGGGTTAGAACTTCAACATATCTTTTTGAGGACACATGCAACCCATAACACAACACTAACTGACTTGTTCTGCAGGATTGAAGAAGATTCTTCAGAACTGACCGCATCAAGCAGTCGTGAGGTCTTGCCCAGCCAACAGCAAGTGATCCTGAAACCAAGGAACAAAGAATAATGACCCCTCTGCTCCCTGCCATGAGAAAGGGACATCACTGTCATGCCTTGAGGAGCCAAGATAAGCAACAACATGTGCCTATCTGTTCTCCACAGGTGAGCCGCTGTAGAGGGTTGTGAGTGACTGCACAAGGCCTAGGTTCAATTCTAGCTCTACTCCCTATGAGCTGTGGGATCCTTGGCACGTCTTTTTTCATCTCTATCTGCAGTTAACTAGATGGCGAAATGGAGAAAATAATAGAACTTACCTCCCTGGTATATTGTAAGATTAAAATCACTCAATATATTAATTTTTAAAGCACTGAAAACAGGCACTGGAACACAGTCAGTTAATGTTAATGTTAGATATTTTAAAGTTAGTTTAAATAAAGATACAATTTTTAATTATGGGAAGTAATGCTCACCATCTCAACAGGGGACTGATTATCAAGGAAGCTAGATTTCCCCAGGAACTCCCTTAATGACCCTCATTTCATATCCCCACTACCCAACTGCGATTCCTACCTTTATGCCTTTCCTCAGTTAAGAATCATACACCGAGAAGCTTCTGTCTAGTTCCAGCTCACTCTCTGATCATCACCTCATTTTGCTCAATTTGAGCAACATACCAATATTAGAAGACAATTGCTTCTTGGACTAACATCTTCATCTCTGGACAACTTGCTTCCTCCATATTACTATTAATATAAGCAACTTCCTCAAAACATTAGCTATATTTTCCATTTCTTCCACATTCTATAAAACTTAGAGCAATGTGATGCACATAAGCAAAGTGCTGGATAAATGCCAAATAATTGAAAAGTGAAAACAAATGAAACTCAAGTACTAAGAAGAGGATCCTTTATTACAAACGAATTTGCATATCCAAGGATCATTTTTCTGAATTATTATTGTTCACAAATGTTCAGAACACTCCAGCAAGAGCATAGAATATAAAACCTGAGGAAAGATTATGGCTGGAAAGGATTGGCTTTGAGCCTAACATTGCTTTATCATGGCTCTGGCAGGCAATCAATAGGAAACTCTGTTGCATAGACATAAATCATAATTGAGTTTTCATCAGGCCTGTGCCAAATCTGTGCCTGTATGAAACCCAGGATCCTGGTGCCAAGGTGTCTTATCAGTCCATATGCAAATATGCCTTTTGATGAAATCAAAGAACAGTAGAATTCAGACAAGATTCAAGCCTTACACTGCCAAAGCCAGGTAGACAATTAACTCTTCCATTGGCCAATGACTAAAGAATGACTGCAAAGGGAGACATTTTTCATACAAAACTTCTCCATAGATGCTTAAGGGGACTCAGTAATGGGCAGAAAATTGACCACAATGGTCACCCTCCCTAAGAGTCTTTGCACAAGGACCTTTCTCCAAAATCCCTGGAAACTTTACCTGAAATGTATTGAAAGACCATCAACTAACACTAAAGAAAAGCTGTATGTGTACAGTTTTCTCACATACAAAAGGGGAAAAAACTTATATTAATGATTCTTTCCTCTAAATGTTAGCAAAGAGGACAAAATTTCCAGACTTTCATCCTTTTCTCAACAATAACACACCTGAAACTCAAGTAAATTTAAATTGAATAAATTTGGTTCAATTCATGCTTATTTTGAGGGCTGATGATTAGATTAAGACGCATAGCTCTGCTTACAGGTGCATAAGCATCCGTACTATTGAAATTCTTTTCAACATTTCTTAAAATACACTTTTTTTAGATCAACCTCCAGAACTTTTTTTAATCTACTGGGGACTGACTTGCCTGGGAAAAAATTTTATCTGGAAATTTGTTCTATGATCCAGACCACCCTCCCCCTTACCCCCAAAACATACACACAAAGAAAAAGATTCCCCACAGCTCTACTATCCATTACAGTAGCCGCTATAGACGTGTGGCTTTTCAAATTCAAATTAACCAAACACGATTAAAATTAAAAATTAGTTTCTCATTCATACTAGTTACATTTCAAGTGCTCGGCGCCACTGTGGCTAACGACTATTATGCACGGCAGGTGTCGAACATTTACATCATTCCAGAAAGTTCTATTGAACAGCTCTGTAAGCCTACACCATTCCTTTCATATGCAGAAAGATCTGAGCTTGGTATGGTCACAGAGAGAGGGGCCCCCTTTTTCTCTAAGTTCTCCAGAGAATCCCGATCTCACTACAGCCACACTCCTAGCAAATCACGTCCACAGAAAGGGCCACAGTTTTCTTGCCCTGAACACACATGCGTAAGGAAAGAACTAACAGGCTTTTGATTAGGCCAGCAATTTTCAACCAGATTGGAGGAGAGGCATGTCAAATTTGCTATGGGTATTTTTCTTCTACACACCGATACATATGAGAATCTCTGTGTATTACAAAACATTTACTGATGGGAGCTTATTGTACTTGTAAAAGATATGAGTGCTAAAAAAATGTTAAAAAGTACTGACCTAAGAGGAAAAAATGGTGGATTAGTGGTGACCTCCTGGCTCTCTGCTCCCGGAGTAGGAGGTGAAGAACGTGGACAGCTACACACGACTGGATCATTCTCCCACAAGAACAGCATCATGAATCTGCAGAGAAGCAGCACAGGACAAGTAGCTCTGGGGGAAAAAAAGGTGAATTGGAGAACCAACCACAAAGTATGGAGAGTGCGAGACACACAATAGGGAATAGAGCGTGGGATGGCCACAACCATTGGCCAGCCAGGCCAGTATGATCTGACCCACAGGAGGACAACTCCTTCTCCACCGACCTCCACATCCACTCAGGCAGGAAAGGGCCTGAAGTCATTGCAAAGTTGCGGCATGGGATAACAGGCTGTGTGGAGAAGAGACAATAGCGGGAAACATTTTGAACTCTCCAGTGCTCTGTGCTAGGTCTGCACTGGGCGGGAGAGGGACTGGTCTGAGTGGACACTTTCTGGGTCCACAGGAGGGAGTTTGGAGACAGGCACCTTGCCTCTTGCGGTCACCAGGACTAGAACAAAGGAGGTGAACGCCGAAAGGGAGGCTCTGCCCCTGGAAACCGCTGAAGATTCGGCTGGCACAGGGTGGGACGGAGAGTGCAGGACCCTGTACTGGACTGAGGTGAGACTGTGGGTCAGGGAAGCAGTGGGGACAACTGGTGGTCACTGAGACAGCCTGCCAAACCCAGCACCTGTGACCCCTGAGCAGTCGCCTCCAGTGCTGGCTCTCTGCGGGTGGGCAGCCGCCATTTGGGGCGGTCCATAGCCTAGAAAGGCTATGGCCCGTTGCGGTTCTGGACACCACCCCCTCCCCACCCCAGCAGAGCAAACTCAGGCAATGGTCTCAAGAAACGCCCCTGCCTCTGCCCGACAGAGCAGGCGCCGCCGTTGGAGGAGGGGAGTAACCAGAGAAGCCACTTTCTGAACATTCCTCCCTCAACCCAGGGGGCTTGTCTTTTTGCACCAGCAGGACTAACCCCGCCCTTGGAGGTACAGAGTGAGGAGAGAAGCCACTTTGTGGGCTGAGTTGTGCTGGGGCCTCAGGCGGCGCTCCTCCTCCTGTCTGCCCTTGGAGGAGGGAAGAAAGGAGAGAGAAAAGTTTTCTGGGCTGGGACGTGCAGGGGTCTCAGGCCACACCCCTCCCCTAGCCCGGCAGGGCAGACTCCACCCTTGGAGGCAGGGAGAAAGGACAAAAGTCACTTTCTCTGTGCAACTGGCATAAATCTGTGGGACCTTGGAACTAAGCAAAAGGGGGCAGACTGTTCATTCAGTGCAGCCGGTTGGTTTTGATCATCTGATAAGAACATAACACTAGGACTCGCCCTTGGCACCTGGGCCGCTGCCAGCTTTGGGGCTTGTGGACTGGGAAGGAAAATCCTGGCCTGAGTCCTCAGCAATTACACGAATTGACACCCCCCACCTGGAGCTGCCTCTCAAGTATGGCAAAAGAGCCCTGAATAACAGACTAGCAGCTCTCCCCTAGCATCAGATCAAGCAACCACAGAAGTATATGTGCTGAGGCTTGCAGGTACCTGTTGCCCTTTACCCCACCTAAAGTGGCAACAGGGCTCAAGTTACCCTTGGGAGTGACAACATATTTTCCAAAAATCAGGGCACTTGTATACCCCATTCAGGGATTGAGAGCCCAACAAAAAGGCATTGCAATACCTTAATAATCGACTCCTTCACACAAACTACAAGCAACAACAGAGAGGGTAACCCCATCACTCAACACAGTGCCTTCCATCCCAAATTATTGGAGGGCAGCGGAGTCACACACACAAGTGATTCACCAACTGGGAGCTTAAACAAGGGGTCCAAACTCACTAATCTCCTTTGGAAAGAGGTGAAGACAACAGGTCAGAGATAACCCAACAGGCTAAAAACCTCTAAGGCAATATAGGACCAGAGTGCATCTCCCCAGCACTGTCAAGGAATGTCCCTTTGGAGACTTGGAGATAAGGCCATAAACAAGCCTGAGCACCCCCAGTTCTCAACAAAGTAGCCTGATGAGAAAGAATCAGCAAAAGAACACAGGAAACGTGAAAGATCAGAGAGAAAAGTCATCCCCAAAAGAAAACATTCACTCTCCATCAATAGATACCAACTTCCATGATGTGATTAAACTGACAGAGGAAGAATTCCGAGTATGAATTGTAAGAAACCTTAATGGAATTGAAGAGAAAATAGAAACTCAACATAAAGAAGCCACAAGAACAATACAGGAAATGAATGAAAAATTCTATGAATGAAAAATACTGTGGAAAACCAAACAGAAATCTTAGAAATGAAAGAGGCATTCAAGGAACTTCAAAACACAGTGGAAAGCCTCAAGAACAGAATGGATAATGCAGAGGAAAGAATCTCAGAGCTTGAAAATAATGCCTATGTGCTAAACAAATTGGATGAAAAAAAGAACACTGAAACAAGAGACAAGACCAAAACATACAAGAAATGTGGGATTATGTAAAGGAGCCAAATATAAGAATCATGGGCATCCCAGAGAGAGAAGAAGAAAATATACAGGGCTGGAAAATTTATTTCCTGGAATACTGAAGGAAAGTATGCCTAGCCTGGCCAGAAATCTAGATATCCAGATACAAGAAGCACACAGAACTCCTGGGAGACTCAATGTGAAAAGGTAATCACCACATCACATAGTTATTAGGCTGACCAAAGTAAACATGAAAGAAGCAATCCTTCAAGCAGTGAGGCGACAAAAGCAGATAACCTACAAAGGAAAATCTACCAGACTAACTGCAGACTTCTCAACTGAAACTTTACATGCCAGAAGGGATTGGGTGCCTATCCTTAATCTTCTGAAACAGAATACTGGCCAACCTAGAATTCTCTACTCAGCAAAACTAAGCTTCATCTATGAGGGAGAAATAAAGACCTTTCCAGACAAGCAAACACTGATGGAATTTGCGAAGACCAGGCCAGCCCTACAGGAAGTACTCAGACCTGCATTACACACTGAACAGCACAATAGACACTCTCCAAAGTAAAATCACTCAAGAGTTAAAGTCTAGAACCTGGATTCCATCATGGCTCAATGAGTAAAACAAAATAATAAGAATTCACCCAACAATATGAATGGAAATCTGCCCCAAATATCAATCCTTTCAATAAATGGGAATGGCTTGAATTGTCCTCTGAAGAGACATAGACTGGCAGAGTGGATAAAAATCCACAAGCCTAGTATCTGCTGTCTACAGGAAATGCATCTAACCCTCAAAGATGATTTCAGGCTCAAGGTGAAGGGATGGAAAACATTTTCCATTTTCCATTTTCCTCCAGGCAAATGGAAGCCAAAAGAAAGCAGGGGTACCTATACTTATTTCAGATAACATAAGCTTTAAAATAGCAAAAGTAAGAAAGGACAAAGACAGCCACTATATAATGGTGAAAGTGAAGATCCATCAAGAAGACCTAATAATTCTTAATATTTATGCACCCAACTCAGAAGCACCCAGATATATAAAGCAAACCCTGTCTGATCTAAATAATATGATAAACAATAACGCCATAGTAGCCAGGGATTTCAACACCACATTGACTGTACTGGACAGATCTTCAAAACAGAAAATGAGCAAAGAAATAATGGACTTAAACAGAGCTCTAGAATAAAAGGGTCTAACAGACATCTATAGAACATTCCACCCAAATAAAGCCAAATATACATTCTTCTCATCAACTCATGGAACTTTCTCCAAAATTGATCACATACTAGGCCACGAATCAGACCTCAACAAATTCAAAAACATAGAAATTATACCATGTATCTTCTCAGATCATAGTGGTATAAAATTAGAGTTCAACTCTGACAGAAATACTCACCACTTCACAAGTCATGGAAATTAAACAATCTATTGTTGAATAACTATTGGGTCAAGGAGGAAATACAGAGGGAAATCAAAAGATTCTTTGAACTAAATGATAACAGGGACACAAGCTATCAAAACCTGTGGGATACAGCAAAAGCATTCCTGAGAGGAAAACTAGTAGCATTAAAGCATCCAAAAAACAGAAAGCTCAAAAATCAACAAACTAATAAACAGTCTCAAGGAACTGGAAAAGGAAGAGCAAATCAATTCCAAACCTAACAGAAGAAAAGAAATAACTAAGATCAGAGCAGAACTAAATGAAATTGAGAATAAAAGAACTATACAGATGATCAACAAAACCAAAAGCTGGTTTTTTGAAAAGATAAACAAGATTGACACCCCTCTTGCAAGACTGACAGGAACTAGAAAGGGAAGGACTCCAATAAATTCAATTAGAAATGAAAAAGGAAAGGTCACAACAGACAGCATGGAAATACAAAACATTATCTTTGAATACTATAAAAACCTCTATGCCTGAAAACTACATAATGAGGAGGAAATGGACAAATTCCTGGAAACATACAACCTCCCTAAGTTCACCCAAGAAGGAATAGAATTCCTTAACAGAGGAATATCAAGCGCAGAAATTGGAACAGCAATTAAAAACCGACCAAAAAGGAAAAGTCCCCGACCAAATGGGTTCACTTCCGAGATTTATGAAACATACAAAGAACTCGTACCTATTCTACAGAAATTATTCCACATCATTGAGAAAGATAGTATCTTCCCCAACTCATTCTACGAAGCCAATATCACCTTGATACCAAAGCCAGGAAAGAACACAACAAAGAAAGATAACTACAGACCAATATCCCTCATGAACATAGATGCAAAAATCCTCAACAAAATTTTAGCAAATCGAATCCAACAGCATATCAAAAAAATAATTCACTATGACGAGATGGGCTTTATCCCAGAGACGCAAGGCTGGTTCAACATACACAAATCTATAAATGCAATACACCTCATAAATAAAAGCAAGAGCAAAGACCATATGATTCTCTCAATAGATGCAGAAAAAGCATTTGACAAAGTCCAGCACACCTTTATGATAAAAACTCTTAACAAAATAGGCATAGACAGCACAAACCTTAAAATTATCAAAGGCATATACGATAAACCCACAGCCAATATCATACTAAATGGGGAAAAATTGAAACCATTCCCACTTAGAACTGGAACCAGAAAAGGTTGTCCACTATCTCCACTTTTATTCAACATAGTGCTTGAAGTCCTTGCTAGAGCAATTAGACAATAGAGGGGAATTAAGGGCATCCAAATGAGGGCAGAAGAGATCAAACTCTCACTCTTTGCTGATGATACGATATTATATATAGAAAACCTCAAGGATTCAACCAAGAGACTCCTGGAA
Source organism: Propithecus coquereli (assembly GCF_000956105.1). Taxonomy (NCBI): domain Eukaryota; kingdom Metazoa; phylum Chordata; class Mammalia; order Primates; family Indriidae; genus Propithecus; species Propithecus coquereli. Next base: position 10,218,516 of record NW_012150063.1, on the reverse strand, counting down.
TTGATAAATAGATTCAGAAAAGTCTCAGGATACAAAATCAACACACACAAATCAAAGGCATTCATATATGCCAATAACAGTCAAGCCAAAAATCAAATCAAAAACACAGTACCTTTTACAATAGC
>NW_012150063.1:10204909-10217293 GCF_000956105.1 Propithecus coquereli | reverse complement strand
CTACATAAAGGAACAAAAGTCATTCTATAATAAAGACATCTGCACTCAAATGTTTATGGCAGCACAATTAACTATTGCAAGGATGTGGAAACAACCCAAATGCCCATCAATCCATGAGTAGATTAATAAAATATGGTATATGTATATAATGGAATACTACTCAATTACAAAAGAAGATGGTGATCTAGCATCTCTTATATTTTCCTGGATAGAGCTTGAGTCCATCCTCTGAAGTGAGGTATCACAAGAATGGAAGAATAAGCACCACATATACTAACCATCAAATTGACACTAACTGATCAACACTAAGGTGCTCACACGGTAGTAATATTCATTGGGGTTTGGGGGTTGGGGGTGGGTAAGCTCACAACTAATGGATGTGGTAAGCATTGTAGGGGGGAAAGGGCACACCTCAAATCATGGCTTGAGAATGGCAAAGTCATAACATGTATCCAAAATGTACCCCCATAATATCCTGAAATAAAAAAAAAAAACTACTGACTTAAATGACTGGTAATCATTGTAAAAGCTGCTCTTTATTAACATTTACTATTTTCTTAAGACTGTACTAAATGATTTTTACTTGTTTTGGTTTAATTTGTCACAATAACCTTTGAGGTAGGTATTACTGTTATCTCTACTTTACAGATCAGAGTGGCTGCCCAATTCACGCAACTAGTACATGGTACAGGTAGGCCTAGTACCATGTCTGGATGAGTCTAAAGCCTGTGCTCATATGCACTCCTCTAAATCTCCTTGGTGATGTGTAAACTATGGACCATGGGCCATAAACAGCTCACCTAGATTTTATATGTGGTCTGCGCATCTTCTAAAGTAAGGAACTTTTCATTTTCCTGATAAAGAAGTTCAGGCTCATGAATAATCTGATTCAACCATCTCTAGCCCTGCCCATGAGCAATTCCTGCCTCCTCCTCACCTCCCACACCAACCTAATCGGGCCTTTTTAGTTAGAGTCTTTGATGCTCTATTCACCAAAACTGGAAGCCAGAGCTCTGGCTCTTGGACCAATCGTTGTATCATATTCCTGGTAAGTATGTCAATGACTTGTCATGGTGTAAGCTGAACAGGTAATTTCCTAAATACCACATATACTCTCTCATATGGATGCAACTAGTATGAGACAGAAAAAGCAGATGAAAATTATTTTTTCAAATAAATGGACCTACTGTGTTCTTTTTGTGCATCAAGCATATTGCTCCTTTTCTTGTTTGCCATAGAATAAATATATTTAAAGAATGCAAATTAAGAGGTTATTGAAGAAAAAAGTACATTTTTCAATTAAGTAACTTAGAAAGTAAATCAAAGAAAAATATTTGCCCTTTTCCAAAATATCTTATTCAACAACAAAAATTTTTCTATGTACAACATTACAATCAAACCCTGTAGAGTGTCTAGTTATATGGCTTCCGAAATATTAATGCAAAGGAAAGCTTATGATGATAAGAAGATAAAATAATGTTTAATCATTGTTTCCAATATTGAATTCTTTGACATAAAAGATCATTTTTAAATCATATATGCATTAGCCCTTGTATCATCATTGATATAAAGTTTAGAGATGCTAAGAAGATTAGCAAAGAAAATAAGAAAAAAAGATGAAAATAGAATACTAGGGAATGCCTACTTACTATTATGTAGCACAAAAGACAGCACTCACTAAATATTGTTGACCTATTTTTGGCAAAATGCAATTAAGCAAAAAATGCTGAAGCAAAAATCACAGAAGCAATGGTATTCAAAAAAAGATTTAGCACCAGTTGCTTGATGAGTGGAATAGACTTTGTGAGAAGGGTCTTATCATCCTAGTTAACTCCAAGATGTTCGATTACCAGGAATTGCAAACTAAAATGCCTATAGGGATGAGCTTGATAATATAATGAGTGAAGAGTGCTGATAATACAAAAAGTAAAAATGCATTTTTTATGATGATTAGGAAAAACACTTGTGTGGGAGGATGTCTTATAGAGTTTGGCAAGCTTTTTCAAGTCCTACCTGGCATTGCACCATTATAAGATTTGGATGGGGTTGATATTCCATTTTGTTATTTTTAAAACTGGCAGGATAAATGATCTCCAAAATTTTATTCCAGCTTTTTATCCCCCAGGACCAATCAAGCTTCCTAATTTTCTTGAAGTTAAGAGCCTAGGGGAATAATTTCTAGAATAGTGGCTCTATAACCCTTTCCCCAATGAAACAACCATAACTGGTGAGAATTATTTTTTAAAAAAATTTAAAATCTCTGGTAATAATGCTAAGGTCATACAATAAACAGAGAATGATTTATTGAGAAAATCCACTAAATCTCTGTAAGTGAGTCTGTGATGTTTGAGCCATGGCCTGCTTTTCCCCACACCAGATCAGCAGGACAGAATTCTACCTCAGATGGATGTAGCCAAGAACACAGGGTTCCATCTCCCCTTAGTTCCCAGTCTAAGATGACAGTGTCTCCCCAAAAGAGAGAGGCCACTAACCTTTTTGTATCCCCTAGCTCTGTGTTGCAGAAGCTCTATTCCAGACAAGAGCAGCTGAGAGAGCTGAGGCTCCCCTCCTCTACTTAATCGCCTGCTCATAAAGTAGAAGCCCTACCCTAGGCATGGCATGAAGAGAATAGGAAGCCCTGATCACCCTCAACTAAGCTCATTCATAGGGCACAGTTTCCATACCAACAAGACCTGAGTCTACTACTCCATCCCAATGTCTGTTTTGTAAACCAGTGTCACTCTGAGATCAGATCACTGTCCCCACCTCCATCTCTAAAGCAGTGGTGCAAATATTTTTCCCAGGGCAGGAGGAAGGTCTCAAAAAGAGAGATCTCTGTAGATATCCCTAAAAGGACTGACTTTATTTGTAACAGAGCATGGGGACGTTCAAGTCTAACGACAACGTCAAGAACAATGGAGATTTTGGTTGTAAGCAACAAAGAGGAGGCTATCTCCATGGTAACAACAAGCTAAACTGTACACCACCTAGAAGTTTAATAAAGAGACCCAGGGAAAGAGACACCTAAGAAGTGCCTTCTCGGGGTCAAAACAAACCTCAAGACTGGTCTCAAAAACTGCCCCTGTAAATGGGACCAAATTTAATTGAATCATGCTGTGACTGTGGAACAACTTACACCTACAATTTATGTCTGGCTATAGCACCAACACTACAGGCTACAAAAGAAAAAAAAATGGACATTATCAATATTAAAAACTTTTGTACTTCAAAGGATACCATCAAGAAAATGAAAAGCCACCCCACAGAATGGGAGAAAATATTAGGCAAATTATATATCTGATAAAGGACACATATCCAGAATATAAAAGAACTCTTACACTCAACAGTAAAAAGACTCATCACTCAAATTAAAAACGGGCAAAGTCCTTGAATAGACATTGCTCTAAAAAATATATGCAAATTAACAGTAACACACGAAGACATGTTCAACATCTTTAGCAATAAGGAAATCCAAATCAGAACCACAATGAGATACCACTTCATACTCAGTAGTGTACCTATAACAAAAAAGACAGATGATAATGAGTGTTGATGAAAACATGGAGAAATTGGAACCCTCTTAAATTGCTGGTGGGATGTATATTGGTGTAGCTGCTTTGAAAAATAGTTTAGCAGTTCCTCAAAATGTTAAGCATGGATATACCATATTACCCAGTCAATCCCAATTCTAGGGAAATAAAAACATATGTCCCCTCAAAAACTTGTATATAAATGTTCATCATAACATTATTTATAGTATCCAGAAATTGGAAACAACCCAAAATGTCCATAAACTGATGAATGGATAAATAAAAGTAGATACATCTATACATTGGAATATTATTCAGCAGTAAAAAGTATTGAAGCATTCACACGTTACAACATGAACAAACATTGGAAACTTTATGCTGAGTTAGAGAAGCCAACTAGAAATGACCACATATTATATTATTCCATTTATATAAAATTTTTAGAATAGTCACTCTTTATAAAGAAACGAAAATAGAATAGATTCGTGGGTGGGTTGGGGGAAATAAGGAGTGACCGGTAATAGCCATGGGGTTTTCTTTTGGAGTGATAAAAATGTTTTCAAATTGATAGTGTCGATGACTACACAACTCCGTGAATACACTATATCATACATTTTGGGTAAACTTTATGGTATGTGAATTATAACAGTACAACTGGTTATGGTTTTTGTTTAAAAAAAAAAAAAAACACCAACCCAGGATTCTAAAACAGAATTATCTTTAAATGTTTAAAACAATCTGGGGTTATAAATATTTTCTTATACAACTTAAAAATACTTGCTCAGAGAAATGGACAAATTTTGCAGTGATTTGTAGAAGACCAGAGAAAGGAATATATATTTAGGACAATCTTTTAGAAACTGACTACAAAAATAAAATTTTAGCTTTTATTTCTTACATAATTAAACATATTTGACTCAAAGCATGAAACGAGTTATATAATTCAAAGGAAACTTATTCCATAATGACACCATAAAATAACAGATTAACAGCAATGCTTGATTCATATCAACCTTTCTGTAGCTTCCTTAGACCTCTATCTTCAGAAATGAATGAGTTGACACTAGGTAGTATAGTAAAAAGCAGGACCTTTTAGAGTTCAAGTTTAGAAAGGACACTTGACCCATGGTTCATATTCTTAGAGTGCCTAATAATTACAATTTCTACATTACTTCCAGGTGAATTTATAACACAGCCACAGAGGTATGCAGGCAAACTGTTAGGGTTAAAATGTATCCATAATGCATCTTACAGATGATTCATTTTATATGTCAACTTGATTAGGCCACAGAGTGCCCAGATATTTCACTAAATATTATTCTGAGTGTGTCTTGTGAGAGTGTTTCTGAATGTGATTTACATTTGAATCAGTAGACTGAGTAAAGCAGATTACCCTCCCTAACATGGGCGGGCCTTAACCAATCAACTGAAGACCTGTATAGAACAAATAGGCTAAGTAAGGGGAAAAGGGAAATCTTTATGCCTGAATGCTTGAGCTGGGACTTTGGTCTTTTCCAGCCTTCAGACTCAGACTAAGACATTAGCCCCTTTTTGGTCTCAAGGCCACTTGTTTTCAGACAAACTTTTACTGTCGACTGTCCTAGTTCTCAGGCCTTCAGACTCAGGCTGAAACTATACATTGGCTCTCCTAGCTCTCCAACTTGTTTACTGCAGATCTTAGGACTTCTCAGCCTCTATAATTTTGTGAATCAATTCTTTATAATAAACTTCTTCTCATATATACACTATATACACACACATATACACAATGTTTGTATATATACATTATATATACATATACATAGCATATATACACATATATACTATGTATACATATACAATATACTGTATATATTATGTACGCATATATGTATTATTGATTCTGTTTCTCTGGAGAACCCTAACACACATTTTAATTTTGTGCTATTCTACCAGACCATAATCCTTACAATAGTTTGTTAATAAGTATTGTTGTCAATCCTTTAATTATATTGTTGGCAGTGTAATTATACCACATTACATATTGTATGTTTGTTAAAAATATTTTTCACTAAAATAACGTGTACAATATCCTATAATTTTTTTAGCCTTATTTTGTTTTTCCCAGAAGTTTTAATCTATAGGAGTTTATATTAATTGTAATGGGTCAAGTTTTTCTCAAGCTTTGGAAAACTCTGGTGGAAAAACCTGAACCACAAGTCAGACATTTATCTCCTCATTAACGTGTACTGCCTTAATTGATCTTAAACTCTACTTGTGCCTTAGAGTAATCAAGTGGATGTTGATGATGATCATTTCCAACCTTCTTTGCTAATAAGATTTTTATGAGGATCAAATCAGATAAGAGATATAGAAAATGCTTTGAAAGAAAGGCAATATACAATAGTGATATAATTTTACTATGTCTAAGTAGTTGCATGTTATTAATATTTTAGTATTAACTGAAATCTTTCCAATGACAACAGAGAGAAAAATGTAGTGCTTAGCTGAGCTGGAATGAAATCTACAAATTAGGATAAAATTTGAGCCTGTTGAAAGTGTATAATGCAAAAAAATTACTAGATCATTTTCTGCTTCTTTAATTTACATATAATTTGGGATGAGAAGTACACTTGTTATATTCATGGAGCAGATGAACTACCAAATTAATTTCATGTAACCAAACCCAATAAGAGGTAGCATTGTTTATTGACATGGAAAGACACTCCACTTTTATATAAATAGACTACACTACAGATGCTTATGAATATGATGTTCATGTAACAACACCAGAGAAAAGCCTGCCTCACAGAGAGGGATCATATTATTTGAAATTGCCAAAAATGTTGAAGCCTAGTGCCAGGTATAACATGATTGCCTAGTTAATATTTGTAGACTTATTAGGGGAAAAAAGGATTTATGTATAAATAAGAATATTGAATATAAGAACATGGAGATAGTTCTTTCACTCAGTATTTCAATACCATATCGTTTGGAGCCTGAAACATAAGTGAATGGAGAACTTTGGAGACGTTCCAGAGAAAAGCAATGAAAATGATTAAAGAGTTGGAAAATGGGGTCTATAAATCATGACTACAGGAATTGGGAGTATTTAACCTGAAAGAAAAAGCTACACGAGTGCACCAGATTGGTGTATCTGAAACTTAGAGATGGTGAGATTTGCCGTGACCTGACGTATCCGTATAGCTGTGCAAACAGAAAGAAATTCAGAAGCAAAAAGGATATTTTCAAAGTGTTACTATTATTTCTGTAAATATTCATCTGTCTTGTGGTTTTCAAAGCAACCAACAGGAGCCTTGGGACAAGCAGGGTGTGCACCAGTTCAACCCACAAGCATTTCATCAGGTGCCACTGAGGGCCAGGCACCTTGCTAGGCGTGGTGGAGAGAAAGGAGTAGGGCATGATCCCAAACCGCCAGGATTGTGGGGTTCGGTTGAGGAGACCAACATGTAAAGGGAGTTGCAGGATGTCTGGAAATCTATAATCAAAGAATACGTAAAGTTACTTAGTGATAACTAGGTAACAATGGAGTTTACTCTGAGGCTGAGGTGGAGAAGGAGCTGTTGCACTGGAGTCTTAAAGCTGTGAATGAGCTTGTTGGGCAGAGCAGGAAGGAAGATGGTAAGGCCATTCTATGTGGATAAAAGAGAAAGTGCAGGAAAATCCAGGCGAGAGATGGTGAAAACCTGAACCAATCCAGTTAGGAAGTCAAGAGCAGATATAAGAAATGTTATCACCTCCGCTTTGCAGGAACTGAGGTTCAATGATCTCTGTAATTTGTAAAAGATCAGCAGTAGTTAATGCCAAAGCTGGGACCTAACATCCTTTTTACTCATTTAGCAATCCTAACATGCCATGGTTTATCAGATAAACACTTCCTTCCATGAGACCTGGAGCTGTTATCAATAGAAAATCCATCTTCTTAAGTAATTTTTGGTCGGGGGAGGGGGTCAGGAATGTCATCTCGGTCACACACACACATGCACACTCACACACACACACACACACACACACACACACGAGTTATTCGTAAACATAAAAGAAGTTTAATTTCACCAACCATTTAACATAGAATAAAGCATCTCATTTTTCTTTGTTCTTTTGTACCCCCACACAGTGAAGACAAGAGATATATACTGAAATTAAATCATTTTCAATTTGTTGTTTTAAATTAAAACAAAATGCACCATCATACTCGTGCTGTCAGAAGGACTTTTTGTTATTGCTCCTGCTGCAGCCTCATGTCATTTCTTTTCCTGTGTTTTCAATAAAACTGTTTCACAGGTTTTGAGTCAATGTAACAGTAAACAAAAAAACTGTTCTGGATCAATATGCACCAAATATAAGGAGAGAAGCAGCTTGTTGGAGTCCAGGCAAATCACAGGACAAAACAGGAGTCAGTGTATTGAGGGGTTGGCTATTTAATTTGTTTTATTAGTTTATTTTTTTCTCTATAATCTGAGCCTGCCTAGCAAAATTACTTCTGAATTTCTGGTTTTAGGAATCTAGTATTACTTAAATCTCAATTTTCTGTCTCAATAATTGACTGAAATGAAGAAAAAATGTAGTCCCATTCTTTTTATTTCTGTTTTGAAGTTTCAGTGGAATAAATTTCACAGAAAATACATATTGGGGAAAGTATTATAAAACAATTCTTCAAAAGACATTCTGCTATTTCCTAGAAGGTTCTCAGGCAATCTCCCAGTTAAAGAATTTGCTCTAGAAAACCTCACACTGATATTCCCGTCTGACCACATTTTCAAAATGTCCTTCTTTTATCCTGCCACATGACTGGAAATCGCCTTAAAATTCAATATGGGAGGATGAGCTCTCCTGGTTCCATTTCCCAAATGCCTTAATTGTAATTATATCCAATTTGTGGGTAGTGGCATGAGAACACGAAAGCTGCCCTGCTCCCTCTGCACACTCTTCCTCCTCTCCTAGCAGAGCTTTGTAATAATGAGGAACACACAGTTGGGCCTGGGGGTTCCCATCTGCTTGTGATTACCTCTCTGCACTTGCCTGCAGGAAGGCACTGGAAAGTCAGTGAAAAGCAGGGCAATTTCTTAGCCATTAGTTTTTAAGAATCTGGCTGCCCTGATACGATTTAGAACATGAACGCCATGACCTAAATGTTCTCAGAAAGTATTAGTCTCATTGCCCCACCCCCTTTCAGGGAACTCCTGAGTTACTTTCCTAAGAAAGAATGAATGCATCTGAAAACTAATAGTTCGGAGAACAAGCTTTAGTACTTGCTGTGAACTCTTGACTTCATGTCAAGCTAACCTAAAAAATTGAGAAATTCTATCTCATCCTATTAGTGAGCAGTGATCAGGCTGACACTGCTAAGGAGGGTGTTGGAGTTCAGAGACTGGCACAAGTTGGTCTCTGCGGGGATAGGTCTCCCAGGATAAGGGCTGGGAGGCAGAACCCCCTCTCACCTAAAGCTCTCTCCTCTCACGGCTGCGCATTCTTGGCCCAGGCAGGCAGTGCCTATGGGTCAGGAGAAAGGGGTCACAAGAGGTCTTTAGAGGGAGCTGAAATTCTAGCAACTATCAGAGTAACAGTGGTACCAGGAGATACAGAAAGAAGTAGAAGGAATATTCTGGGTGGAGGAAAGCAGTGGAGTTTTATATGTGAAATACACAATGGCTTCTGAGTGGACCAGTTGTGTGGCCTTTAATAAACACAATTATGAATGAATTTCTCTCAGGCCAGGCTGATGTGCTTGCTCTTGCCATCAGTCTGTAAATCTCAGGAAAAGTGAATGGAAACATAGATGAAGAGCATTCTCCAAACTGGGATGTAAAAACTGGCCCCAGGCTGTCTCAGGATCCAGAAGATTTCCTTGATGAACAGAGCATCAGGTGGGAAGGATACGGCTAGGGAGCAAGCCTTAATTTTATTTGTTATGAAGGATGCCTGCATCAGTCAGGGCAGGCTAGGTTACGGTGCAATTAAAACTACACCAAAATCTGAGTGGCTTAAAAGGACAAAGGTTCATTTCTCACTCAAGCCGTATGTCCCATGTCAGCTGGGGAGTGAGAGCAGGCCCTATTATTTTCACTCAAGGACCCAGACCAAGGGAGATTTCTTCTGTGCTCTGCCACATTTTCTCTGGCAGAAGTAGGAGAATGTGGCAAATTATGAACCAGCCTTTAAAACCACAGCCCACAAGTGATGTTTGTCACTTCTGCTCACATTTCATTAATCACAGGGAGTCATGTGGCCCCAGCCTAAAGGAGCAGTGAAGTGCAATACTTTTCTGTGCCCAAAAGAAGGGCTAAAAATACTGCATGAACAGCATTAATGACCACCAAAATGCACACTTCATTAAGACAGCATCACAGCCTTGGTGGGGTTGGTCTGAAATGATGATGTGTCTGAACAGTCCAGCATTAGGAGGACATGAGGCAGTAACTCAGCATCACCACCCCCTCCGCTGACCTCAGTCTGCTCCTTGACCTGGGAATAGGTCTTAGGTATCAATTTCTGTGATAGGCCTAATAAAGTGCCCCTAAATTAGTCCATACCCTAATCTACAGAATCTGTGAACATGTTACCTTATATGGCAAAAGGGACTTTGCAGATGTGATTAAGTGAAGAGTCTGGAGATAGGGAGAGTATCCTGGACTATCCAGGTGAGCCCAATGTAATCACAAAGCCCCTTATAAGAGGGAGGCGGGACTGTGAGTCAGAGAAGGAGATGTGACGGCAGAGTCAGAATAAGAGAGAGATTTAAAGATGCTGCATGGCGGTCTTTGAAGGCGGAAGAAATGGTTAGAACTCAAAGAATGCAGATAGTCTTTAGAAGCTGGAAAAGGGAAGAAAATAGATTCTCAAATAGAGTCTCCAGAAAGAACATAGCCCTGCCTATGCCTGAGAGCATTTCAGACTTCTGACCTCCAGAATAGTAATTTGTTCAAGTTGCAATTGAAAACTAATATGATGTCCCAGAAAACGTGATCTAAAATGTAGTGACTCAGATGACAGCCAGAGTTTGGAATGGGCAAGGTTAGCTGACAGGAAGCATTGTTGCAAAGTTGTAAAGCTGCAGTGTTTGTACATGGCGAATGTGAATTCTGTTCCCAGCACTCAAACCCGTTGACCTGGGAGAACAGGCAGCTCCAACTCCAAAGGTACCTCTAATAAAAGAAATTATTTATGTCTGAAATGAATAAAACACAACCCCAAATGTGCAACAAAACATGAGTTTCTTCTTGCTTTTCTTCCTTCTAACCTCCCCTTCTTCACCTTTTCTCCTCTCTCTCAGCCTCAACTTCTTTGGAGTTTAGTTGAACCCAGCAGCAGAAGCCAAAGCTGAGCAAGGTGCCGCCATTATACAAAACACCTTCAACTGCAGAGCATTATATTGTTTCAGCAGTAGGAGGGATCTTTAAACAGTGATAGGTCCAACCACACATCCAAAACTTAGATCTGTTCCAAGGTTAATAGCCAAACACCTCTGGTGAGGGAGAATGCACTGCCTCTCAAAATAGTCTTTGCTATCTTAGAACAACTGGAAAAGTTCAAATCAGTATAAGCAAAAATTAATTTACTTTCTTCATGATTACTACTCATTGGTCCTTTCCCATCCCTAGGGATGGCTAAGAATATAGAATAGGTCTAATCCCACTTTTAAATGATAAGCATTGAAAAACTTAAAGATATTTGCAAGGTTTAAGGACAAAATAATTTCCATTTCAAACAATAGCTAAAGCACACAGTGGCTTGGCAGGAATCTCTCCTTAAGGTTCATTCATTTTTATGTTACACTAATGAGATGCTTTTGATGAAGTGGGTGGAAGAAGATTGAGATCCGGACAGCTCCCAGATATTTTATGTCCCTATCAAAACTACTACAATGCAGGTTACAGGGTAATGAAGGGAGAGGAAGAGAACACAGACCCTAAGAAACAGGAAATTGGCGCATCCCAGGAAAGAAGCAAGTCAGAATTGTTCTTCACTTGCTGTTCCATTGTATCTTCTCACAACTGTAGAATGTCAGACAGACTACCTTTCAAAAATGTCTTCTAGAATAAATTAGCCTCATTGGGGATTGGGAGGTGGGAGTTTTGGGATTTTTTTCTTTTGAGACAGGGTCTCGCTCTGTCACCCAGGCTAGAATGTAGTGGCGCTATCACATTAATAGCTCTCTGCAGCCTCAAGTGATCCTCCCACCCGAGGCTCTCGAGTAGCTAGTACTACAGGTGTGTGCCACCATGCCTGGCTAAATTTTTTTTAAATTTTTTATAGAGACAGGGTCTCACTATGTTGCCGAAGCTGGTCACAGCCCCATTGTTAAATTAGCTCATATGCAACAACAAATTAGCCAAAAGATTTTGAAGCAACTGCCATTTTTTTTTCTTTTAGAATTAATTGACCCAAGTCTATATACTCCATTTGCTTCCCATCCAAATCCATTCCAGCCCTCTGTGTCTCAGGAGGCTAACCCTCAATGGCCAGCATCGCTCAAGATCACTTGCCCTCTGGTTTCTGGTCGAGTTTGGCCAATGGGAGACACTTGCAGAAGATAATAAAGTGAGAGGAGATGAGATTAAATCATTTATTCTCCCTGCTTAGGCAAATTGATTCTGACAGATGCTGTCATAGATATAACCCAGTTCCTCTCCTATGGCTTCAGTTATCTCCTAACTCCAGTAACATAAATTCTTCTCCCTACCCCTTAGGTCTCAGGATGGTAAGGTTTCCTATTGCTGCTCTTCCCTGTATGCTTCAACATTCCTTATTAGTTCCCTGAAACCTGTCCACACTTTTGTAAATAGCTCCATCAATGACTTCTCTTTAAAATCCCGGTTGAATGTGCCTTCTGTTTCTTGTCAGGACCCTGGCT
>NW_012150063.1:10194111-10204859 GCF_000956105.1 Propithecus coquereli | reverse complement strand
CCTTGAGGAAGCTTTCCAGATATTCAAAGGCAATTGAGTGTGATGATCTAAGTCTTTGGTCACTACATCTGTATCAGTATGAGCGGTGTGCCAAGAAACCTGTCCACACTTTTGTAAATAGCTCCATCAATGACTTCTCTTTAAAATCCCGGTTGAATGTGCCTTCTGTTTCTTGTCAGGACCCTGGCTAGTAGAGTGGTCTTCCTGCTTCCCCCTCTACCTCCCCCAGAATGATCATTTTAAAACATGAGTCACATCATGTCATTTCTTTGCTCAAAGCCCTCCAGTGGCTTCCCATCTCACCAAGACTCCTTACAGTGACTTACATAGCCCCTATCTCAACCCTATATAACCAACCAGAGTTTTATATAACAAATGTTTTAGTTGTCATGAAATGAAAGCACATATAATGCAACCTACCTAAACAATTTTAAAAAATACTAATATAATATCCTGAGAAATAAAAGAAAAATACTTATAATAAAATAATATAAATTCCAGGTTCAAAATACTTAGGCATGACGATACAAGAAGACAAAATGAAGTGGTCAGAAGGTTATATCTATGTGTAGAACCACCAAAAACAAATACAGATATATTAAGTTGGCTATTCAAATAAGACAAATGGATTGCCATGAGTGACATGATTTTCCAAAATGGTTGTGCCAGTTAGCAGTTTATTGCCTTTCAGCTCCTAATCTGCCTTTCATTTCCTGCTCCACGAAAACGGACCTGGCTCCTTTTCTGCAGTTCCCAATCCCTGGGCTCTGGACCGGAACTGGACAGTGGCCTGTTAGGAATGGGGACACACAGCAGGAGGTGAGCGGTGGGGGAGAAGGTGAAGTTTCATCTGTATTTGCAGTCATTGTCTCCATCACCCCACCATGAGACCGTCTAGTTGCAGACCGTCTAGTTGCTCAGGGCTCCCACTGATTCTGCATTATGGTGAGTTGTATAATTATTTCATTATATATTACAATGTAATAATAATAGAAATAAAGTGCACAATAAATTTAATGCACTTGAATCATCCTGAAAGCTTCCCCCCTCCCCATCCTGTCCATGGAAAAATTGTTTCCCACAAAACCGGTTCCTGGTGCCAAAAAGGTTGGGGACTGCTGCTTTAAATATTTGTCTTTGCATAATGTTAACCTTTGTCAGTAGAGGGTGCAGGAGGTAGAGGATTTCCTTCTTGATTTCAGTATGCCACTCCCTGCAGGACCCTCTAGTCAGCTTGGCTTTTACAGCTCAGAGTTCTTGCGGCACGGGCAGCTTCTTCGGTGCCAGCATCCTGCACATGACTGCTTCTCTGGGATCCAGATCTTGCAACGAACAGTTGTCAGCAACTCCCAGCAGCCAGCAGTTCCACCAGCACATCCTCACTCAGTTTTATAGCAGAGTGCCTCTGAGAAACACTTCCCAATGAGTGGCTTTGCCCAGCACCCGATTTTCTGGCATATCCCAAGCAAGCATTTTGAGAACGTTCTGCCAGTGCAGAACCACAGCAACTTCTGCACCATCCAATGAGCCAGGACCATGCCCTCTCCAACAAGTACTGGCTCTCAGCATGCACCCAACTAAAGTGGGTGTTTCTTCCTAATATGCTTTCTCTCAGTCCTAGAGATCGTGCTGATCTTTATATTTGCCACCCCTGTATTTTTTAGAATTTTCTTCTTACTAATCTATCCTTCATTATTCTAATTCCATATTATAGTTAATAATGCTTTGTATTAAACTTTTCTTGTTTCAGTTACCGTATGGTTTCTCTCTCCTGGTTAAACCCTGACTAATACAATGGTAAACAACTCTTATTAAAGTTTCTGAGAAAATAAAACCATTTTTTTTATGTACATAGCAGTCATATTCCTAGAAAATTCAGTGGTTTCAGAAGAGTGAAAAAAAAAACCTTTGGGATTATATGTAAAATGGAGTTAGGTTCTAAATCCAGAAAACGATAAACAGTTTTTCACCTATGTGCAGAGATTCCATGTACAGCTGTATAGATTGTGCATGACACGATCCCATGGCACCACCATGCCCAGAAGACCCATGTCAGTGGTGCTTCTAAAGATTCTGCAGTCCCCATCCTGCACAATTATATTTAGCATCCCTATACTACACAAATACTCATCCACATATTTGAAAGCTATGTGAGATATAGGACAGTAAAGATATATTCTTCACTGTATAGGACATTCCCACCCATTGCAGTACATCCAGCATCCCTGGCCTCCACCTATTCTATGACAGTAACACACCCCAATCACCCTGATAAACAAAATCATCCCCCACCCCAAATTTACAAATTGCCAATCCAGGAACAACAGCCCCTTCATTCCTCTTTTTTTTTTTAATTTTAATTATTTGGTTTTTGTGTAAAAGTGATTTTCTCTGGTAGTATGTTTTAATTTCTTGCTTTTTACTTTTTGTGTATCTGCTGTAGGCTTTTTGATTTGAGGCTACCTTGAAGCTTGCAAAAAACATTTTATAACCAATTAGTTTAAACATAAGACAACTTTACTTGAAAAGAACAAACAAGAAAAGAGAAATCTGAAAGAAACTCTACACTTTAACTCCATCCCCCTGCCCTGTTTTTTTATTTTTTTGCTGTTTCCATTTATATCTTTTTATACTATCTCTATATCTCTCTCTCAAAAAGTTGTAGTTATTATTTTTGATAGGGTTATCTTTCAGTCTTCCTACTCAAGATGGAAGTGGATTATACACTGCAATTACAGCAATAGAGTTTCCTGTATTTGTGTACTTAATGTTACCTGTGAGCTGTGTACCTTCTAATGATTTCTTATTGTTCATTAGTGTCCTTTTCTTTCAGATTGAAGAACTCCTTTTAGCAGTTCTTGTGGGACAGGTCTAGTGTTGATGAAATCCCTCAGCTTTTGTTTGTCTGGGAAAGTCTTTATTTCTCCTTCATGTTTGAAGGGTATTTTTGCAGAATATAATATTCTAGGGTTAAGGGTTTTTTTCTTTAGCACTTTGCATATGTCATGCCACTCTCCTGGCCTGTAAGGTTTCCACTGAGACGTCTGCTGCCGGACATATTGAAGCTCACTTATATGTTATTTGTTTCTTTTTTCTTGCTTCCCTTAGGACCTTTTCTTTATCCGTGACCTTTGGGAGCTTGATTATTAAATGCCTTGAGGTAGTCTTGTTTGGGTTAAATCTGGTGTTCTTGATATTCTTCGTAGCTGAACATTGATATCTTTCTCTAGGTTTGGAAAGTTCTCTGTTATTATTTCCTTGCATAAACTTTCTACCCCAATCTTTCTTTCTACCTCCTCTTTAAGGCCAATCACTCTTAGATTTGCCCTTTTAAGGCTGTTTTCTAGATCTTGTAGGTGTATTTCATTCTTTTTTATTATTTTTTTTTCTCTTCTGACTGTATATTTTCAGATAGCCTGTCTTCAAGTTCACTAATTCTTTTTCTTGATCAGTTCTGCTGTTGAGATACTCTGATGCATTTCTCGATTTGTCAATTGAATTTTTTAGTTCCAGAATTTCTCCTTGATTTTTTTTTAATTATTTCAGTCTCTTTGTTAAATTTCTCTGATAGGCCTCTGAATTTCTTCTCTGTGCTATCTTGAAGTTTATTGAGCTTCTGCAGAACAGCTATTTGAATTCTTTGTCTGAAAGATTACATATATCCATCACTCTGGAATTGGTCTGGTGCTTTATTTCGTTCATTTGGTGAGGTCATGTTTTCCTGGATGTTCTTGATGCTTTTGAATGTTTGTCAGTGTCTTGGCATTGAAGAGTTAGATTTTTATTCTAATCTTTGCAGTCTGGGTTTGTTTGAACCCATCCTTGAGGAAGCTTTCCAGATATTCAAAGGCAATTGAGTGTGATGATCTAAGTCTTTGGTCACTACATCTGTATCAGTATGAGCGGTGTGCCAAGCCCAGTAATGCTGTGACTCTTGCAGACTCCTGGTGGTAACATCTTGGTAAACTTGGGAAAGATACAGGAGAATTCCCTGCATTACCAGGCAAGTCTCTCATTCTCTGTGCTGGGCTGCTGGAGTTGGAGGAGGAATGATATAGGCACTCTCTCATGGCCATCAATGCCAGGTCACACCTGAAGCCAGCCCAGATTCACCCAAAGCCCGTGGTGACTGTTGCCTGGCTACATCTAATGTTTATTCAAAGCCCAGGGGCCCTCTATTCAGCAGGTGGTGAATGCTGCCAGGACTGAGTCTTTCCCTTCAGGGCAGCAGGTTGCTTTCTGGTCCAGGGTGGGTCAGGAAATTTGATGCAGGAACTAAGGCCTGAAATCAGGGACTTCATGAGTCTGCTTGGTACTTTATTTAATTGTGGTTGAGCTGGTACCCAAGTTGCAAAACCAAGTCCTCTGAACTCTTCCTTTTCCTTTAGCCAAATGGACAAATGGACGAAGACTTTTCCTGAGCTGCATTGCCTGGAGTTGGGGGAAGGCTGACACAGGCACTGGCTTGGCCACTGCTGCTGGTGTCTCACTGCATCACATCATCCAAAGTCCACTATCTCAAAGCCAGAACAGCTACATAAATTGCCCAAGGACTCCCATCTTTGTGGCCTGAGTGCCTTACAAATTTATTACAGGCCCCAGGCTGCTTTTTATCAGCTAATGGAGGGGTAGCCGGAACTCAAATTTCTACCACTGGGGTGGAGGGTTTCCCTTGGTTGGGCTGGTCTAAATGTTCCCTCTGTGGGCACCAGCAGAATTCTGCCCTGTGCTATGTTCCCCCCTCACCCTGTGCCAGGGCAGCCCTGAGTACCAATGCAAAGCCCAACTATCACTTTACTCTCCCTCCTCCGAGCACACAGATTCTCTCTCCATTCTGTGTGCTCTCATGGCACTGCCAGGGGATGAGGGAGGCGATGCAAAGCTGTCTTTTCTGCCCTCTTCAGTGCCTTTTTTCTTGATATAATGTTAAAACCAGGTACTGTGATCACTCACTTGATTTTTGGCTCTTCTGAAGGTGCTTCCTTGCATGGACAGTTATTGAATTTGGTGTTAGTGTGAAGGGACAATCACTGGAGGTTTCTATTCAACCATCTTGCTCCGCCCCCTCCTGGTTCTTCCTATCATTTTTTATTATCATAATAACACTTAATATGAGATTTATCCTCTTATTTTATTTTTTTTATTTCAGAATATCATGGGTGTACAAATGTTTTGGTTACAAAGATGGCTTTTGTACTGCTTGAGTCAAAGTGCAAGAGTGCCCATCACCCAGATAGTGTACATTGTACCCATTAGGTATAATTTCACCCATCCTTTCCTCCCCAATAAACTGCTTGATTTCCTCTTAACACATATTTAAGAGCATAATACAGTATTATTAACTATAGGTACAAAGTTGTACAACAGATCTCTGTAATTTATTCCCCTGATCTCATTTTTTAAGCTCTCATTCTTGCATTCTTGCTCCAATCACACCAATCTTTGTCCTTTAAACCATTCACGTTCTCTCCTACCTCAAGAGCCTTTGCAACTTAATGTTTCTCTGCATAGAACACTTTTAGCCTTAACATCTCCAAACTCTCCTTCACCCCTTTCAGACCCCTGCTCAAATGTCACCTTATCAAAGAGCCCTTCTCTGGCCACCCTATTTAAAACAAGAATCCTATACCATCTCAGCATTTAATTTTTCTTATTTTGGTTTATTTTTCTTAATATCATGATCACTGTCTATAGTAATATATATATTTGACTTGGTTATTTATTTTCTATGTTCCCTCAGTAGCACTTAAGCTTCATGGAACTTGATGTGTTTTGTTCACTATTATTTCCCTAGCACCTAGAACAGTGCCTTACTTGTACTAGGCACACAATTATTATTTGTGCAATGAATACTGTATGATCACAACTTCACTCATAATAACACATCCACAATAATATCCCTTTTCCCATTTATCCAAGTCAATGCATGCAATCACTTCCCTTCCCCTGTCCTTCTCCCTATCCAAAACTTGAGTTGCACTGCCCAAAAGAAAAAGAAATCACAGAGTAATCAAGACTTATTTTGGAATATTAAATCACATTGATTTTTTGAGGAAGGGAGGAATGCACAATAGTCTTCACATGAGAAGGTGTGTGTTCTCACTAAGTTCATTTTAGATAAGCATGTCCTCTATATTGGAAGACAAAGATAAGGATAGAAACTGATCCTGACATGATGCAAGGCATTTGACGTGTGTTATTATATTTAATCTGTACAGCCATCTTGAAAAACAGAGAAAACTAAAGCTATTTCATCTAAGAGAAAACTGAGGCTCTGTGACATTAAGTAAACAGAGTGGAATTCAAAACCATGTCTGTCTGACTCCAAAATCTATGGCTATTTTACCACATTACTGGAATGAGATGATGAAATATGTTGCACACAAATGCAGTTTCCCCAGAATTTGGGCATCATCTTAAAGGTCAGAATTTCTAGAGAAATATCATGTTTTATTTCCAAGAATATTTATTCCATGTCATTTATGAATAATATCTAGAAACACTTAAAAAATGTCAACCCTCCCTTATCTTTAGATGAATTACATAAAATTTGGGCTTACCCATGGCAAACTTGCGTTTGCAGTCAGTTTATTAACCAATAGCACCTATTCTGCTTAATAAATTGCTTTATTGATATTATTGTGTTCTGACTACTTAATTACTGTGTCCTAAAATAATTAATCTCTTTTGTCTTACCAAGGCCAAGGCAAAACTATGAGATGGGTAAATGCTTCTGTGCTCCTCCCATCACTTCCTTTTTAGAATTTGGCTAGAGGAAAACAGATAAACAAAGGAGACAGACTGCAAGAAGAGCTGCCTACTCAACAGTAGGTCTGACCCCTAACGGTCAATGACCAGAATCCAGGTAGGCCAATATTCATTCCAACACCCACTGCTCAGCAGGCTTTGGGGCAGTGTTCTTATCCTTAGAAGTCCAAGAGGTAGCAATCATTTCTATGTGCACCATATTGTGTGTTTTCTGATTATTCTTTAATCTTCATAATATGAGGATCTACTGTTAGCTCCAATTTACAAATAAGAGGTTGAGAACTTTGATTGAACTTATACATAAGGAGCTGAAGGCAACCCAGGTCCATCAAACTCCAGGGCTTGTGCCCATGACCACTGAGCTGTGGTGCAGGAGAGGAACAATCCATGTTAGAGAGGGGCAGGAGCATCACAGTTCCCAGTGGCCAGTTGGTGGAAGCAGGACCCTTAGCTAATGGCTGAGTAGAAAAGGGCCAGAATCCTTTCTGAAGAACAAGACATGACTAAGTGTGCCCAGCTAAGTGTGTCAGGGTCCAGGGCAGGCTCCAAATTCCAGCCAGGAGCTGGAATGCTACAGCAAGAAACAGACTGAGGGCAAGACCCAAGAGCAAACAAGCAAAATAGGAGTAAGTAAATGCACATCCAGTATACGAAAGCCTAGGGCTTATTCTAGGCATACCACTCCCCCTGTAATATATATTACTTAATCCATGATTCTAACAGGATGAGTCTTACTTCATCTAAGGTACTCAGCATAGCATCTTAAGATCTTCTAGATAGAGCTATATTACAGGGGCTTACCTGTGGCTAAAAAGCTACAGAAGAAGACCTTCCATTCCAATAAAAATTATCAAGACACAAATATACACATTATTAACTTCATTCAACTAATATTTCTTCAGTACATATATGTATGTACCACTTTTTCAAGTTTAGACTATTTAGATTCTACCTAAATTTTACTAGGTTAAATATGTATTTTTGCTCCTCTCTAGATTTGCACCTGTTTTTAACTATCCATATTCCTGAGATATGTTTCCTGAAAATTGACTGTAGTAAGTAAGAGTTTTCCAGGTAGAAGAAGGAAAGGGAATCCCAGACCAGCAAATGATCAAATGTCCTGAAATGTGAAAGATCCCTGTCTGCTTGGGGAAAGGTGAGAAGCACAACATGGGTGGAGATGGTGTTTGGGGATGACAAAGTTGCCATCTTTATTTTACTCTGTGGGGAAATTTTCAGGTCATAAAGGGAAATAATGTAGTAATAGTTACAGACAGGTGGGACTTTTATATTATACCTCATATCACACTCACTCTACCTAAGTCACTTCAGCATTGCAGGCCATGTTATTCTCAGGAGGAATGTGCTTTGAAACCCAATCATTTCCATTTAGACTCTGTTCCAAGAAAGGTTTGATTTCTGGGAGAAACACCTGGATGGGTTCCCAGCTTCTCCTCAGTCCAGCCTTCACTGACAGCCCAGTTTCCTCGTTCTCTTTGATGTGAATTTTCAGAACATTGGATATAACCAATATTTAAACATAAGTCCCATAAACCCATCCAAAACCAAATTCAAATGTTTTCACAATATTTCTCATTTTAGATTGGCCATGTCTTGGGATTATTCACTCACCAGATTGGAGAGGTATCTCTTTTTAGCCATCAGAGCCTCCACAGTGAGGTCTGTGGGTTGGCTCCAAACAAGAGTACCCGACAGAGAAGACAACTGGGGGCTAAGATCCAGCACCAGCTGTGCTCTTTAAGTTGTAGAGCCTGAAAAACGGCAGTGTCCACCTCAAAAATAAAGCATCTGGGATTTTCCACATAAAGAAACTGTTTAGGCTATTAGTTGCCTTTGCACCCACCAGAGAAAAACAGGCCTAGATGACACATTACTCTTTCAACCAAAAAGGACAAGGACAAAAAAGAGATAGTTTCATCCAGAAGAAAATGAGTTGAACTCTAGGACAATAGCAAAATATGATTTTATATAAAATACGTGCAAAAAGGGCATGTCATATAATAAGTAGGACAATAATGGCTACTTATTATTATCAGTAATAAGATTTGTATTATCATTTTCAGGGTATTAGGAGTATTTATGTACTTGACTTTTAAAAAGTTACAAATGAATCATGGCTAATGTGCTGTTATTTCACTGCAAATTGATTGTAATGTTTCTGATCTATTAAAGAATATTTAAACTCTCATTTTTTTAAATATGATATAAATATGATAATGTCTTAAATTTTGACAGAATTTGGTGGAAAGGTATTCCTGAGTTATATTATTCTCATTAATTTTCAGGATGTCTGAAATGTTTCATAATTTTAAATAATATACAAATGTTCTAATCTCCCCAAATAGAAAAGACACAGCCTTGATACTGCCAGTGGGAGCAAGGAATCTCTGGCACTAAGTGAAGTGGCAGAGATCTGGTCCCGTTTACTCCCTATGTGACCCTGAGCTGGTCAATTTACTACCTCTGCGACCAAGAGTTTTGTCACTTGTAAAATACAAGAATTGGACTGGATGATCTCTCAGGTTCTTTACTCTCAAATTTTATGACCAAGTCTACTTTTTGACAGCTAAAAGAGATGGGGCTAATTTTAATGCATATTGTCTGTCCTCATATCTCGCATATAACTGATTGCAAATGCCTAGAAGCTAAAATGAAGGGTCAAAAAAGTGCCGTCTGCTTCTATTACTGACTACATTATGAAGCTGCCTCAAGTTTTTTTTTTTTTTTTTAACATTTAGTCAAAAACAGAAGTTGGCAGGAAATGTGTTGTAAACAGTATCGCCCCCACACATTTATTGAATAATTCATAACCAGTACGTGGTAGAAGCATAATTTTTAAAACAGCATTTTTCCCCAAATACCTGAGTGTTCCAACATCAGTAACAATGATTTAGTTGGCATTACTTTGAAAATTACAGTGTTTAAAGATGATGTCTCAGACTCAAATTTATTTTATTCTTATCAATTTCCTTTGAATCAATTTTGCTGTAATAAACTGGAATTAAATATTTGTAACAGTTAACTGTATCCTTTTATTAATTTTTACATATCCTTTTTAATTTTTATTTTTTCCAACTTTATTAAAGTATAATAGACAAAAATTGTATACATTTAAGGTATGCAACATAATATCCTGATATACGTGTGCATTATGAAATGATTACCACAGTTAGACGAATTAACACGTTCATTACCTCATCTCATATAGCTACCATTTGTGGGGGGTTAGGAGGAGGACTCTTAATATCACTATCTTAGCAAATTTCAAGTATACAATACAGTATTAACTATAGTCCCCATGCTGTACATTGGATCTGCAGACCTTATTCCCCCTAATTGAAACTTTGTGCCTTGGATCAATATCTCCACATTTCCCCCAACCCCTAGCTCTTGGTAACCACTCTTCTTCTCTCTATTTTTATGAATTCTCCTTTTTTAGAGTTCACATATTAATGAGATCATGCACTATTTGTCTTTCTGTGTCTGACATTTCAGTTAGCATAATGTCCTCAGGTTCATCCATGTTGTCCCAAATGGCAGCATTTCTTCTTTTTACAGGTGAATAATGTTTCATTTTTTATATATCACATTTTTTAAATCCATTCATCCATCCATGGACACTTAGGTAGTTTCCATATCTTGGCTACTGTGAACAATGCTGCGGTGAGCATGGAGTGTGGATACCTCTTCAAGATACTAATTTCGTTCCCTTTGGATAGGTATTCAAAAGTGGAAGTGCTGAATGATAAGGTAGTTCTATTTGAAGTTTTTGGGTAATCTTCCATACTATTTTCCATAGTGGCTGTACCAATTTATATTTCCACTAGCAGTGTACAAGTATTCCCTTCTCTCCATGTCTTCACCAACATGTGTTATCTTTTATCATTTTTATAATAGCTATTCTGACAGATATGGCGTAGTATCTCATTGTGATTTTGATTTAATTTCTCTTATGATTA
>NW_012150063.1:10192259-10193236 GCF_000956105.1 Propithecus coquereli | reverse complement strand
ACATTGATTTCAACCTTCTTAAATTTGTTAAGACTTGTTTTGTGGCCCAATATACAGTCTATCCTGGAGAATGTTCTATGTGTGCTTGATAAGAATGTGTACTTTGCTGCTGTTGAATGGAATGTTCTGTATATGTCTGTGAGGTCCATTTGGTCTAAAGTAGAGTTTGAGTAGATTAGGTCCGTTTGGTCTAGGGTGTTATTCAAGTCCACTGTCTCCTTATTGATTTTCAGTCTGGATGATCTATCCACTGTCAAAAACGGGGTATTAAAATCCCCTATTATCATTATATTGCTATCTATTTCTCCTTTCAGTTTTGTTAGTATTTGTTTTAAATATTTAGATGCTTTGATGTTAGATGCATATATATTTACAATTGTATCCTATTGATAAATCAACCCATTTGTCATATAATGACCTTTTTTATCTCTTGTGACAGTTTATGACTTAAAGTCTATTTGTCTCCTGTAAGTATAGCCACTCCTTCTCCCCTTTGTTTATCATTTTTATAGAATATCTTTTTCCATTCCTTCACTTTCAGCTTGTGTGAGTCTCTTATAGTGTAGTGTTGGGTCTTGTTTATTTCTTTTGTCCATTCACCCATTCTATGTCTTTTGATTGGAGAATTTGACCCATTTACATGTAACATAATTACTGATAGGTGAGGACTTACTAATACCACTATTAATTGTTTTCTGACTTCTTGTAGCTCCTTTGTTCTTTTCTTCCTTTCTTCCTCCTTTTCTGTCTTTCTATATGATTTTGTAATGGTATATGTTGATTCCTTTCTCTTTATCTTTTGTCTATCTACAGCAGGGGTTTTTGTGTGTGTGGTTACCATAAGGCTTACATAAAACATCTCATAGTTATAACAGTCTATTTTAAGCTGATAACAACTTAACTTCAAACATATAGATAAACTCTACACTTTTACTTCTCCCCACTCCCCACGTTTTATTGATGTCATAATTTACATC
>NW_012150063.1:10178447-10181185 GCF_000956105.1 Propithecus coquereli | reverse complement strand
AGACTCAACAGCTATCTGAAAGTTTTCATTTGAGCCCCCCACTTCCATATGCTTATCCTCTCTTCCCCTCTTTCTTTCTCTTTCTCTCTGTCTCCCCTCTGCCCCACTGTATTCTTAAGGTTTTTATTTGTTCATATTTCCCACTATGCTTCATGACCAGAAACCTTCTGTCTATGAGTAATATGTTACCAGAGGTGGAGTGAGCAGCACATCATCTACTACCTTGGGTAGACTCACTTACTTGTAACATTTGGGTCCTCTGGAAATGGACACTAAGATGGAGTTAGGAATGCAACAGGTTTATCAAGCTGTGATTTTTTTGATGGGGTGGGGAGAAGGACAGTAATACTTGTGAAAGATAAAAAGAAAGAGAAAGCAGGATGGGACAGAGAGAAGACTGGCCCACCATGCAGATCTGAAAAAGTCTCTGCCAATCCAATGGGAGCTATGGAACAAACCTTTATGGGGCAAAACTGACCAAGTCCTTGCATCTCTATGCACAGTCACTGGCTGGTCATTGCCCAAGAAGAGCATGGCCTCGGCTATAAAATTGAAGCAGATCCTGAAGGCATTAATAGCTCGAAGCTGTTAGGTAACTGCATTCCCCATAGCTGAACACTGAGTTCTTCCTTAAAGGGAAATCCAAGACTAGCACCTCCGAGGCTACCACAGTTGTGTTCTCAAGAACAGAACCCTAAAGAAATGGAATAAGATTCCTAAAAAATCAATATATGAAAGGGTCTTTAAAAGAGCTGCATAACAGGGAGGGAGGAGGACTAAGGGTGATCAGAGGATAGACCCAGGACATCCCTTGCATACCTAGGTCACAGGGGACCCCAAAAGACTGGTGAGGACTGAAGGGAGTGAAGGCAATGTGGGGTAGAAGGGTAGTAAATCTAGTGTTTGAACGATGTGCCCCAGACTGTATACCACATATGATATGCTGGTCATTCCCTAATATCTCCACATTGCAGTTTCTTCGTCCATACAATGTATTAACATAACAGAGTTTTGAAAATTAAAAATAAAATCTCTACAACATACTAATTCCTCAATATTTAATAGCCACTATCATTGTCATTGCTGTTGTTACCGGTTTCTGTTTATTGAAGACCTGTTGACCAACTTCAGATTTGCCTCAAATCCCAGGGCAGGGCTGCTGGAAGAGAGACAGACTAGCAGAGTGTATATGGCAGGCTCTAGACCAACTGCCTGTCTTCAATCCCAGCCCTGCCTCTTAGGAGTTGTGAAATCTTGAGTAAATTATTGAACTTCTCTGTGCCTCAGATTTCTAATCTATAAAAGAAGGATAGCAATAGTACCTACTTTACTGGGTTTTTGCGGGAATCCAGTGAATTAGTATAGGAAATGTATTTAGTATAAGGCCAGCTACTTAATAAGTACTCAATAAATGTATCTATTAGTGTTTATAATTATTTTCTTTATTATAAAATGAATACAAGTTTACTTTTAAAGCCTTTCAAAAATGGAGCTCTTTTGACTAGAGTAATGCAAAAATTCAATTTGTTTTGCATAAAAACACTAAACACTCAGTTTGCACAATTCTCCAAAAGCGGTCTATACTGCAGAGTTGGCCAAAATTGTATGTAGCTTTCTGCTAGCACCGATTATGCTCCTAACATACTATCTAAATATTCCCTAGTCATTCTTTAATGATTGGCGGTTTACTGTAAGGAGAAAATCTTCATCATCTCCACAAATATTGAACTCTGCTTATTCCTACTCAAGAAGCAATAGTACATGCAATGGACTCAAATTCAAAACTGTTATTGCATTTTATTACCTAGTCTATGTTTATAGTTTTGACTCTAGATATACCCACAGAATGTACAACATCTGGTTAGAAGCATTTCCAATGATCTAGGTCTTTGGCATTGTGTTGACTAAACTGGGTGATTGATCGTTCCTAATTTTTTTTTAATCCAGATGTTTGGATTTCCTGGAGGCCCAGCCCAAGTGTTAGCTTGTTCTTGTAAAGATATTATAGTATAAGCATCTTGAAATTTAGAACTCTCTTTCATGAACCTACTCATCAAAGTGCCCTATACACTTAATATCATAAATGCTATTCAATTTGTTATTCAACCACATTGTTAACTGAAAAGGCACTGAAAGGATTCTAGAGATGCTATACTCAAGAAATATTAACACATTAGCAACAGGGCACAAAAATGAAGAAACAACCACTAAATGGCACTTATGCATTTTAGATACAGACTCAGGCTCACCTCACGGCCTGCAAGAGAAGTGGTTAAGTTACCTGATCCTGTGAGTAAATTGTTTCCTGAACGTCCTGTTGGTATTAGAATGAATTTACTCATTAGCAAAAAGTTATAAAAGATAGTAAAATGCTAAGGCCACTCCATAAAAATCTGTTTAATAGCACATTATTAAATGACTTCCAAAGCTCTTCCTTGAGTTTTCTGGATCCTGTGCGTCCTAGGATTTTCAGAAACTCAGTATCCTATTCCCTAAGCTGCTGTAAACCAGGGCTCTCCTGGGGTGTAACCCCGATCTCTGGCACCTCCAGGCCCCGAGGGCGGAGCAGCTGTGGAGAGTGGGGCCTAGGGGAGGCTCTGTTGCTGGACAGCTTCCACCTCAGGAAAGCAAGATTTAAAACATGTGGGCATACCACATGTTTTACTTTTCCCTCTTGTTTATACTCTCAGAGTCTAATTTTATTACACCTGATATTTTCCACTTTTAATGTCTTCCTA
>NW_012150063.1:10177171-10178397 GCF_000956105.1 Propithecus coquereli | reverse complement strand
GTGCCATTATGTGTTTCAAGCGCTTCTCTTGCTTTTCTCTCTTTTTTTTTTTTGTTTGGCTTTTGATAATTTGATTTTAATGTTTCTCAGTATAAACTTCTTGGGGTTTATCATGTTTGGGAACCTTCAAGTTTCATAAACCAGATGTCCACATTTCTCCCAAGATTTGGGAAGTTTTCAGTCGTATTTTTTTAAATAAGCTTTCTGCCCTTTTCTCTTTCTCTTTTTCTTCTGAAACTCCCATAATGCCTACATTAGTTTGCTTGATGATATCTCATAGATCCCATAGGCTTTTTTTATTCTATTCTTTTTATTGTTGTTGTTTTCTGACAGAATAATTTCAAATGACCTGTCTTTGAGCTCATAGATTCTTTCTTCATCTTGATTAAGTCTTTTACTGAAGCTCTCTCTATTGAATTTTTTATTTTATTTATTTCATTATATTCTTCAGCTCTAGACTTTCTGTTTTGTCTCTTTTTCATGATTTCTCTCTCTTTGTTGAACTTCTCATTTTGTTCATGTATTATTTTCCTGATTTTGTTGAGTAGCCTCTGTATCCTCCTGAAGTTTGCTGAGCTTCCTTAAAACAATTATTTTGAATTCTTCATTAGGCAATCCATAGACCTCCATTTCTTGGTAGTTGATTACCAGAAAACAATTGTATTTCTTTGGTCGTGTCTTAGTCAGTTTTGTGCTGCTATAACAGAATACCACATACTGGGTAATTTATAATGAGAAGAAATTTACTGATTCACAATTTTGGAGACTAGAAAGTCTAATATCAAAGTGCCAGCATTGTAAGGGTCTTCTTGCTGTATCATCATATGGAAGAAGATGAAATGGCAAAATGAGAGTGAAAATGGGGACCCAACTCGCTCTTTTATAATGGCATTAATCCCACCCATGAAGGTAGAGCCCTCATGTCCTAATCACCTCTTAAAGTTCCCACCTCCAAACACTTTTATAATGGTGATTAAATTACAGCATGAGTTATTGAGGGGACAAACATTTAAATCATAGCAGGTGGTGTCATGTTTCTTTGGGTTTTGTGTGTGTTTCTTTAAGTCTTGTGTTGCTGTCTTCATACTTGAAAAAGCAGGTCCATCCTTCAGTCTTTATTAATGGGCTTTGAGAAAGACATTCACCAGTCATCCCAGCTAGGGATTCTGTGGGTCTCTCATACATTTTTTGCATATACATTCATTCTACTTATCTTGTTCCCTCTT
>NW_012150063.1:10173981-10175888 GCF_000956105.1 Propithecus coquereli | reverse complement strand
CAAATTAGTGTAACCTCTGTGGAAAAGAATTTGGAGATACCTCAGAGAGCTAAAAATAGAAATACCATTCGATCCAGCAATAGCGCTATTAGGCATCTATCCAAAAGAGCACAAAACATTCTACGATAAGGACATCTGCACCCAAATGTTTATGGCAGCACAATTCACTATCTTGTTCCCTCTTATGGGGAAGGCTTAGGATTGTGTGTTTTTTCTCAATTCCACAAATCCAGGCTAGATGCTGACAACCTCTCATTCATTTTTCCTTCTGCAGTGTCTTGAAGTGTTCAGTGTTAAGCACCTTCTCCCAATACAGCAGAGTCAAATGGCTGCTTGTATGAGCTCATGCGTGATCTGCAGAGGTTTGCAAGCACTGTCAGTGAGAGTGTGCATGGGTTGCTGGCTACAGGGGAGGGAAGCACCAGGCAGAGGGCTGATATCATACATGGACTAGCTCGGAGATGCCACAGGTCATGTGTCCTGTGAGGTTCCTGGCAAAATCTACCAGGTGGTTCATAGAAACCATGCCTTTTATTAAGTTTCATGCCTTGGCTGCTTTGAGCCCTGCCCCTTTTCCATGTTCCTATTCAGCTATGCTGATGCCTTTAGTGTTCTGGGTGGAGGGAGAAAGAAAGGCAGCATGTTGCTTGACTAAGGAAGCTATATGCTCACTATGCTGTTACCTTTCCCAATGAGAGAAATCACAAGCCAAGGGGTTTTCTCTGCACTGAGCTGTGCCACCCTCAGGGAGCAGTGACTCAAGTAAAGTGAAATTGTTCTTATCCTTTTTAATGCATTTATTCTCAGAATTTTTGCCCCAATGTGTTGAAACTTAACCACTAGACTCCCAGTCTCCCATACAGGTACTCTTATACATGGGAAGTTGTCAAAATTGGTGTTTCAGGAGACAGGTGCGCAGTTAAGGGCCAAAAACTCCTATTTTGCCATCTTGATAACCTCTCCAGAAGGACTCACATAACCTTTTTATATGTTCTTTATCCAGTATTTTGTCCATTAAAACATTCCATTTTTTATCACCAATGAAACACTTCATTCTTATTCTAATTGAATAAAATAAAGGCATCTTGCAATTTGATAAATTAATATAAGCATATTTTGTTGAATTATATAAGGAGAAATAATACATTGTAGTGATTTGCAATCTGATATAATGAAAGGGATATTTGTTCCATTTTATTTAACTCATCATTGTCTTTTCTCCTATCATTTTATGTTATCCTCCTCTGACTACAATTTGCTCCAGTTTTTAATAAATGTGTATTGTTCAAAATTTTGTCTTAAGTAGGATGGGATATAGTTATGTCTTTTACTGCACTACCAAAAAGTTATATCACAAAGCATTAATATGGAAAAAGGATTATATGTGAAATTTTGCAAAGCAAAAAAGACTTCCTACTCTTATACCAATTATAATTTTAAAGAGGCATTAGTAACAGATAAGTCTCAGAATTTTAATCTGGCATCATCTGTCTCCCAAGTAAGCTAATCATAGCCCTTCTTTCCTTTAATCCCATAACTGCCTTCTTCTGAGAATCCAGGGAGTTTCCTTGACAGTTCTCCAATCTGCCACCACCTTGAACCTACCCATATCATATACGCCTTTTACAGGTATGCAGTGGCATCCCCAGATTTTCTAAAGGAGGGAGTTTGTGGGCAGCTCTCTAGTTTAAGGAGGCAGTTAAAAGACTTGAGGACAGTATACATAAAAACCTTGCTATTTTTCTTAGATTTTATGACCATTGCATCAAGGGTGTCCCTCCTCATAAGAATCCCTTGGTTCCTCAGCTGCAATAGTGATCTGACTTTTCCTTTGACCAGAAAGCCCTGTTGCAGTATAAGTCTTCAAAGGTAGGAATTGAGTCCACTTTTTGTATGGGCTTTCAGAC
>NW_012150063.1:10167766-10170608 GCF_000956105.1 Propithecus coquereli | reverse complement strand
GAGCCTTCCCTGATCCACCTCCAACTCCAGGCTTGTTAGGTATCTCTCCTCTGTGTGTCTGTGCTTCCTATGCCTCTCTCTATAATTTCTTTTACCACATTGCATTGAAAATGTCTATTTATATAACTGCCTTTTCCCTCTATAACCCTCTTGAAGGCTAGAACTTTGACTTACCTGTTCTTTAATCCCCAACACCTTAGCACAGTGCCTGCTAACAGTAGGTGCTCAAGAAGTTTTTGTGAATGAATTAGCCTCTATGAAACACCAACATTATATGCTGGATGTTTTAAAAATATTTGGATTTATATTGTAATTTTATAAATATCAATATTTTCACTATAAGTATGATCGCATTTAATTCCAGCAAAAGCTTACGAGACAGGTATCACTATAGCCAGTTTAGAGGGGTTAAATCAGAAGAGGTCAGAACTAGAGCGGAAGTCCAGGTGACAAGGAACTCCAAAGCCCAGTGCCCACCACTATTTCCCACTGTTTGTGTGAGCTATTGCTACTGCAAGATGCTGCATTATTCACTTTTTTCCCAAAATAAGCCATCTATTTATTCTCTTCCGTTAACAGGTAATCAAGAATCAGTAAGATTTGCTTGCAATTATCTTGTCTTAGACATTACACTTAAGAGTCTAGTCAAGTACACATTTTTCTACTGATGTTCAAGTGAAAGCATTAGCCGTGTAGCTTCAATATCATAACTGAGAGATAACTCCATCAGCAATCGCACAGGCCCTTTCGTACAAGCTGCATAGGCTATGTACGGAAAGGCCTATCTTTCTTTTTACTTACAAAATCTGTTTTTTGTCAGCTGTTAAGAGGGCCTGGAGACAACATGAAGATCCCTCTGGCCCTTGTGGGCACCATCACCACGAATTAATAGATGAAATATAGTCTGCACACAAACTTGGAAAACACTACTGCTTGTATTCTCTGTAGTCTTACATTTTCCATTCGCAGGCTCCAGGATCAAAGAGGAAATCTCGAATCATTAAAAATGACAGCAGAAAAAAGCAGAAAAGCAGAGCTCACTCATTTCCAAATGGCAACAAAATGACTGGAGACCAAGTTTCAGGACCCTAGTGCCCTGCTTCAGACAGTAACAAGATTAACAAAGGATAAGACATTGCTGCCAAGGAGAGGAGCCATCTCAGAAAATTTGGAAGGTGACTCCAAGACATATGGTCAGAGCATGGACTTCCAGTGAGTCCCTTGGTCCAGATGCAAGATGAGGTCTGCCCTTGAGGATCAACTTAAAGGCTTTGGTTGGCATAAGAGTTTTAGACACCTGGAAAAGGAAGGCAAAACTCAAAGCATGTCTCTTAGTTAAGAGGAAATCATGCATGATGTTGGCTGGGGAAAGAAGGACACCCTGGATCGCTGCCTGGGGCAAAAGTTGCTTTCATGGTGTCTGAGGTCACACTAAAGCACTTTGATCCTCAGAGGCCTAAGTTTACTCAGTATATTTGGGCCATTAGATCATCATTGTTAGAAGGGACTCATCCACACCTACCAGTTTTAATCCTTTGCATGTTTGCCTCCAGTATTCTCCATGGGATATTATGGCCTATCTGAGGACTGCAGGGACGTACCTATGTTCCCAGATGATCTAGGGACCTCATCCAAATAAAAGATCCATCCCCCACCCTCCTTCTCGGCACTTCAAACTATAGTGACAATTTCTCTTCTGGTCTATGTCTAAATTCAGAGCTCATTCAAGGAAGTTGTTTTTGTCTATTTCTCCTGCCCTACTGTAAACTTAAAATTTGTTCCACCAAAGAGTAATTGGCAATTGGACTTTTCATATAAGTAAAAATCCTTTATCTAAAATCTGATTACTTAGTGAAGAGGAAAAAAATTTTTTTAGTCCGATGGTAAACACACATGTTCTCTCTCCCTCCTCCTTCTCCTTCCCTTCCTGTTATTACTTTCTCTAAGTAATGTTCTATAAGTGACAACAGGTTGAAGGAGGTTGTGCTAAGTATTACCAAATACCTGCAGCTTAAGATTACACAAATTCCAACAATAAAAGAGGTTTTGTTACCACTGAGAAGAAAGAGTAAAAAGACTCTCACCTAAAAGATGCAACAAAATGCATATTTGTTAAAATTTTCTGAGTGCCCTAAATGTTATGCAAAATGCTTTAAGTGCTGTGATAGTGAAAACTTTCTAATTTGCAAATAATAGCAATCCAATCTAAACTAATATATGCAAAGTCAAAGAAATTTATTGGAAGATCTCAAAAGGGTTGTGCCAAACCCAGAGTGAAGAATTCAGGCTAGCTCAGTCTAAAGGACTAATAGTCCTTGGGTCCTTTTCTAGGGAAGCAGAAACAAGTTGTCTCTCTCCCACCTACTCCTTTTTGTTTTTCTCTATCTACCTTCTTGATTCTTCTTTGTAACTGCAGACCTTCCTCTGCTTATAAGTTCACCGGTTAGACCATGGCCACCAATAATCACTCAATTTTATATTCTATAGTATAAATACTCAAAAAGAGATATCTCCCTGTCTGTTTCCCTCTGCCCCCACCTAGTTTCTATTTAGACCCTTAAAAGAGTTACTAAGTAATCCACAATTAGGCTTGAAGATAGTGAACTTCCAATAATATAATTTAACCAATCTCAGGAAAATATACAACAAAATATACAAACAAATTTCCACAATATCATTAAGGATATGATGGTAAAAGAAGAAATAAATGATGTTACAATAGAACTCCAGGGCTTACATTACTGAAAAGTGCAATAATTTGCAAACCCGTTACTAGAAATAAAAACAGTGGGAAAACAAGGAAAAATGTTATTAAATTCAGACACAGAGTTGACGTTAGGAG
>NW_012150063.1:10156065-10157001 GCF_000956105.1 Propithecus coquereli | reverse complement strand
GCCTTAAATTTAAATAAATATTAGACAGCAAACGACAACTCCATCTACTATGTGAGGTAAAGTTCATGGCTTCACAAGTATCATTTTCCTTTTCTGACGGCATCTCCGTTAACTTTCACGTGGGTTTATTGTTGTTTACCGTATTTTTTAGGTTTCCAGAAGTCTGAGCACTAGCTACAACAAATTAGGGTAAATTTATCAAAAAGGTATCCTAAGCAAATATTATTTTATGTTTTCGCACAATGAAATTTTACCCTGTAAGTGTGCTTAGTATCTTTATTGATTCTTTCAAACCTTGTTTAAAATCTTGAAAATCTAGCATAACAATTTTAATTCACTTGAAGTCAAAGCCTGTATACACACATACACACACACACACACACACACACACACACATACGCGTATTTATACACAAATCTCTAGTTCTGCAGAGTTTCTGAACCAGAAGTTAGCAGAGGTCGCCAATTGCCTTGGATCTTAGTGAATGAAAGGAAGAGAAGTGCTTTATGAGCGAAAAACCAAAGTATGTGTCATTGCTTAAAGCTGGACTTGATTGAGGCTCCAATACTTGTGAAAGGAGCCTGAAAAACCCTGGGACTGAAAACTGGGGCTATGATTTATGAAAACCTGTGTATCTGAAGGAGACAGACCTGACCTTAAGGTCAAGAACGGGAACAAACTATTCTCTGGCTTGTTCACTGGATCTGCAATATTGTTACTATCAGAACAGGACACAAACTCAATGGATTTGAAAACAGAAAATCAATTTTGAAAATTAACAAAATCAACAGGTGGTTCTTTTTAAAAAATCAATAAAAAAGCCTCTAACCAGGTTAATTGAGATTTTAAAAAAGGAGAGTATACAAATTGCTAGTATCAGAAATGAAATTTCTGTAAAATTTGATTTTACAATGTATAAAGAGAATTATACAACTT
>NW_012150063.1:10153853-10156015 GCF_000956105.1 Propithecus coquereli | reverse complement strand
ATCCAAGCATATAAGGTGCATGCTAATGACTTTGAATTTCACCTTAGACTTCAAGGTAAAATTTTTATGTGCAAATTACAGGAAGAATTAGTCCCATGCTTCACTGAGCTAGTCAAACCTCATC
Source organism: Propithecus coquereli (assembly GCF_000956105.1). NCBI lineage: Eukaryota > Metazoa > Chordata > Mammalia > Primates > Indriidae > Propithecus > Propithecus coquereli. The sequence continues at coordinate 10,155,891 of NW_012150063.1, read as the reverse complement.
AGGAAAAACGTATTTGATCCTCAGAAAATGTTTGCCAAAATAAGTTGTACACAAGGGGAAAAACGCATAATGGTGAGAGGTTTAGAACCTATTTCATATATTAGAAGAAACTGAACTGATTAACACAAATAAGAATAAATTTAGGAGCAATTAAAGACTTTGCAAATATTTTAAATGACATCTAGCAAGGTCAAAAGTTTTAACTAGAGGACACAACTAGAATCGGTGGAAGGATAGAAAGAGAGATTTTGGGTCACTATCAGAAATTCTAACAATTAGAGCTGTCCCCAAATGCAATGTACCTCATTATGGGGTAAGCAACTCCCCATCTCTGTATAGGGCTAAGTGACCATTTCACAAAGGTGCTGTGAAAAGAATGCTTGTACCATAGCACCATAGCCAGTGTTGTACTAACTATACAATGTCTAGGCTCATTTCTCTAATAAATTTTATCAGGAATATACTTTCTCCACAGATTCAAATTATCATGTTCATGATCTGTATTCGTTTTCTAGGACTGCGATAAGAAACTACCACAAACAGGGTAGCTTAAAACAAAAACTCATTGACTCACAGTTCTAGAGGCCAGAAGTCTGAAATTAAAGTGTTAGCAGGGCCGTGCTCCCTCCAAAGGCCCTCAGGAAGACTGCTTCCTCATGTCTGCTAACTTCTGGTGTTCTGAGGTCATTGTCCATTCTTAATATTCCTTGGCTTTTAGACGCATCACTCCAATCTCTGCCTCTGGCTTCACGTGGCCTTCTCTCCTATGTGTCTGTGTCTCTGTTTATTCTTCTTATAAAGGACACAAGTACCTGGATTTGAACTCACCCCGATTCACTATGATTGCATCTTAATTTAACCAATGACATCTGAAAAGATCCTATTTCCAAATAAGGTCATATTCTGAGGTTCCAGGTGAACATTTTTTGGGAGGTGGAGTGAACATTATTCAATTCAGTATATGTTCAAATAATCATGGATTTTGAAACACTTTATTCTGAATGAGTTAGTGCTGTACTTGAAGCCCAATCCTATGACGATAATTCTAAAGGTAAATGGAAAAAAAAAAAAAAAAACACAGATTGGAAATGGAAAGGAAAGTAGAAGTACTTCATAGGGCAGAGGCAGAAGAACTTGAGGTCTAGAACTGAAATAAGTATGAATAAGTATGCTTTAGATTTTTCTGAATCAAAGTACAAGGTGGGGGACCTTCTGTAAAATTGATGTGATTTTTTTATATCTGTAATTTTTTATAATCTTGGATGCCCTGGTACCATGAACATGGTACCATGCATAATATACCTCTGAAAATATATATATTAACATTGGTTCACATATTCGTAATCAAAGATAATGCTACAAAGAAAGCAACCTATTAATGTTTATAGATGTGAACTTCTGGCTATCTCTCTATGAATAGCCATTTCCTGGCATCCCACTGCAGAGAATTATTAAAAGCTGGAATGATTCCCAGGAAAGTATACTGGAATTTACTCTATTTTCTCATTAAAGTCAGACAATTGCAGCATATAGTATAAATTACACCTCCATTTAAATTATGTGTTTTCCTTTAACCAAGGAAAAATTCTTTTTTATTATAATCTTCACAAGCCTGTCTATAAATCTATAATGAAAGGGAGAAAATATTCCCAAATAAATATTAGCATGAAATTTTGCAATATGCCAGCATTACATTTAATCTTGCTTCATCAAGAAATGACTATTCTATATAAGTGATTTTTCTAGTTAATTGTCAGCCACTCCTAGTAGAGTTTGTTTTCTTGGAAATTTTAACTATTTTTATGAGACTACCCTTTAACAGTATTAAACTTGCTTGCATTCACGAGTACCTAAGGATGTGAATGTAGTTGGAGACAGGTTCTTTAAAGACATGATTAAGTTAAGCTGAGGCCATTAAGGTGAGCAATAATCCAATCCAACTGGTGTCCTTCTGAGAAGAGGAAATTGGGCACACAAAGAAACACCAGGTAAGCATGCACACACAGAGGAAACACCATGTGAGGACACAACAAAGAAG
>NW_012150063.1:10151218-10152218 GCF_000956105.1 Propithecus coquereli | reverse complement strand
TCACTGGATCTGCAATATTGTTACTATCAGAACAGGACACAAACTCAATGGATTTGAAAACAGAAAATCAATTTTGAAAATTAACAAAATCAACAAATAGGTCTTTTTAAAAAATCAATTAAAAAGCCACTCACCAGGCTAATTGAGATTTAAAAAAAAGAGAGTATACAAATTACTAGTATCAGAAATGAAATTTCTGTAAAATTTGATTTTACAATGTATAAAGAGAATTATACAACTTGACCAAGTAGTATTTATCCTGGGTATTGAGATATTGGTATTGCAGTTCCTGGTATTGCAACATTGTTTCAATGTTCAAAAATCAATTAATATCATTCATCAAATCAACAGGCTAAGAAGGAAAATCACATAATCATATCAATAGATGTGGGAAAAAGCATTTGACAACATCCAGCACCCATTCACAATAAAACCTCTCAGAAAACTAGGAATAGAGAGAAACTTCCTCAACTGAACAAAGATCATCTTTAAAAAAAAAAAAAATCCCTGTATCTAACATCATAATCCATGATGAGAAACTCTAGCTTTCCCCCCATGATTGGGAACAAGGCAAGGATGTGCCCTTTCACCACTGTTTTTCAAAATCATAGTGGAAGTCCTAGCTAATGTAATAACACAAGAAAATGAAACAAAAGATATACTGAATGAGAAGGAAGAAACAAAACTCTCTTTGTTAGCAGATGACACAATTGTCTATGTAGAAAAATTCAAAATAATTGACAAAAAACTCTGGACTAATAAGCAAATATAATAAGGTTGCAGGATACAAGGTTGATATATAAAAGTTGATCATTTTTTATATACCATCAATAAACAAGTGGCATTTGAAATTGAAAACACAATGGCATTTACATTAGCACCCTCGAAAATGGAATACTTAGGTATAAATACAAAAAAGTACAAGTTCTACATGAGGAAAACTGCAAAAGTCTAACTAAAGAAATAAAAAAACTAAATAAATAGATATTTTGTGTTTATA
>NW_012150063.1:10149172-10151168 GCF_000956105.1 Propithecus coquereli | reverse complement strand
ATCCTTTCTTTAGCTGCACAGGATCCATTTCCTTTCACAAGAGCAGCCCAGTTTTTATTCTGGGAGAATCAGCTCTCCTACACGTGGTACTGCCACTGTAAGAGAAATGCGGATGTTATGGACTAAATTGTATCTCCCCCTCGAAAAATGTATATGTTGAAGTTCTAACTGCAGTACCTCGGAATGTAACCATATTTGGACATAGGGTCTCTAAAGAGGTAATTGAAGGAAAATGAGATCATGAGGGCAGGCCCTGATCCAATATGACTGGTGTCTTTATAAGAAGAGGAAATTTGGACACAGACACATGCCGAGGGCAGACCACGTGAAGACACGAACGGAAGGTGGCCGTCTACAAGCAAAGGAGAAAGGCCTGCAACAGATTCTTCCCTCACATCCCTCAGATGGAACCAACCCTGCCGATGCCATGATCTCAAACTGTTAGCCTCTAGAACAATGAGATAATACATTTATGTCATTTAAGCCACCAAGTACTTTGTACTTTGCTACAATAATCCTAGAAAACTAATGAAGCCAGGTTTCTGATTCCTACTATGAAAGAAAAGAGGAACAGATCCTTCCCCACACCTCTAACTGGGGGCAGACACATGATCTAAGCTCCACCTATCAGAAGCCAGCTTTCAAGACCTAAGAGTAGCAAGGATAGAGGCACAGCTGGAGATGACTCTTGGCTGTGGCAGTGGTGGTAGCAGCAGTAGTGTTCTGTTCTGCTCGAGTCATTCCAGCTGTGAACAACTTGCTGTGCTCCTGACTTTCTAGACATCACCCCCACCTACCATCTGCCCCCACTTCTTATGAGTCTTCCCCTGCCCACCAACATCCCTCCAGTAAATTCCCTAGTCAAGGACTGATTCTGTTGCTTTCGACCAGGAACCACAACTGATACAGAAACTTTTCCCATTACAAAATAAACCAATTCGGCAACAAAGCTTAGAGTGGAGAAACTCTTCATTGTTGGGGTAACATATAAAAATATCATTTACATTCCTTAAAACAAAACAAAAAAGAATTCCAGAAGGTAGGTATCAAATTGCCATTTTCAATGGTTCAAGAAACAATTTTTGAGACACTACTACTAAGCAACTTTCCCATAAATATTATGCTATATATTATTATGTCTGCTTTTCCAAATTTTTAACCATTCTTTATACATTTTGACTTGCTTTCTTCCTCATTTGACTTTAGCAAGTCAGAGGTAAGGATTGCTCAAACTGACTAGACTTTTCACAATTTGTTGTGGCATTTAAGTGTCTTTTTTGTGATAAGTCTTCATTTATATTTTGAGGAGGAAGAACACAGACTGATCTCTTTCTGCACTACCCCACAGACCAGAGCCCATAAACATAAAATCGCAATATCTCAAAAACCTCAGTTGACACAACAAAGTGCATGTTACCAGGATTTGGCATGGATTTTAATAATTACATGTTAATAATGTTGATTAACAGTGCAGTGCTACTTAGAAGTAAATCTCTAACAGGGTAACTTATCTCAGTCTTACTTGGTCAATATTTTTCTTCAGTATCTAGACAAAGATTTGGAAGTATGCCTTTCAAATTAAAGAAGCACAAAACTAAAAGAGATAACCAATATGTTTGACATATAAGTTAAAATTTAAAATGGGATTAACACAGAATGAAAACAAAACATGAAATTTTGAAATTCCCTGAATTCAGTATCAAAATCTTAAATTTATTAACAGTACCAAAACTCCACTGGCAATACATGTGATTTTAAAATGCTCAAGGCAAACAAACCATCTAACTGAGCAAAGTATAAGGAAACTAATTGAGATACAGTGAACTTAGGAAGTAATACTCTATTTTTCTAAGACCATAGATGTCTGTGCATATACATTCATATATGTGTGTGTGTGTGTGTGTGTGTGTGTGTGTGTAAATGCATAAAATAAGGTTCAAAGAGATAAACAGTAAATTATTGAATGCTTAGCTATAGGGAGGAGTATTCAGGAAGT
>NW_012150063.1:10148459-10148848 GCF_000956105.1 Propithecus coquereli | reverse complement strand
TGGTGGGACTGCAAACTAGTACAACCTCTGCAGAAAGTAATATGGAGATACCTCAAAGAGCTACAAGTAGAACTACCATTTGATCCAGCAATCCCGTTACTGGGCATCTACCCAAAGGAAAAAAAAAACATTCTATAAAAAAGGCATCTGCACTAGAATGTTTATTGTAGCACAATTCACAATTGCAAAGATGTGGAAACAACCCAGGTACCCATCAATACATGAGTGGATTAATAAAATGTGGTATATGTATACCATGGAGTTCTACTCAGCGACAAAAAACAATGGTGGTCTAGCACCTCTTATATTATCCTGGATGGAGCTGAAGCTCATTCTACTAAGTGAAGTATCACAAAAATAGAAAAACAAAATATACAAAGAACTCTTAA
>NW_012150063.1:10147026-10148358 GCF_000956105.1 Propithecus coquereli | reverse complement strand
TGGAATTTACTCTATTTTCTCATTAAAGTCAGACAATTGCAGCATATAGTATAAATTACACCTCCATTTAAATTATGTGTTTTCCTTTAACCAAGGAAAAATTCTTTTTTATTATAATCTTCACAAGCCTGTCTATAAATCTATAATGAAAGGGAGAAAATATTCCCAAATAAATATTAGCATGAAATTTTGCAATATGCCAGCATTACATTTAATCTTGCTTCATCAAGAAATGACTATTCTATATAAGTGATTTTTCTAGTTAATTGTCAGCCACTCCTAGTAGAGTTTGTTTTCTTGGAAATTTTAACTATTTTTATGAGACTATCCTTTAACAGTATTAAACTTGCTTGCATTCACGAGTACCTAAGGATGTGAATGTAGTTGGAGACAGGTTCTTTAAAGACATGATTAAGTTAAGCTGAGGCCATTAAGGTGAGCAATAATCCAATCCAACTGGTGTCCTTCTGAGAAGAGGAAATTGGGCACACAAAGAAACACCAGGTAAGCATGCACACACAGAGGAAACACCATGTGAGGACACAACAAAGAAGGTGACCATTCTCAGGCCAAGGAGAGGGGCTTCGGAAGAAATCAAACCTGCTGACACCTTGTTCTTGCCTTCCAGCCTCCAGCACTGTGAGAAAATAAAGCTCTAATGTTTAAGCTGCTCAGTCTGTGGTATTTTGTTATAGCAGCCCTAGCAAACTCATATATCTTAATTTCTGGAACCTGTGTATAGTACTTTTCAAGGCCATGGAGTATGTAGTATTTTACGTGGCAAAAGATGTGATTAAGTTAAGGATCTTAGGAAAAAGGAACTTATCATGGATAGCTGGGTGGAGCCCCAAATGCTATTTCAAGTATTCTTATAAGAAAGGAATGGAGTTTGGAGACAGATATTTAGAAGAGAAGGTAGTGTGAAGAGACGAGGCCATATGCCGAGGAAAGCCAACAGCCATTAGAAGCTGGAAGAGGCAAGGAAGGGAATCTCCCCAACAGGCTCTGGAGGGACGACGGTCCTGTCAACTTCTGGCCTCCAGAACTATGGAAGAATAAATTTCTGTTGTTTTAAGCCACTGAGTTTGTGATTATTTATTAATAACACCCCCATGACACTATTACAGAAGTATATTCAATTTTGATATAGTTATGTCCTCATGACTGTTAGCATATGGGGAGTTTCTAATTGAGTCTACATGACTCTATATTTCTAATTGCGCTGGAATTGCTCTTTTCTGATTCTACCACTGATAAATGTATTACTTTTATGGATTCATTTATTTAAGGTAAACTCATGCACCACAAATTATTTGAGAGTCAAAGTATCTT
>NW_012150063.1:10143821-10145346 GCF_000956105.1 Propithecus coquereli | reverse complement strand
AGATATTTTGTGTTTATAGATAAGAAGACTCAGTAGTGTCAAGATCTCAGTTCTTCCCCAATTCTTCTTGATCTACAGATTCAATGCAGTCCCCATCAAAACCCCAGCAGTTATTTTGTAGATGTTAACAAACTATTTGAAAATTTTATATAGATAGACAAAAAACCCAACCTAGCTAATATAATATTGAGGGAGAAGAGCAAAGTCTGAAGACCGACACTATCCAACTTTAAGGAGTGCAATGCGCACCACCCGAAGGATGGACATATTTGGAACATGGACTTGGGCGGGGGGGACCAAGGGCAACATACGTAACCTAAACATTTGTACCCCCATAATATGCTGAAATAAAAGAAAAAGAAAAAAAAATTTACTTTAAGCCACAGTAATCAATACAGTATAGTATTAATGAAAAAATAAATAGATCAATGGAACAGAACAGAGACCCCAGAAATGGACCCACATATGATCAACTAATCTTTGACAAAAAAGAAAAGGCAATATAACGGAGCAAATATAATCTTTTTAACAGATGATGCTGCAACAACTGAACATCCACATGCAAAAAAGTGAATCTGGATACAAATCTTACATTCTTCACAAAAATTGACTCAAAATGAATCATAGACCTAAATGTAAATATAAATGTAAATGTAAATATAAAACTTTAAAACTCCTAGAAGATAACATAGGAGAAAATCTAGATGTCCTTGAGTTTGGCAAAGACTTTTTAGATATAACACCACAGGCACGATCCATGGAAGAATTAATTGATAAGCTGAATGCTATGGTTTTCATATAGTTTGCTTGGCCACACCAAGTCTCATGTTGAAATGTGATCCTCAATGTTGGCGTTGGGGCATGGTGGGAGGTGTTTGGGTCATGGGAGCAGATCCATCATGAATGGCTTGGTGCTGTCCTTGAGGTAATGAGAGGGTTCTCACTCTATTAGTTCCCACAAGAGTTCCCTTGGGAGCTGATTGTTAAAAAGAGCCTGGCATCTTACCCTTCCTTGCTTCCACTCTTTCGCTTCTTGCACCCACCATGTGATCTTTGCACAAGAGGGCTCTCCATCCCCTTCCACAATGAGTGAAAGCAGCCTGAAGCCCTCACCAGAAACAGATGTTGGTGCTATGCTTCTTTTATAGCCTGAAGAAATGTGATCCAAATAAACTTCTTTTATTTATAAATTACCCACTCTCAGGTATTCTTTTATAGCAGCACAAAGGAACTGAGACACTGGATTTCTTTAAAATTAAAACCTTCTGCTCTGCAAATGAGATGACAATCCACAGACTGGGAGAAAATACTTGCAAAAGACATCTGTTATCTTTACTTGTTATTTGATAAAGGATTATAATCCAAAATATACAAAGAACTCTTTTTTTCCTTCTCCTTATTTTATTTATTTATTTTTATTTTATTTCAGCATATTATGGGGGTACAAATGTTTAGGTCACATATATTGCCATTGCCCCACTCAAGTCAGAGCTTCAGGTGTGACCATCCCCCAGATGGTGTGCAC
>NW_012150063.1:10139938-10140232 GCF_000956105.1 Propithecus coquereli | reverse complement strand
ATATTATGGGGGTACAAATGTTTAGGTCACATATATTGCCATTGCCCCACTCAAGTCAGAGCTTCAGGTGTGACCATCCCCCAGATGGTGTGCACTGCATCCATTAGCTGTGAATATACCCATCCCCTCCTCCCCCTACCTGAAACCCAATGAATGTTACTACTATATGTGCGAATAAGTGTTTATCACTTAATAGCAATTTGATGGTGAGTACATGTGGTACTTGTTTCAAAAAAAGACAGACTAATGGCCAACAAACGTATGAAAAAATGTTCAATATCTTTAATCATCAGG
>NW_012150063.1:10136315-10137425 GCF_000956105.1 Propithecus coquereli | reverse complement strand
ATTTCTCAAAAAAAAAGACATACAAATGGCCAAAAGGTATATAAAAAAATGCTCGACATCACTAATCATCAGGGAAATGCAAATCAAAACCACAGTGAGATATCATCTTACCCCAGCAAAAATGGCTTTTATCAAAAAGACAAACAAGAACAAATGCTGGCAAGGATGTGGAGAACTGTTGGTGGGAATGTAAATAAGTACAGCCATTATGGAAAACAGTACAGAAATGTGTCAAAGAACTAAAAATGGAACTGCCACACAATCCAGCAATCCCACTACTGAGTATTTATCCAAAGGATACGTAATAAGGAAAGGAAACTAGTATATCAAAAGGATACTTGCACCCCCATGTTTATTACAGCACTATTCACAATAGCAAAGATATGAAATCAACTTAGTGTCCATCAATGGATGAATGGATAAAGAAATTGTGGTATATATACACAATGGAATACTATTCAGCCATAAAAAAGAATGAATTCTGCCATTTGCAGCAACATGGCTGGAACTGGAGATCATTATGGTAAGTGAAATAAGCCAGGACAGAAAGATAAATATCACATGTTCTCACTCATCTGTGGAAGCTAAAAATACTGATGTCATGGAGGTAGAAAGTAGAATGTTAGTTACCAGAAACTGGGAAGAGTGTGGTGGGGGTGGGGTTGGGGGGATGAAGAGAGGTAGGTTAATGGGTACAAACATACAGTTAGATAGAAGGAATGGGTTCTAGTGCTTGATAGCATAGTATGGTGATTACAGTTAACAATAATATATTGTATATTTCAAAATATCCAGAAGAGAAGATTTGAAATGTTCCCAACACAAAGAAACAGTAAATGTTCAAGGTGATGAATATCCCAAATACCCTGACATGATCATCATACAGTCTATGTATCAAAATATAATATCACATGTACCTCATAAACATGTACAAATATTTTGTATCAATTAAAAAAACTATGAGCAAATAAAATTGACAAATATATAAAATGAATTATGTTCCACAAGCAAGTGAGATTTATTCTGGATATGCAAAGCAGTTTCAATATTTAAAAATCAATTTAATCCATTATATCAACAGGCTAAAGAAAAAAAAACATATAAACATAT
>NW_012150063.1:10135746-10136265 GCF_000956105.1 Propithecus coquereli | reverse complement strand
GAAAGAGATAAAAAGAAAGAAGACACAAATCACCAATATCAGGAATTCAACTCAGCATATCACCACAAATTCACTAGCCATTAAAGGATAAAAGAACACTATAAACAACCTTGCACTCGTAAATTTGGAAACGTAGAAGAAATCAATTCCTTAAAAAGTACAAAACTACCAAAACTCAATTGAGATTAAGTAGATAATTCAAATAATCCTACAATCATTAAAGAAATTTAATTTGTAATTAAAATTCTCCCAAAAGGAAATCTCCAGGCCCAGATGGTTTCAATGGATAATTTACCAAACATTTAAAGAACTAGCACCAATTTTATACAATTTTTTCCCAACTCATATTGTAATCCCATTACTACCCTGACAACAAAATGAGACAAAGACAGTACAAAATAAGAACACTATAGACTGATATCTGCCTGAGCTTAGACATAAAAATCCTCAACAAAATATTAGCAAATATTTCTCAAAAAAAAAGACATACAAATGGCCAAAAGGTATATAAAAAAATGC
>NW_012150063.1:10113698-10131479 GCF_000956105.1 Propithecus coquereli | reverse complement strand
CGTTTGCATAAACTTATGAAGGGAACCCTTTATAGGTTTACCAGGGATAGGGAAAAAAAACCCACAGTGCTTTCACTTTTCATAGTAAAAATAACAAAAAGATCATGCCTTTTTATCCCCTAGATAACCACTAAAATCCCAAATTTCCATCCTACATCATTGTCAGAATAGCCAATCAAACAAGAGCACCAGGAGAGTATTTCTCAGCTTTTTAAAGGTAAGCATGTCCCTATCAGGAGCTAAATCTCCAGCAGAGATTAGAAAAAGGGTCTCCCATTGCATACCTGTAGTACGCATTGCCAGCATTCCTAATCCAGGGAGAAAACTCACAAACTTGAGTTGGCTTTGCATTCTCATTCCATAGGAAAGCGGAAACAAACCAACACTGTAAAATAATGGTGCTGGTTAAAAAAGGAAAGCTTCGAACCATCTAAATAATCAAGTTATAAGAAGGGAAATGTCTTTTGAAAGCAGAATAACGAGCACCAAGCACAGGTATTTACGCTTATGAACTGCTCGATTAATATTTGTTGAATTTAACTGATAGACTAAGTTGATCCAGGACCAGTGTGCTGATAAAAATCTAAGAACCAGGGCAAGGAGGTGAAGGGCAGAAGGAGCCCTCGATTTGTAGTGTTTGCCGATTTCTGTGATGAAAATACTTGCACCATGGTTAATTTCAAGCTTCCAACATAATGTCACTGAACCCTGAGTCGGGAAGAGACTTTAAGGGCTCTCACTGCCCATGTGAGCTGGTTCCAGCACTCCAGTGTGACCACGATACAAAAGAAGACAGTCAAAAAATATGTCCTTAGTGCCTACTAGGTGCCAGGCTGTGCCTGGACCATAATGAGTAATTTAGGGAGAAAAGACACATTTCATTTGCCTCTGTATTCCTTCACAACGATGTACATTACATAGCAGATGCTCAACACACAGCTGTGGACAGAATTAGTAAATTCTCTCTTCACTCGCAGTGTTCACGTTCCGTGTCTGTTCTCTGAGGTTCCTTCAAGAGTCACCTGAATTCCCCCAAACCTCAGTCTGCATTTTTTCCATCCCTCTAGGTACTACCACTGATGCCCAACCAACGTTTATATTAATATCTTCTCCTGGTCCTGCCAGCTTGTCACCTAACTCAGCTCTTCTCAGCTTTCAATGCAAGATTGCTCTCCTGGCTACATTTTCACCTCCCTCCCCATTTTCCAGCCCTCTGTGGCTTCCGGGGCCTTCCCTCTGAAAAGCACTCAGGCAGCTCCCACCCAGTCATCAACACAAGCAGGACTCAGATACTTACAATACTCTCAATATATCTTTTTCTTACGCTTCTTGATTTTGACCTTTTCTTCTTTGAGAATTTTCCTGTGGGGCTAGGAAAATTCATCTATCTATTCTTGGTTCTGGCGTCTGGCCTTCAGTCTCATTCCCCAAGGCCCTCACTGGTGCTAAATAGAGCTCCTTCCTGAAAAGCCCCTAAGCTTCCCTTATTGCTTCTAGCTCCCTAGGTGGATCTGCTCTTTACTTTGGCATTTTGCTGAGTTACTCTTAGAAATTTATTTTAATTAGTCATGTTTGAATCTGATTTTATATGAATATTCCCTGAGGTGTGATACTGATTGACTTTCTTTTTTATGAACCAATTAATAAAATGCCTGGTGATTTGATTTATCCATTGTACTTTGCAAACCATCCTCTTTCAAACCAGGTTCCAATCAAAGCCACACAGCTTCCAATCACTGGGTTACCTCTCAATGATTCTTCTTTTTTTGTTGTTTTAATTCAATCACTGTACTTCATTCTTTTCCAAAAATGCAAAGAGCAAGAATATCTTATTCCATTCTGCACATTAAATCCTAGAATAAAATTAGGAAAGAAGCTGTGATTCACTTTAAGTAAACCCAATAGGAGATATTAAAACTAAAGACTCGGAAAATGTGTAAATGTGCTAAAGTTTTACTCTAACATTCCTTTGGATCCTTCTTCCTCTGCTTTCTACAGCTCATTTCAAAAAGGGCTAGACCGCTGCTGTAAAGGGGTCAGGCCCTGCTCTCATGGAGTTGAGTGAAACAAGGACACAGACCACATCCAAACTCCAAGCTCAGTCAAGTCAAGCAGCAGTGATAAAGAATTCAGGTTAAGACACCTGCTGACTTGGGAAACTTGGCCTTTGAGATCTGAGAGCAGCTCAAAGACTAGTACAGGATCCCTGGGAGTCTTGAGAACCAGCTTAAGTCAGAAGTACAGAGGTGAAGTCAGAGAGGGAAGGGAAACCCCAAGTTCAGCCTCAGGAAGTAGAAGGTAAAATCGGAGAATCAAACTAACCACAGAGGGAAGTGCCTGAGGTTCTCAAAGCCCTGCTGTGCTTGAGTCTGGTATGACCAACACACAAAAAACCGTGCATCTTTAATGCATACAACTTGTTTAGTTTGGACACAAGTATACACCCATAAAACCATCACCACAATCTATACCATAAGCATATTCATCACCTCAAAAGCTTCCTCCTGCCCTCTTTATTTTTTATTATTTGCGTGTGTATATGTGTGTGTGTGTGTGTGTGTGTGTGTGTGTGTGTGTTAAGAACATTTAACATAACATCTACCCTTTTAGCACATTTTTAAGTATACTGGTAGGGGCATTTTCAATATATGCTTACAACTGGGTTAATATCTGTTACCCATACAGTCTTTGCAGAAATATGTATTTCTTGAAGCCAAATGTATGAATATTGTTACAACTTTAGAAATAAATATTTATTTTCATATTTTCATGTATGAATTTACTGTTTTACATTTATGAATTGAGTCATGATTTCAGTGTGGTGGAGGTTAAATGGCTGATATCTGATGGAATGTGGCACTCAAGATAAATTTTCAAAGGAAGACTTAGTAGAAAATCTCAGTAAAATAAATAGTATAATAAAAGATCTGAAATCTTCTAAACAGGACTTTTTAAGTTGCTATTTTATGTTAAACGGTTGAATTTTTAGAAAAAGTCATAAAATGTGAGGGGAAAAAAGGTTCAAAATTGAATACTTTTAAAACTATTATCTTTTTTAGAGTCAAAATTTGGAACTTATTTGGTTCAAGAGCACATAAATTTTTCAAAATGTATGTTGAGACAATATTTAAACTAAAGAGCCAAGTTTTACCAAATCCCTAAAATGTGCCACAGAGATGAACCAGCAAACTAAAGGGATCTCAACAAAAGGGCTTTACTGCCTGGCATTCCTAAACCTTCATGAAGTCACAGAGTCCTTGGTTACTTCAGTACATTGGTCCTTCATAAGGTGGTTATAAATACAAGAGTTTTAAAGCTCAAGTTAGAAAATTATGAATTCTGGTTTTTAGCTGTCTATGGGCATCAAAGTATACTTCCCAGAGGGTCAGCATTTTACAAGCAGGTGTAGAACACCAATAAATTAAAACTTAGAGTAAAAATCACCAGTCTTCTGAGTTATGGAAATTGTAAAATAAAACTTTCCCACTCTGGAGGTATCATTGCCAGCGTGTATTTTTAGTCATAAACATGTCACATTCCAGTGCCTCACACCAATCTCCACAACCACACACTTTCCTCATACAAAGGCAGAATCTGTCTGCCTTGCCTGTCACGGGAATGTCCCTGAAAGGTCTACTGCAGTTAGGTGGTGGTAAATGGTGTCAGGAAAACAGGTCCCCCAAGTTCCAGCCACAAACAAAGCATCAGGAGAGGTGGAACCAAGGATCACATGTCAATGATATTGCCACCTTCCAAGTCCACGGAAACAGGCAACTAATCTGTGTGTCCATGGCAACAACTGCTTCGAGCAAATTCCACGAGGTGAACAGGCTTATCCCAGACCACTTCAGAGAGACTGAAGGAGTGCAAAATGAATAAATCACCTGAACTCAAGAGAGACCTCAATTTCCATGACCATCCCCAGCTCAGAGAGCAGACTTTGGCCCAATATATAGGAACATGATATATTTAGTAACGAGATATTGTATTTATTTTCAAATACTTGTTCTACTTCTTCCGCTAAAGCCCCTTGCTTATAACAAGCACCCTTTAGCCACTAAGTGCTAACATTAGCAGTGATAGGGCTGCAGAAAATATTCTCGAATCCCAGTTATGAAGTGTGTTTCTTGGTAACATACATGGGCGACTGCCAGTTGTCCTTGTCCCCAGCCCTAGGTCTGGTTAGGAGGGTCTCCCTTCTTAAAATAGCTCCCAACTGGCCCTGTGCTACATGCAACAGACATCAGCTCTGCCTCAGCAATTTTTCTAGTTTCCAGTTTAGCTTCTACAAGACGTTATTTTTAAGCAATTCACATATTTTGGAACAGATTTCACATTACCACTTTGTGAAAAAGTTAATGAGCTTCCATCGCTAAAAGTGATTTGGAATCATTAGGTATCAAAAAAGGGCATGGTCCATTTATTCCAACCTGAATCTGTTTGTATCTTATTGACCCTTCTTCTAGTAAGCGTTTGCCTTACTATCCATAGAGCAGGTGTAATGATCAGGTTCCCAGGAGCTGACTTCATGCAATCTAATGTAAGGCAGGCATGAGAAGCAGAAAGCACCTTTCAATTCCTTTCAGCAAGAATCCACCAAGTACTTACAATTTCCCTAAGCTATGCTAAGTGTTTTGAGGCATATAAAGCTCTAAAAAGATTCTTTGACCTCAAATCACTTATAATCTTGTTGAAGTAATTCATAAAATCAATTGGCAAACAACACATGGAGGTAGAATATGATTAGTATAACCAGGAAATCCCCCTGCAAACATACACACACTTTACACTTGTGGAATGTGAAAGAATTCCAAGACTATGAATTCCACCTTCCTTCTCTTCTTCCAAAAATGGCCGTATGCTTTCACAGTACACTGGATCTTCAAACTCTTAAGGAAAAATGCTTAACATTCCACAGAATTATCCCCCACTTTTCCTTCACATCATCAGGCAGTTGGCATTTGTGTTTATATATGGAGGCAAGGAGGTAGAAACTAGAATCATGGAGTTCAAGAGCGACGACTTTGAAAAGTACAAAGAGCTATACAAGTATAAGAAATGTTAGATGACTGTCTAAAGGCAGTAACAAAAGGACAGCATCAGAAGGCTCATTTTCCTTCTCAGAAAAAAAATCACAAGATCGCCTACCCAAGCCCGTAATAGAAAATTGGCCCATGGAGTTACAAGATTGGTTATAAGATTTGATATAAAAAAATCTCATCTCACCTATCAATCATTCTATGTGAACTGTATCCAGTGTAAGCATAGCAAACAGCAACTGGGTAAGCAAAAGGATCAAACATAATTATCATTTCATCTGTAATGGTGTTCTTCTGTTTAATCATAATTGATGATCCTAATACACATGAACAAAACAATCATCAACTTAAATTATTAATACGTAACTGCACCAAAGAATGTGATATTTAAAGGCATGTTATTTGTTAATAGAAAAAGGCATTCATGAGCTATATCAATGCAATCACTGCATCCATTACTAACTCAAGTTGAAAGGAATCAATCAAAAGATCACTATGCTACAAATTACCCAGAAGCAGAATTTAGTTAATCGAGAAATTATATCCAGGTTAACTATCCAGATAACTTCTCATCTATGTGAGTAAGTTCATAAGTATTTCATGCTAGCTCCATGGCTTGGTTCAATAACTGAAGAAATGCAGATGAGGTCATGGAAGAGAGAACTGCTCATATGAAGTAATAGGTGTCAAAAACTTAACTCCTTGTACTCCTCTAGAGCCTTGAATCCATCCATATACACTGCAGGAAATGTGATGTCCACACATACATCATTAGTTTCACCTTCCAAAATGTCAACAACCACCAGGACCCGGACTCTCACAGTAGGCCAGCTTGGTTTATAAACACTAAGTCTAATGCGGCAGCAACACTAGATCATAGGCTATGTTGTTGTACCCCCTTTACAGGGATGCAGTAGAGTTAAATGAGTTGCCCAAAGTCACACAGCTAGTAAATGACCAAGACAGGACTGGGATGTGGGTCCTGAATATAAAGTTTGTGCAACCTCCCCTCTACCACAGCTGCTTGCCACATAACGGAGAAGAAAAGGACACAGAAACGTTTGTCTCTGTCTAGGCATTTGTCCTGAACTTTTGTTCTGCTCCTGGAGGGCAGGGCAGGATCTGTTCCTACCTAGTTTTCCTTGTACAGCCCTGAGGTGGAAGCAGGTGCTGTGGAATGTCATTTTGGTACTGAGAACAATGAAGAAGCAAGAATGCAGTTGATGGTAGGAGTCTAACTCCCTGTTTTGCCTCTGAATTTATAAAAGGTCTCAGAAATGATATGCAGGAGAGAGAAATACATAGTCTCTGAGCCTTGGTAACTGCACGCACTCACGATGCACACTGTCAGCCCCGCCACGTTGATGGGCAACCGTCCAAAGGAGGCATTAAATCATTGCCAGAGACCACTCAGCCCAAATTAGATTGTATTGTAGTGGGAGGACGGGCAGATTTCAGAGTCCCACCTTTCTCCAAACCCAGCACATTCTCCTCTATGTCTGCCCTGCAGCTCAGGCCCGGAATTTTATGTACAGCAAAAAAAAAAAATCAAAGGTAAAATAAATGCCGAACAGCGATTGCTGTCATTGCCTTCCCCGCAGTCATTTCGCTATTAGCTGTTGGCGGAGCAGACCGTGTAGGTTGACGAGATCTGAGGAAGGATGAGGGATGAGATGTCAAGGCAGGGAACGCTGCTGCCTGCGCGAGGCTGCTTTGACACGCGCTGCAGACAGCGCACATCAGCTCGGCGGGAGACAGGAGCAAACCCAACGCAGCCGCAGAGGACGCAAGAGCGGAGCGTGTGAAAAGATCAGCATATTCAGCCTGCCAATTATCTTCCTCCCTCTCCACCCCCAGCCCCAAACACAAGTGCCTTAATATTAACAGTGCTGGCAATTGCAGCAATGAGCCTGTTGTCAGGTCGAAACAAAACGTTACTCTCCAAATGCGAGCCTGGGTGGGAAAGCGGACGGCCCTCCCTATCTCCCAGGTCAGAATATTCTCTGAGGCCAGCAGCTCTGCAGGGGTGTCTTGTCCTCAAGAAATGGGCCTGGCATTTCTGGTTTCCCAATAAAGCCACAGTATATCCTGGGACTATTCAAAGTATAAATACACACACACACACACACACACACACACACACACACACACACACAAGGGATTACTAGGTTTGGTCTATGGCTTAAGTGGCATTCTCTTATTCCTCTGAAATGAATCCCTACACCTGTTATCCAAACCTCATTCACCATTCCCTTCCATGAAAATACATTTAATATTACCATGATATCCTTGACATTAATATCAGTTTTGGATATCAGAGGAATATGTGCCCAGGAGCATCATGACATATATTGAAAGACCTGGAATTCTCAATCTTAAAAATAAGATTTTTTTATGTATAATGAGAAATACCTTAGCCCATCCTTGAAGAAATCTGGCCAGCACCCACTCCCACCATTCCACTCCCCCAGATTAGAATTCAAACATCTTCACAATTGCTCTGCAGGAAGTAGAAACTAAGAATTCTTTCTAAAGATTGCTCCCTCTTTACCCTGAGGTGGAGAGAAATAAATATTATGCTGTTAAAGGGTGAATCCCCCATCTAATGTTTACTAAATATTCTTCGTGGTGGGTCTTCTAGGGGTACAATGGGAAAAAGGAAAGAATAACGTTTTCAGGTTGGTAGCTAAGTGTAGGCAGGATTGGAAGAAAATAAATGAAGAATATTTGCTTAAACTCCAAGATCTCCAATATCACCAGGACATGATCCAAAGTGTCCTTTAACCCAGAGAGTTGCAGCTTCTGGTCCAGGGTACCAGTGGCAGGACAAGAGGACTGAGAGAGGACAGCTGCAAGGGGCACCATATGAATGCCCAAGGACAGACCGGAGGTCTCGCCAGCCATTCAGAGTTGTACCATCTTAATGTGAGTGGATATGTGACACATTTGAGCCTTGGGGTGGTTGGAACTCTCCTCTATGACTGATGATTGGAACAAGGCTTCGCAGCAGTGTACTGCTTGGGAAGAAAAGATTTGCTGGGATGTTCTTGAGGAAGCTTCCTTGAGCTATCGGGGCATCTGAGGGAAACAGAGCAGCCGTGGACACAGAGAGTGAATAGAGGCGGAGGCCCAAGGGATGTGACCCTCGTTGCAATCAGGATTTTGCCCCAGTAGGGCTAGTCTTAGGCATATTCTTTTCTATTTGACACTGTGCTAAAAATAAGGAGAGAATCATGCTTCCACAGTAGTGGTCTTTGTTAACATGGAAAAACATGAATTCCTAAGATATTTTGGCAGGAAGTAGCCTTAGATATTATCTGTTCCAGGGGTTGTCAAGCTTTAAAATGCATCAGAATCACCTTGACAGGTTGTTAAAACACAGACTGCTGGGTCTTCTGGGCTGAGGCCCAAGAATTTGCATTTCTAACAAGTTCCCAGGTAGTGCTGAGGATGCTGGTCTAGGACTACACTGTAAGAACTGCTGATGTAATCCAGCCCCAGGTTTTTAAAACCAGACAACTAAGTTTAAAAATATTTATTAAGCATCTGCTATGATTTAAGATTTTGGACTAAATATTTGAGAGAAAAATAATTTTATGCTAAATTAAGTTCCAGATTCATTAAAGATTTAGATGTTTTTAAAAATTTATAAAAGTAGGCAGAGTATGGCAACTCACTCCTGTAATCCCAGCACTTTGGGAGGCCAAGGCAGGGCGATCATTTGAGGCCAAGAGTTTGAGACCAGCCTGGGCAACTTGGCAAGATCCTATGACTACAAAAATTTTTTAAAAATTAGCAGGGCAGGGTATTCCTGTAGTCCCAACTATTTGGGAGGCTGAGGAGGGAGGATCACTTTAGTCCAGGAGTTTGAGGCTGCACTCCAGTCTGGGAGACAGAGCAACATCCTGTCTCAAAAAAAAATAAAAAAAAAGATTTATGAAAGTACTAGAATGTAATTCCAGGGTGGGGAAGGACCTTTTGGAAATGACACCAAAAGTCAAAACACAAAAGGAAAACCATAAAAGCAAACCATAAAGGAATTTTCTGTATGAAATTATCAAATGTCTATGCAGCAAAAAATAAAAATAATGACAAAATACAAAGTTTTGAGAAAGTATTTCCAATCTAAATGACAGATAAAATGCTGCCCTTAAAATGCAAAGAATCAACAAGGAAAAGACAAACACTTTCAGAGAAACATTAATAAAGATATAATTAGGCAATTTATAAAAAATAAATTCAAATGGCAATCTGATACATAAAAATATTTTGGTATGCTAATAAAGAAAATTAAAGAAAAATTGTTCTTTGATAATGAATTTAGCAAATAAAAATATTGATAATATTCAGTGTTGGCACAGGTGACTTTCATATGCTAATGGAGCATTTATAAGTTGGTATCATTATTCCTATGTTAGTTAAGGTAACATTAGCTACCATTAAAACAAACTTGAAAGTGAACAATATAATTGAATGTATTTCTTGCCCACATTAAGCCCAGGGAGGTGCTCCTGAGTAGCAGTAGGTGCCTCTCTAAACAGTGATTCAAAGACTCCTACCTTTCTTCCTTCCATTTGGTGCCTCCACCATTCTCAACTTGTCACTTATGGGTTCACAATCAAGCCAAAAATGGAAATAGCATGGAAAATGGCCTTGTAGGTGTCTATGGAGCAGTCTTGGAATGGCATGCATAATTTCCATTCACACTTCATTGGCTAAAAATCATTCATATGTCACATAAATTGTATCTCAATAAAGATCTTAGTTTTTAGAAACATAGAAAGAGAATTTAGAAGGTATAGTGTTATGAAAGCAAGGAGAAGAGAGAGGAGATTAACTGTACCACATATTGGGAGAAGGTTGAGGAAGATGAGGGCTAAGAAGAAAGAATAAGACAAAGAGATTATTGTCAATCCTGGGAAAAAGACATACCCTGGTGTCAATAGAATGGTGAGCATCCAAGACCAATGAAAATTCATTAAGGAAAAGCCAAGTTAAATTTGAAAGGAATAACCAGCAGTAAGCAAAAATTATGCTATTGAGTTTGTCAATGAAAGGTAAGAGATAATAACACTACTATATCAAGTGATGAGGAGGGCAAAATGAACAATTATTTTTACAAGAGACCCGACGATGTACGCAATGATATAGCATCTGACTATGTTGCTCTGTCATATTAGAGGCTGGCGGATGAGATTCTGTGCAAAAGTAGAGGATTAGTCTTGCCAAGAAGAGATATTCCTTCCTCCAAAATCTTGGAGACAGAAAATTTGGTTAAAGATGTGAAGAAATCTTGATATAGATATAGTTTATCCAATGGTTATAATCATTTCAGTAATATGACATTTAATGATATCTGGTTTGAAAAAGGAAGTAAAATGTGTTGAGATAGGGAAGGAAATGGGGCAAGTTTGGAACCATCATTAGAAACACAATCAGAAAAGAAAATCAATTAGGAGGAGCATATTTTTTTGATAGCCACCAAATCTCTGAGGTGGATATCACATAGATAAATGGACAGGGATGAGAGAGTTGGAATGCAATAAATTTCATTTCATCAGATTTGTATTGTCTTTCTTCTCTTTAAAGAACTCACGTTATCAAGAAGTGGCCAGAAAGTCCTCACTTAGAAATGAACAAGCTTTTTACAGCTATCCAAATCCTTCATCTATTTTTTTTTTTTTTTTTTTTTTTTTAAGAGAGAGTCTCGCTCTGTTGCCTGGGCTAGAGTGCTGTTGCATCAGCCTAGCTCACAGCAACCTCAAACTCCTGGGCTCAAGCAATCCTCCTGCCTCAGCCTCCGAAATAGCTGGGACTACAGGCACGTGCCACCATGCCCAGCTAATTTCTTCTGTATATATTTTTTATTGTCTAGCTAATTTCTTTCTATTTTTTTTAGTAGAGATGGGGGTCTCGGTCTTGCTCAGGCTGGTCTTGAACTCCTGAGCTCAAACGATCTGCCTGCCTTGGCCTCCTGGGATCCTAGGATTACAGGCGTGAGCCACCTCTCCCAGCCCAAATCCTTCAACTATTATCTTTTCCTTTCCAAATGAAAGAGTATGACTTTCATTCTTTGAAATTTTTCCTACAATAGATGCTTGTGTTTCATCACAAGTCATCGATCATGTCACTCAATGAGTCAGTAGATTTCATAGCTTATACAAAGTACAATATTTTTGTTATTTTTTTTTCATTTGTTCTCATTCCTATGTATTTTATTCAGAAGAACGCCACACAGTTCAGTAGTCTCTGGGAATGCATTTACCGACCCTGTGGATGTTTCAATACAGTATGTGAGACCTATAAAATTTGTAGTATATGTTAAACATTTACTGTCCAATTCACCTGATCAATCCAAGTAGTAGAGAACAAGGTCCTGAGGGGATGAGACAGAGGCAGATGACTGATTCAAGGGAAAAACTCAAGCCAACAGGGCAATAAGATTAGTGCATGTTGGAATCCTGTTAGCCTCCTGAGAGCAACTTGAGCTGCAAGTTCTTAGTGGATGGAAGGAGGGGACAATAGAAGAACAGAAGAGCACAAAAGGCTATCCTATCCCAGGATGACCTTAGCTTGAGGCAGCTTGAACATTGTCTCATCTGCCTGTCTGCCTGTAAGCTAAGAGAGGCACCCAGGGACAAATTGTTCTGGAACAATAGGACTAAAACTAAAGACTGGCCCCCTACTAACTAAAACCCCAGTATCCAAAGCAGCATGAAAGGTGGAGCACATTTTTAATGGATATCAATATGTGGCTGGTGGAGGCTCCAGGCACAAGCATGGAAGCAGGAGCCTCCCGCTACAAGGCCATGGTCACACAGAAGGCTTTGCAATGGTTCCTAAGAGACCTGCTCAGTTTAAAATGGATCTGCAGTTGAGGGCTAGTGGTTGGGGTCTCTTTGTGGTAGAGTAAGGCTTAGTCTCTGGATAGTGGGTTGGCAAGGCCTGGAAAGTTAGCAGGGCCTCAACAAGCAAGATGCATTTCCGGAGAAAATCCCAATCCAAAGTAGGAAACCATCCACCAGTAACGGACTGAGTAATCTTGCCAGTGGTTAGGGAGAAACTAACAATTTGAGGAGCACTTGGGTAATAGGATCCAGGTGCTGTCCCAGGTGTGTGAAATAGCAGAGTTAGGGTTGTAAGACTGGTAAGGGGGCTCCTCATAACTACTAGTTCATGCACTAAACCATTAGTGTGTGCCTACTATGTCCTGGACTCTCTGTTAGTCGCTAGTAATGCAAAGACAAATAGGATGTAGTCTTTAAGTAGCTTACCATGCCCAGTGGGAGAGACAGTGAAGAGGTAATGCACCACAATTTCAGAAGGGGATGCTTCTGAAATGGAATGGGGTCTCTCTAAATTTAGGAGGGCATAAGTGTCCACAGCAAGCAGAAACTGATAACTCCTTCTTTCCAAATTTTCCTAAAATCAGCCATGGTCCAAATATAATTCTCCATCTGATTTAAAAAAAAGAAACTTGAGGAAAACTTTAAAGGAAATGTGAACTAGTAATTGTATTGTACAAGTTAATACCACAAGTAGTCATATGAAACATATAAAATATCATAAACACCTAAGCCCATCTGTATTTATTTTGTTTCATCCAATAGCACATGACCACTCTGTTTCCATGGCTCCAAAATAGCACGTAGATTTGGTCAAATTAGTCAAATAAAAAGTGAAGTGAGCTTAAAAAAAAAAACACACACACACACACTGAAATGGTTGGTATCTTCGTTCTGGATAGGCACAGTCTAAAACATTAGATTTATTTCTCTTCACTGGCTGTTTGCTTTAATACTGATTCTCAAATCCCTTTTTTCTATTATGTTATCAAATGTACGACTTTGCCTGAGTTGAATTGCATACAATATCTTAATATATCATATGCCAATCATTGATTTTCATCAGAGAGTATCAGCAGGGAATTATGTCAGATTACTTGGACTTGATTTCTTCTCATAAATCCATTCTAACTACTACATAGCCTTCCGTCCTATCAGACATTTTCCATCTCTTTTGGAAGCTTCTTTTTTTTTTTTCTTGAAATTAAAGTTAAACTTATTCAAACTGTTCCTGTCTTTGTTCTTTAACAAATGTTTATTGAGTTCCTGTTATCTGAAAAGCATTGAATAAAATGTTAAGCATTGAGGACAAAAATAGTCTTTGATTTATAGGTAAAGTGGTATTTTTCATGTTGTTCTAGAGAAAGGAAAAAAGTCATACCACATTGACAAGAATCTGTTCTCAGCTGGAACTGGAACCAACATCTCCTTAAGGACTTGTTGGCACAGTGCAGAATTTCCACCAACTGTTCAATCCCCCACCAAGCCCCACATCCAAAAACAGAGGACCGGGAGTTCCAGATGAGGTGAGTGTCTTTCTGAAAAGAAGATTAAAAAAAGGGGGCATTTCCCCTCTGGGGAGCCAAGATAATCATTTGTGAAGCTGAGGTTCCAGAAAGAGGGAGTTACGGACAACTGATTTTCTGGCTGGAGGCTTTCTGAGCTGCAGAGCCTGCAAGCACCTGGTGGCAATGCCCCAGGAAAGAGCAAACTAAGGAGGGATTCTTAGAGGAGAGTTTTGGAACTCCAAAGGTGTGTTGTATCTTTTTTTTTTTTTTTTTGGTTCATTTCCTCAATTGTAGAAAGGAGGAAATGGGTGCTTCACGGGTTTCTTTTAAAGTTTATAGGTCATTTTTCAATATAAAGAATGCTGCCTATTTCTGGCTTAGAGATTTATGGAAGATGGAGACCACTGGAGCAGCCCATGCTCATGGAACTTAAGGCATTCGGCATTCATAGGCACCGTGTCCCAGCTCTCCACAGCCCCCAGAGCATGTGTAAAAGCATCCCACCTTCACAGAATGGAGTATAGAGACGGGCTGTGAATGCCCAGGCAGATTCTGGGTCAAGAGATGAGATGTCTAATCCAAGAAGTGCTGCTGGAGAAATAAAGGGAGACATGTCTGCTCCTCGAAGGATGCTTCAAGGACAGAGAAGGCTGGGGCAAAGGTAAATGCCACCCAAGGAAAACCAAAGACACCATCTGGGTGGAAACACACCAGCAGGCACTACCAGCATCAGCTAGAACCAGATTGGCCTAAGGGAAGATGCTGATCCACCACACACAGGCAGTTATGCAAAAAGACTTCTGCCTCCCTGTATGCTTCCATCTTATCCACGACAGCCTAGAAATCAATGCCTAGGAAAGGATTGGGGGGACTGAGAGCCAGGCCTCAGCCCCCACCCCTGCACATCCAGCTGCCATGCCCACAGCTAGGGAAAAGAAAATGAAATTAGATCAAAGTAAGAGCAAAGCTTTAAAAATGAGCACATTTAAGGTCATTATTCCATAAAATAAAACAATTTCTTGTATAGGTCAGTGAGGTGAAACCTACATACATAGAAACTTAAAAGTTGCATCAGATGTCTGATTAGCTCTACATATTTAGATAATTCTCATTTTCCCCTTTCATTAAACTGTTTGTCATCATCCCCCTGTTAATCATAGAATATGACTTATCGATCTCAGCAAAGAACACATAGAATATATCGAAGTTACTAAAAATAAAAATTGATTTTAGTAAATTTGTTTGGATCAAAATATTCAAATGTATTTTATTTTCAGTTTTCCAAATATGTATGTCACTAACATATCCTTTAAAATATTCATATTAATAATAAATGTTCTATTTCAGGAAAAAAATACATTCATTGAAGAAGTAAAATGAAGCAAATAAACTACAGAATGTGAAAAATATTGCTTCTTGATAACATTCTTGCAAAAATTATTTGTGTTTAGGTATAACTTATTACTCTTGTGTGGCTAGTTTGGCTGCAAAGAGAATAAATAAAATTCCAAGTAAAGCAAAATGTATTTTAAGAATACAATAAGCATCTTGAATCTCAGGAGTGGTGGAGTATTTCAAGAGATTTCAAGAAACTAGAAGGAAGCCTTATCATCTCTCTTGGGGCATCTTAATTTCTCTCTGGATGCCTGTTCCATTCTGAGCTCTTCACTGAAGAAAATCTTAAGCTTCCATGGTTTAAACTCATTCATAAGTTTTCTATAACTCTCTGTTTCCTGACTCTTTGACCTCAGGTTCCACGACTAACTGGCAACTTCCCTTCATTTCAAATAAACAAATGAGAGAACTGTATTCATTCATGCTTTTGTTCTAAACCATGTGATAATTGGCGAAGCGGAGATGGGCTACCCTTGGGTCTTCATCCAGTCTTTTCCTGAAAGGTCAGACACATAGTACTAGGAAAAATTTAGTCCCCAGTCAACTCTGCCATGAAGAATCATGTGACATCTGAGAAATGGATTTTGATGAAACTTGATTTATATTATGTATAGTTTTATTATTTATTGAATTTTCTTACAAATAAGTTAGCTTTTTGAAAAATTCATCTTGTAACCTCACTTTAAGGCAGAAATCAAAGCCCTTTAAGAAGAGATTTTCTGTCCCATTTTGGACCATGGCATCACTGGGGTGATCAAATATCTCAAAGACCCTACAGGTCATCTATCCCATCTCTTCTCACTTGCTAGTCTCCCAGATTTTACCAGGGTTTTAAAATTTTTTAATTGCAAATACATAGTAGAATATAAAATATAAATATTTTCACATTATAGAAAAAACAGCATTTAGGTCACCTGAAAGAAAGAGTGCAGTTGCCTCTACACTCTGAAAACCACTTCCCTCATGGAAAATAGAGCTCATAACCACAAAAGAAATTCTAGCCAGAAGGGAACTCTTTCTGTCATCTAACCTAACCACATCCCCTCTTGTTCTTTACTCATTGGAGATGAAAAATAACCTTTCTCGAATGAGCCAAAAAAAAAAAGCAACACCGCCTTTTTCTCATAGCTATTAAGTGCATACTAAGTTAAAGACTTCTTTTGTTAAATATTACCGAATTTTACACAAAATTTGGAGGTCTTCATGAGCTCAATTCTCCCTTATCTTAAAAGGTGTTCAAGATTAACTACTGGACTTCTTTGAAGCAAATCCAAATGGCCTTTGCCTTTTGGGTACAACACCTTTGTTTCATGTAGCACCTTCAGTTTAGCTTTATGAAACAATGAATAATAGGAGAGCAAGATTAGTGGCTTCCACAAATTAAATGTAAGTACTTTGTTTCCGTATGATTAGCCTAATTGTAACACAACAACCAAAATATGAGTTTATTTTTACTCTTTCCTGCTCTTGAGAAGAAAAAGAAACTACTAATTCTATTTAATTAACAATGCCATGTTTATTGCATAATACTACTTCCCAACTGATGCACAAGGTGGGTACACTTCAGGAAAATGTTAAAGACAAAAAATCCATTTGCAAAATCCATTTGCAAAAAAGAGACTCTAGGAGTAAGCAATAACAACTGTTGATCCAACTGCAATTAGAGGATCAGGAATGAATTAAACAGCACCTCCATTCTCCCCAGGTAGGACAAAGTTGACTGGTAAGATGTGCAGGTAAGTTGAAATGTTCTGGTGTATTCCTGAGGTATGAGCAGCCTTCCCCAGCCACCTCTAGACCACTCTCTTCTAGCCCATTCTTTCTCTTCCCATTGAAAGGTCCCCAAAGCCTGTGTTGTCACAGGGAGTGCAGTCTTATCAATAGCTCCCACACATGGCTAGGCACCAAAACCACCAGGAGTAGTTGTTAAAAACACAGAATCCTAAGACTTACCATAGTCCTTTTGAATCAGACACCTGCAGATAGATATTGTTAATCTATATTACCTAGTTCATTCTTAAGCAACCAGCGTGGTACCAAACCAAATCAAGCGCTTGGGAGTTTCTGCTTGCACATAATACTTAGGTTCCCTTCCTCAGGTTGTTGTGGCTATTGGCAGGAGAGTAAGGAAAACAACAGGATTTCAGTAAGCCAATAGCAAAATTGGCAAAAGACATGAACAGACAATTCACACTCACACACACAAAATTGTACAAATGCTCTTTAACTTACGAAAAGATGGTCCTCTTCACTTACAATAAGAAAAATATGTATGAAAACCGCACTGAGATATTTTTCAAAGATTGGCAAAAATAAAAGTGTGACAACACACTCTGTTAGTGAGGCAGTGGAGGGTACAGGTACTCTCATATATTTTTGGTCAGGTTGTAAATTGTTGCGATCTTAATGGGGGGGAATTTGGCAATGTCTTACAAAACTACATACAGTGCATGTTTATATCTTAACCCAGCAATCTCTCTTCTAGAAATTTACACTGAAGAAATACTTCCAACAATATACAAAATACATAATTATTTGTTTCCAATAATTACAAAATATTAGAAATAACTTTTTTTTGGAAATAACTTAAATGCCCATATGTACAATATAGCTTAAATTAGCTATGATATTTTCACACAACGAAGTACTAGGCAACAGTGAAAAATAACAAGGAAGATCTCTATGAACTGAGTGCTTATTTGCAAAAAATGGTAATATATTAATACATAACTCCACCAAAGGAATTAAAATTCCCTTGCCAAGCCCTACAGCCAACTTCTTTTCACATATCCACCTATGAGTCAAGCAGCAGGCTTTGAATTTACTTTTTGTTAATTAAAAAATAAATGCATTACAAAATTAAGGCGGAAGTTACTGTGTAATTACAACTACAGGAACTAGAAAATGAGACAGATGTCAACCTCTGTCTCCACTGCTCAGAATTAAGCTTTTTCTTTTCCTTTTATTTATTTTTATTTTATAATTATTTTTGGC
>NW_012150063.1:10108966-10109928 GCF_000956105.1 Propithecus coquereli | reverse complement strand
TTGGTACTATTGACTAAAGCTCCTTATGCATTTAATCAATACCTATTTATTAAGCATCTACTCTGTGCCAGGTACGTTTCTGGTTTCTAGAAACTGACATGAAACTAAATTTTATCAGCTTCCAATACATTCATAGACAAGTAGAGAAACGAAGTGTTAAACCATTATTGTGATACATCAGTGGTCCTCAAAGAGT
This sequence comes from Propithecus coquereli, assembly GCF_000956105.1. Lineage (NCBI taxonomy): Eukaryota > Metazoa > Chordata > Mammalia > Primates > Indriidae > Propithecus > Propithecus coquereli. The sequence goes on along the minus strand of NW_012150063.1, from coordinate 10,109,732 downwards.
GGTCCCAGATCAGCAACATCAGAAATGTAAAGTCTTAGAGCCTATCCCAGACCTCAGTCAGCAATCAGAAGGTAGAAACCTCCAATCTAAGGCAGCAAGCCCTCCAGGTGATTCAAATGGATGCCAAACTTGAAAATCACTGTATTAATGCATGCACTTCGAGGCAGTCACCATATTACGAATAACTAGTGGTGTGTTCTTTACCCATCCCTGGAAGCTAGTTCAGAAAGAATGAATTTCCAGAGGTGATTATCGAGATTTGCAAGTGAGACAGGTAAGGAGGTTTCAGGCAAAAGCAATGGTATAAATAAAATCCTGTAGGAAATTATTCTGCTTATCAGTTTTGAATGTTTGTTTATCCTGTTTAAATGAGGAGTTTTTTTTTTTTTAATAATGTCCTTGACTAAGTTGGCCTTTTAACTCCAAGGCCTAAAACAATTTCTTCCAGTTGTGTGGCGGTTGCTAAATAGCAAAGGGATGATCCCGTACTTCAGAAGGGCAAAGTCCAGGTAAGATGCTTCCACGTAAGTTCTGCTCACTGGACAGTTTATCTGGGGCTAAGAAAACTTCTAACTAATGAAAAGATTGTCATGAGCTTGATATGCTCCTGACATGTAGGTACTACATCTCATTATTCTCATCTTTAGTCTTCTGTCCTTGGAAAAAATAATTGATGATAAAGAACCTCAGAAGATATATATTTTTTATGTCATACCAAGTGGTCAAGTGCTAAAAACAATATTCAGCCAAAGCTGAGGCTGATGCC
>NW_012150063.1:10105618-10108916 GCF_000956105.1 Propithecus coquereli | reverse complement strand
TTCTCACTCATCCCCAGCACCTGGGAACCACCCATTCTATTCTCTGTTTCTGTGAGTTTGACTTTTTAGATTCCATATGAGATCGTGCCATAGTTGTCTTTCTGTGCCTGGTTTATTCCACTCATCATAATATCCTCTAGTTTCATTCATGTTGTCACAAATAACAGGATTTCCTTTTTTAAGACTAAATAGTAATCCACTGTGTATATACCCCATGTTTTCTTTATTTGTTCAACCACTGATGGACACAGGTTGATTTCATATCTCAGCTATTACAAATAATGCTGCAATGAATATGGAAATGCGGATATCACTTCAAGATACTGATTTTATTTCCCCCAGAAGTGGAATTGCTGGATCATATGGTAGTTTTATTTTGAATTTTTTAAGGAAAACCCATACTGTTTCCCATTATGGCTGTACTAGGCTTTTATATTTTTATTGCATTTTTTTCAGGCAGACTTACAGTCTCACAGAAGATGTCATGTAGATTACTAATTCATCATTAAACAGTTTTTGGAATTCAAATTTATAGAACTTTATTGCAACTTAAAGGCATATGTATGTATATATATATATATAACTATATTTACCAAAAGGGCAAGCAGTCAAAAATTTGGTTCATCCTAATTAGCTTCTTACATCTCTCCAAAAGGGCCTAAAACCATGCAGTAACTCCTGGAGTGGTAGCAACATTTATACTAGATTGTGCTTTCTTGCTAGAGTGATTTTTTAAAAGGTACCAAGTAGAAAGAAGCTGCATCATTTAAGACCCCCCTGTGTGAAAGAATCTGTTCTATTTTATGTTTGTTGATTTGAAAGGGTATTTGAGAAAGAATGGGAACATAAGCCCAGGAGATCAATATTCTGAACAATTAACCTATAAACAAATAAATAACACGGTATATGGGCTACTTAATGTCACATCTCCATAGACAGACAACAGTAAGTTTGTAAGCGAGCTCGACATGATGGATATGACTAGATTAGTGGCATACTTTGCCAGATCAGAAACAAAAGCACGTGCGCTCTCTTTCATTGTTCCACATTGTAAAGGATGCTCTCTGCCTTTCCCACTCTTTAATCCTCCACCCTGATATTCATCAATAATTTGGACATTTATATAATAGCTTTGCAAAAGAAAAGAAGAGGCAAACTTAACCATTGTGGGACCAGAGTTTAAGTCATTTCTTAGGAGTCCAAGGGAAATACCAAAACAAGGACATAGGATATGAAGTCATGGCTTGCCTAGTTCTTTGAAGATGATCTTGGACCCGTATGCGCAGCCACAGTTTATCAATAGGATTATTACTCAGTGATTCCCTACTTTGCACATTAGAATCAATTCAGAGTTTGTAAAAATACTCACTTCTTGCCTTCCCCCTCCTCCCCCAAGCAATGTGACATTGAATCTCTGAAAGTTGGGCCTGGGCACTTTTAGTTTAAAAACTCTCTTGATGATTCTGAGGCACAGGGATGGTTGAGACGAACTGCACTAAATAAAGAAATCTCCTTTTGTTCCAGTCCACGAACTAAATCAACAAGGCCAAAACCTGGTAAGTCACCAATATTACCCTTTCCTGCCTGCTAAAAAAAGTCTCAACATATTTAATATATAGATGCTTTGGTTGAATCCCAGGAAGGAATACAGTCAGGAAGATACCCATTCATGCCAGAAATAAAAGCTGTCATTAAAAATAGAATGAAAAACTTCAATGACCAGAATTTACAGATAACACATTGATAACATATCTCCTAGAGATAACCCCATTTCATTTTCATTTAAAATATATATTTTTATATTTTAGAATATATATTCTATTAATAGTATTATTACCTACTTGTTTAAGTGTTTTGAGTTCCATGAAGGCTAGGAGTCATGTTAATATAGAATTTAAGCATTTATATAAAATTTAAAATCTTACACAATTGTTCTAGATCTGTGGTCCCCAACCCCCAGGCCACAGACCAGCACCACAGGTCTGCTGCCTCTAAGGGACCGGACAGCAGAGCTCAGCCACCCTCCCTCCCTGCCCCGACGTCCATGGAAAAATTGTCTTCCATGAAACCAGTCACTGGTGCCAAAAAAGTTGGAGACCACTGTAGATGAAAGAAAAGAAATACAATTAATGAAATAATGTGTTTTTTTCCTCACTTTTGGTCTTTCTCCACTCCTTATAAAAGTTTTATTTTCTATGAGTAGTAAGAATTCACGGTATTATAACATAGAACAAATCTTTAGAAGAGGATGACACTGCCTTTTAAATAACTAAGCCAAGATTAATTATTAAAGGGAAATATAAAGAAATTTACAAGGGAGACTTTCATGAGAAACAGCTCTCTGTCCTTTGAAAGAAAGAAAAGGTGTAGCATATTCTTTATCGACTAGTTCATCCTTTGGGGTAAAAGAAAGGTGAGTGCTTTAACAATATTTATGTGAGCAGCATGAAATAATGGAGACAATGCCAGCTGCCAAGGAGATCAAATCCATGGAAAAGAAGAATACAAGTAGTAGGTGTGGGGTGGGGGGGAAGAAAAGCATTAAAAATTAAAAGCCAGGCAATAACTGCAAGAGAGAATTTAACATCTGAAAAGACTTCTGAACTACAGATAGTGCTAACAATGGACGATGCATCTGGGGAAAGCAAGGCAAGGGAAACAGCAATGGAAAAGTAGAGTGAAGAGCAAAAAAAAAAGAAAATAGAATAAAAATTATCTCATTCAGTTTTATCATTTTAATGAATGTAAGCCAAAGAGTAAGGTCACAGACAAAGGTTTATTTCTTCTCTGTCCTTTCATCAGTTCCCAAGTCAACAAACACTTGCACAGAGAAAAGACAATCTTTAAAGCAGGACATGGAAGTGGGCAGCACAGCTCAGTGTGTGTGTCATCATCAACACTTTCAACCTTTGCTTTCAGATATTTCAAAATGTTTGCCTCTGGCATCTTGTGTCCCAATCTGTATTTTGACTCAGTAGTCCATGGGCCAAATTTTTGTCCAGGCTTATCTTCAGCTTTTCCAGTGACACGTGGCAAGGGTACACTCAGAGTAGCCAGCCTGCCTTGGGAAGGACAGCCCAACTCTGGGAGCCTGCTGTTGCTTTGCGATGCCCCTGGCTGGGGTGGAGAAGTGTTGCTGAAGAGAGAAGGGACTTTGGTGGGGACCTCATTATTCTGCAAACCAATACCAAAGCCGTGTTCTACTTTTAGATGAAATAAAATTGTGTGTTGTGGCATATGCTCATCTCACCACTCTGTTGGGTAGTCCTCATCGTCATCCCTCTCCATCCCCAAATTT
>NW_012150063.1:10101017-10104319 GCF_000956105.1 Propithecus coquereli | reverse complement strand
TATAAATTTATGATACTAAATAGACACTTAATTTCAACCTAGATAAGTAGAAGAACAAGATATCTCTTGGGTATCTCATTTTTCTCCAGCACTTTTTTCTTTTCTCCATTTTCTTTACTATTCTGGATCAAAGATGATTTATTATAGATGTCGTTGTACAAGATTTTGAAGACTTTTTTCTTCATAAAATATTAAGATGGCAAAGTTGGCATTCTGTTTTAAATCATTCTTGGATGACATGAAGAATAATCAAATAGAACTTTTTCTTGAAAGGCTTAAGACTAATATATGTGGCTACAAAACTACAGAGAAGTTTGTTCTATTCACAGATGTTCCCAACTATGTAGAAAAGTGCTAATAAGCACATAATAGGTACTTTAAATAGGTTTAAATAACTACAAACTAAAAACAGCTCTTAAAGCTTACTTTTAATGTTATAAATACCCATACGCCAAATGCTTCCCCAATATTCAGATTATGGTATATAGCCACTAAAACTATGAAGAGAAGAGAATGAGGATGAACCAAAAATTAAAGCACACTCTAGCAACAATAGTTAAAGCAGTGAGATAATAGCAGAGGATTATGTGGACAGACCAATAGAACAGAATAGGAGGTCTAAATATAGACTCAAATGCATATGGGAATTTGATGTATAATAAAGGTAAAATCTCAGATCACTGAGAACAAAGATACAATTTTTAAAAAATAAATTTCAGACCTCTGGGCAGCCATCTGGAAAAGGATCAAATTGTCTTCATACCACATACCAGAGCAAACTCCAGTGAATCAAAAATATACTAGAAGAAAACATATCCAATCCTTTTGTGACCCTTTTCTGTTAGAAAAACGGAAGACTTTTCTAACTGTAACTTGGAATCTACAATCTATAAAACATAAATTCAAATGCATAACTGCATTAAGAAAACAAACTTCCACATGGCAAAAAAAAAATCCAAGCTAAAAGATAACAGACAAAAAATATGTATTTACAACTCATATCAGAGACAGAGATTCTTCTCCCTAATACATGAAAATCTCCTAAAAATCAAGAAGAAAAGCATTAAAAACCCAATAGAAAAATGGGTAAAGGATATATATGATCAGAAGGCTCATGGAAAAAAAGATACAAGTGGTCCTTAACTGTATACAAATGTGCTCAACCTCAACCATAAGAGATGCCATTTTTCATCTATCAAATTGGCAAAGATCCAAAAATATGACAATATATTGGTAAGCCTTTAGGATACTAGTTGCTTGCATATCTTGCTAGTGAAAATGCAAAACAGTATAATTCCTATGGAAAGAAATTTAACAGTGCAAAAATAAACCTATAAAACGTTTGACCTGGCAATCTATGAATTTGTCCTACACATATGTTTGAACACATGAAATGTGTAAGGTTATAGCATTATCTAATTTCATAAGTTAGGAAAATCTCCAAATATTCATCAAAACTGTTTAAATAAACTATGATGCTGTCTACTCAAGGAAACACTACTTAACCATTAAAAAAAGAATGAAGAAGCTCTCTTTATACTGATGTAGAAAGACCTTTAGGTTATATTGTTTAGTAAAGAAAGAAAATATGACTATTTACATGTTTATAGTATGCTACCCATTGAGTAATAAATTAGGGAAGATAAGAATATATACTTGCATTTGCTAATATCTGCAATAAGAAATACTGAAATTATATGCAAAAAATATACAGGGGAAAGGGAACTGGCTAAACAAGGACAGGAGTAGAGCAGCTTCACAAAACACACATTGAAATACACTTTTTCCAATCACGGATTGTTATTTATATGTAAAGAATCAGAAACAATATAAAGAAATTGTGGCATAATCCAATCTACATTATTCTGCTTTCTTATTATTTAAATATTTCTAAACCACCCATTGGCTCAAAATGGCTATATAGTTTTTTCTAAAGTTATGCTAATACATTCCCTTCATCATTTATCCTTTTTTAATATTTTGTTAAATGACAGGTTTTTTTATTTTTTTGTGTGTGTGTTTTTTTTTTATTTCAGAATATAATAGAGGTACAAATCTTTGGTTACATATATTGCCTTTGCACCGCCTGAGTTAGAACTACAAGCGTGCCCATCTCTCAGACAGCACACACCGCACCCCTTAGGTGTGAATTTACCCATCTCCCCTTCCCCCCTCCCATCTGCCCAAACCCAATGAATGTTACTTCTAGATGTGCACGTAGTATTGATCAATTAGTACTAATTTAATGGTGAGTACATATGATGCTTATTTTTCCATTCTTGTGATACTTCACTTAGAAGAATGGGCTCCAGCTCCATCTAGGATGATACAAGATGTAGTTCACCATGTTTTTGTGGCTGAGTAGTACTCCATAGTATACATATACCACATTTTATTAATCCACTCATGTATTGATGGACACTTGGTTTGTCTCCACATCTTTGCAATTGTGCATTGTGCTGCTATAAACATTTGAGTGCAGATACCTTTATTATAGAATGTTCTTTTTTTCCTTTGGGTAAATAAATACCCAACAGTGGGATTCCTGGATCAAATGGTTGTTCTACTTTAGTTCTTTGAAGTGTCTCCATGTTACTTTCCGTAGAGGTTGTACTAATTTGCAGTCCCACCAGCAGTGCCTTTATTATTTATCTTAACCATAATTTTCTCAGTTTCAAATTTAAAACAAAATTTTTTTCATGATCATTAAGATTGTAGCATTTTACTTTGTTTAAGGGTTATCAATCACCCCTATCATCTCCCAATCAATCCTTAGCTTGCTTGACCCATCAACAGCATTTGACATAGTTGGTCTCCCGCTCCTCCTTGAAACACTTTCTTTTTTTTTTTTTTTTTTCTATTCAAGTAGAAGAGATGTGTATATATGAATATATGTATATGTAATATATGTATGTACATGTATATAATATATTAAATATACACGTACACATACATGACACACATGTACACACACCCTATGTAAAAGGCCTTTGTTCCTTTTTAATGATGCTGTTGACCCTTTAAAACATTTTTTTTTTTTTTTTCACTTTTTCTATACTCTCTTTTTGATAGAGAGCCTGGAAAGGAAAAGAAAACCTAGAAAGAAAAATTATATCTTCCTTTAACCCTTATGGTGAATCAGCATTATATAATCTTGCCAGTTAAGTGGCCCCAACCCTTCTTGATCTGTTGTCTCTTACTAGATACTTGTGTGTGTATATGTGTATGTGTGTTCATGCTTATCTTGCTATCTCTAGGAGCATTTATAAGCCCAAGATCATTCCAGGCTCTAGCTTTTCTGA
>NW_012150063.1:10079723-10098625 GCF_000956105.1 Propithecus coquereli | reverse complement strand
TGTTGACTAACTCCTGGGTCAAGGAGGAAATACAGAGGGAAATCAAGAATTTCTTTTAACTAAATGATAACGGAGAAACCAGCTATCAAAACCTATGGGATACAGCAAAAGCATTTCTGAGAGGAAAACTAATAGCAATAAACGCTCATATCCAAAAAACTGAAACACTTTCTTCACTTGATTTCCAGAGTATACTCCCTTGTTTTCTTCATGTTCCTTGCTAGCTCCGCCTCTCCTGCCCAACCTCACAATTTTGGGACACTTATACCAACTCCTCTCATGATTTTATCTGATCTCATGGATTTAAATTCTCACTATATGCTGATGATTACTAAATTTAAAAAGACGAAAGATTTACATGATCTGAAGAGAAACCAGAGTATGACTACTAAATTTAAATCCCCAGATCAGACCTCTCTTCTGAACTCCAGATTTATATTTCTAACTCCAAAGTCTCCAGTGGAACATCTAATTAACATCTTAAATTTAAGATATCCAAAACTGAACACCAAATCATCCTTCACAAACTGATACACCCACTCCCTCTCCTCCAGTTTTTTAATTGATGGGGAATCATCTGCGACTCCTCTCTTTTAAATCCAACATCTCATCTGTTAGGAAAGCTCCACTCTCAATCTTCTCTCCTTGTCACCACCTTCACCTTGACGTTCCTTCAAGCCACCACCATCTCTGGCCTAGATGACTGCAACAGGCTCCTAATTGGATTTCCTCCTACAGTCCCTTTTCAACACAGCCCCCATTTAACGTGAGTCAGACTGTGTCACTCCTCTGCTCAAAGTCTCCAATGGTTTCTGACTCTCTATCTCAAAGCCAAGGTCCTTCGAATGTTCTCCAAGGCCCTACATGACCTGACTTTTCACTCTTCATCTGACTTTGTCTCCTATTATTCTTCCCTCATTCTTCAGTCCAGCTCTGCTGACCTCACACAGTACAGATATCTGCTTGGTTAACTCTCTCTCCTTAAAATCTTCACCCAAATGTCATCTTCTCAATGAAATCCATCCTAACAATCCTACTTAAAACTGCAGCATGCCTTGTATCCCCAGTATCCCAAATATCTCTGTCTTGTTCATTTTTTAAACCACTTACTGTCATCTATATGATTTGCTCATTTATTATGTTTATTGTAAATTTTCAGTATCGTTTCTCTACAATGTAAGCTCCACGAGGGAAGGAATTTTTCTCTGTAAGCACCTCTAACACTGCCTGCCACATAGTAAATGCACAATACAATATTTGATAAATGAATATATGAATTTGTGTTAAGAATACAGCAGAAAAGTATTCTGTTTTGAAATAGAAGAGTCGATTACCAAATAGAAGTCATTATTTGGGGTTTGTTTGATTTAAAAATATTAAGGGAGTACAAAAGTTTTTGTTACATGGATACACTCTACAATGCTGAAGTCAGGGCTTCCAGTGTGCCCACCAACAGGATAGCGTTCATTGTACCAAGAGAAAGTTTTTATCCCTCAACCCCCTCCCATCTTCTCCCCTTCTTAGTTTCCCATGTGCTTTATGTCTTTTTGTGCCCATGTGCCCCATCATTTAGCTCCCACTTATTAGTGAGATTATGTGGTGTTTGTTTTTCCATTCCTGAGATATTTCACTTAGGATAATGGTCTCCAGTTCCATCCAAGTTGCTGCAAATGACATTATTTCATACCTTTTTATGGCTGAGTAGTACTTCATGTTATATGTTAACATATGCCACATTTTCTTTATCCACTCATGTATTGATGGGCACTTAAGTTGATTCCATATATTTGCAATTGTAAATTGTGCTGTGATAAACATTCCAGTGCAGGTATCTTTGTAAAATACTTAGGAGTATATTTAACCAGAGAAGTGAAAGATTTCTACAAGGAACACTACAAAACACTGATGAAAGAGATCATAGATGACACAAACAAATGGAAAAACATCCCGCGCACATGGATTGATTGAATCAACATCGTTGAAGTGTCCATTCTAACCAAAGCAATTTACAGATTCAATGCAATTCCCACCAAAATACCAACAGATATTTCTTACTTTACAGATCTATAAAAAATAATCCTAAACTTCATTTAGAACCAAAAAAGAGCCCAAATAGCCAAAGCAATCTTAAGCGAAAAGAACAAATCTGGAGGTATCACATTACCTGACTTTAAATTATACTACAAGGCTGTATTGGTTGTCTATCATAATTAACACAAAAAACTAATATTGAAGGGACAAGACTGGGAAAAAGATTTAAACATAGTTTGAAAATAGTCTTTAAAAAAATAACATAGCTATTTTTAGCAGACTTCTGTTGGTAGATCGGTTACCTGTGGATTAACATTCCTATTTCCATCTTTACTCATCTGTCTTTGCCTGTATGTGCAAACATGCCTCTAGATGAGTTATTTTTAGTGGATTCACTGGGTCATAAAGTAGGTACATTTTCAATTTTGAAAAACATTGCCAAATTGCCTTTTATGAGTGTGTATCAATTTATACTCACACCAGCAGGGTGTATACATGTCTGTAATTAGGGATTTTCTATAATATCCTCTTTGTTGTTACAATAACATAAACACATGCACATGAAAAACATATCATTTTAATTATTGGTATTTTTACAAAATATTTCAATAAAGTATAAATATAATGACCAAAAGGGAAGTAAGAGTTGAATGATGAACGATGACTGACTGAATTAATAAATAAATGAAGGAATCGCCACCTGGATTAAGGGAGGGGTGGATGGATAGATAATTAGAGGAATATTGAGTGAGCAGATACTTGGCAAGAGATGGCAAATATGTGAGAGAAGCAAATGATAAAATGAGGTCACCTGGTTCTATGGAATGATCAGGGCAACATCAGAAAAGTAATTCAGCTTTGATAAAACAAAAATAGCTCATTGAGGGAAACAATTGAAAATCATGTTTTATTTCTTTTCTAACTAATTTCAGGAGAATAAAATGAATTAGAATGTAGGAAGCATCAACAAAAGTTTCTCTTCTCACAAAGCAAAACACTTATGACTGCTTGAATTAAACAAGTGTCTGTGTGAAGCTGCCTGGGAATAAGATGGTGATGTTTCCAAAATTAAATTGTAAAATACATTCTAATCTCCCACCTCCCAGCATAGTCATTGCTTCAGAGATACAAAGTAACTTGAAAGATTTCAGCCTGAAAAGCTGTGACTAACCTTTAGCACAGGGAATAGTTCTCAAAGAAGGGAGATGTTTCCACAAACATCAGGGGTGATGTTTCTAATCCATAAAAAGTCATTCTAGAACATAGCAGAATCCCCTGACACTACCTGGTCATTCCAACCAGCATGCCTCAGATTCCTTTTCCTTCACAGAAAATTCACTGCCAGGCCCTAGCGTGTATCTGACAGGATACTACCTTCCTAAAGATACACGGCATCTAAAATCCGCTTTGTCTCTATTGCTTCTGTGTCAGCCTCAACTCTTTCTTTTTCTAAGCAATGTCAATACCCTGAGGGTATTAATAGGAACCCTCTCCAGTCCCTTGAGCAACATCTCTCTTTAGAGAATTATGAAAGACTATGTCTTATGCATTCACTAGAAAATTTGCATGGAGCTATGCCTGGCTGATATAGAAGGTGGGGATGAAACAAACGTGTTCAAAAGTCAGAGACCTGAGTTTAGATCTTGACTGTGCTACTTCTAATTGAATGAATCTCAAAATCTCTAGTTCTTCATCTTTAAATACCTAACATTGATGAGTCATTATGATATTAAGTTGGTCTATAGAAGCACCAACACATTATAGCCTTCCATTTTTGAATAATGACCTTCAAGATAAAATACGGAGGGAAAAAAAGATTTGCCTTTGTGATCTGCCATTATATATTGATTATTGATTTGGGGAGTTGAATAATTTATTTATTCCAAGAAATTTAATGGTCAAGAAAGCAAAGTATGTATGTCAGTTGTTGCATATGCAGAGAGCATTTAGGTGTTCTTCCACTGATGAAGTTCAGGGCATCTTCTAAATTTATGAAACATCTGTTTAAGCATATGGTTATTCATTAAATAAAAATTAAAATGTACCACTTTTCCTTGGCAGTACTGATAAATGGGAACAGGTGATGATCCTAGAAGAGATTGTGGTTATAAATGAACCTATTGAAATTCTTCACTATTTTTATAGAGGCATTAAAATAAAAACACATAAAAAGTAAAAAAGGAGATCACGGAGCCCCTAGAATACACAGGGGACCACAAGGGACTGGCACACCTGCATGCCCCACTCAACTTAAGAGTCCGCATTCTAAATGGGAATTCAGCAGGATCAAAAAAGATACTCTTTCTGCATAACTTCCTAAATTTACCACCTGAAATTTTCCGGTTAGTAGCAATAGAGCAATTGCTAAGACTCAAATTCTAATAATAACTGTATATAAAGAAAATGTAACATTTCATGAAAGTCATGTTGAACAGTCCACCTCTAACGACCGGGAGCAAGCAATAATTTAGGACATCTTATCCTCACACATCTCTGCGCGATAGGAAAGTGGGATTGTGCTCATTTGACAAGTGAGAAAACAGAAATTAATTTCACTGGAAACTATATTAAGGATTTTGACCTCAATGATCATATTTGGCCAAAAACTCAAGATTCGACCTCCAGCTTCCCACCGGGTGTCAATGCCTTGTTATTAGGAAGGTGCATTTAGAAACCAGAATACAAGTCATCTGAATTTGGCAATGAAACAACTGGGGGACGGTTTTCTGCTTTGCTCCTCATTCCTCACCTTGCCTGAGTGACCAGTGTAACTTTTCCAAAGCACACTGTTCTCTTGGAGCAGGTTCCCATTACCATTATGGACCTGACAACCCCAAACACCGAGAAGGTAAAGCAAGGTCAAGAACAGTGACAACACTCTCATTGTGAGCCTGACTCAATAGGGTTGCTTTTAGAATTTAGGAGTGAGACACGCTCAACGGTTATGAGTAGCTGTGATGATGCATAATTAGACGGTGATTTAACACAGAGCTAAAAAAAAAAAATAAAAATGACAGTAATCATGGGGGAAAAGAATAAGATGCCAATGAAAGCAGTTAAATGAGCCGAAGTGCCTGGCATTTTTGTGATGTGTATCTGTTAGTAATTTATCAGACTGTAACAATAGAGGTAATTTCACAAATAACAGGGATTCATCAATTCACAATAGCACTTGCTGGTATTTAGGACTGAAGAAAAGGAATTGTATTTGCTTATCAGCTTAAAGAAATAGTTATGACACTTTGGCCAGGCCTACTCATTGTAAAGTGAAATGGAGAACTGATCATTAATCAGGAAAATTCACAACTGTACAAATCTGACTTATCATGACTTTCAAGGTAGACAATTGCTTTGGGGAAAGTTTCACAAAATTAAGAAAAGGTTAATAATGGCGTTTCATGGGTAGGGTGGGAAGACTGTTCCCTGTCACCTTCTGAATAGTTTCTGCAGCTGCCTTCCTCGCCACCTTCCCCTGCCAGCCCTCACAGGCAGCCAGGATGCTAGCCACGGGGAGCCAGCATCACCCTCAACGAGCTTAGCTTTTCCACACCTGTGTACATGTGCTTCCTCCTAACTAAAATATCCTTTCTCTTCATTTCACCCAGATAGCAATTCATCCCTCAATGTTAAGTTCAAGTGACATTTTCCCAAGGTACTCCCTGACTCTGGTACCCTCATCCCCCAGAACGCTGATGTATTGCTGCTCTGTGCTTCCATTCATTCCTCATCATGACATTAATCCACTCTATATTGTAATAACTGGTTTGCACATCTTTCTTTCACACCAAAGGGGAGTTCCATAAAAGCAATGATTGCATTTCCTTGCTGTTTCTTAAGTCCTCAAAACATAATACATGCTCAATCAGCGTTGATGAATGAATAAATGAATAATAGAATTAAAGTATCAATGGTGAGAAAAATATGTATTGAAACTCCCTCCCCTCTCTCTGTTATCATTCTTTATTCAATACCTATGAAAGACATGAAATAGAAAAGCCTATACATTTCTCCTTATTCTAAAATTGCTCCTAACTCGAGGGACAATTCAAAAAAATTTTAGAATATTGACTCAAAATGTCCCTAAATCTACAGTGAATGAGAAAATGGGAGAGTGATAAAAGCATATGAAATATGACTTATCTTATTTAAATCCAGCATTTGAAAAGATTATACTCCATGATAAAATGAGAGTAGCAAAATAATCCTAGCTAGTGGTTTCCCTTTTTTTGGTTATTCACCTGTTAGTACAATATATAATATACTTCTAATTAGCAATTGCTATAATTTAGAAAAAAATCTCAAAATGCTTAATACACACAAAAATGTGAGCCTTCTAATCTTTCTAAACCATAAGACATTTTTATCTCTTAATTTCATTATTTCTTATACCAAACAGCATTTTGATTTTCCCAAAGAAAACATAATGCAACAGAAACATGAGCAACATATGTAATTAAAAATCAAAGTGAAAAAGCCTTTTAAAAAGCCATAAAACAGTGTGTTTCCTTGGAGAAAAGAGGACATTTTATGTGTGTCACTATTGTAGGAAGTCCAATTTACAATTTATCAATATGGGCATGTAAAGAGAGATAAACAATCCTACGCTGATGCAAAATGATTATGCAAATAGAAAAGCTTTTAAAATTATTGCCTATAATCTTTCAACAAGGATAATTGGCTTTTCCCCTTTGCCTAAATCATCTATAGTCCAGCAATTATATTTCAATTTTTTCCTTCATAGTCACAACCAATTTAGTTTTTCATTTTCCTTCTTAGGAATCATCATAATCTTTATACTCATTTAACCCCAGTGGAATGGTGGAATGATTACCCAAGTGAATGAGTTCTGGCTCAAAGAAATCATTTAACATTTCCTAAAGTAAAATGAATACGATTTTAGAGGAAGGGGAGAGGGAGGCCACAGGATACTGGAACAAGAGACTGGAGTACTGGGGGTTTCTCACACACATAATGGGAAGCACATACCATCGTATTTTTATAGAACAAACTGATAATTTCTTGGTGTGACAAGATGGCATTTTATCACATTTACTATGTCCAACTTTCTTTTTTGTCAGTTTTATAGGGGTGGAGTGCTACAAAAGGAAAATCATAATGTAGGAAAATAAGACATTAATGTGCATTAACTCAGAAAGTACAATTCATTCCAGACTCCAGTGTACAAAGTGAGTACTTCATAGCACTTTATAGTACTAAGGAAAATACTATGGATGCTTGTGTTCCACCCAAAATGAGATCAGGCAAACATCACTAAACCACCATTGGCCTGTGGAGAATGAATTGTTTTTTCTGCCCTTCTCAACAAGAGTACTGTGGACACCTACCATAGAATATGGCCGCACTCCCCTAATTTTTTTCCACCCACTTCCATTCACGGTTCCTACAGAAGCTGCTGTGCCCTTCCCTTGACCCATCCATCTTGTCACTATTGGTATTAGCCCAAGGATAGCCAGCTGAGCAAATTGGGACAATTACTTAATTTCCTGGATGTTTGGACTTGAAACCAAAGAGAGAGAGAGACCCAAGGCACTCTCTCTTCAGGAAATAGCAACTGTCAGCACCATGTTTTCAACCTTGTGGCAAGGACCGTTAGTGATAAGAGAAATGAATAATTGTGAATACAAAGGAGACATTCCCAGTTGTCTATCCACAAAAAGGGGAAACCACAAAACAGGACTCTGTTATGTAGGTCACTATCTTTCATATCTGAAGACATCACTGTTCATAAGATCAAAGACCCAAAGGAGCCTTCTTTCAGCCTCATTCCATTGCCCAGCAAATAGCACCTCCATTCATCCAACAGTAGGAGTCAGGAACCTGAAACTTCCTCGAATCTCTTTTTCCCTCATTTCCTATCTCCAACCCAATTACAAGCCCGGTTGATTGTAATCATAATAAGCTCTGGAATCAAATTCCATCTCTATTACCACCACTCTGATTCAAGCTATAGTCCCTCTCTCCTTGACTTCAACAATAACCTGCTAGTTTCCCTAAACCAATACGCATAATTGAACCCCACAATCATTTTATTCTTTCTTTATTATTTGTTTGGAGGATTTGTCCTGTTCTGTCAGAGGAGTGTTGAAGTCTCCAGCTATTCTGGTATTGCTGTTTGTCATTTTGTTTAGAGCAAGTAGGATTTGCTTTATGAATCTGGGTGCACCTGAGTTAGGTGCCTAAGTATTTAGAATTGTTATGTCTTCTTGTTGAATTGTATGCTTCACCATTACATAGTGACCCTCTGTCTTTCATTACTTTTGTTGATTTGAAGACTAAGCTATGTGAAATCAGAACCGCCATGCCAGCTTTCTTTTGGCTTCTGTTTGCTTGAAATATTTTTTCCGTCGCTTCACCTTGAGTCTGAATGCATCCTTGTGGGTTATATGTGTTTCCTGAAGACAGCAGATACTTGGCGTGCGTGTATTTATTCATTTGCCCAGCCTACATCTTGTTAGTGGGCAGTTCAAGCCCACTTCTGTTTGATCTACCTGGTTCTTGAGGCTTTCCACTGTGTTTTGTAATTCCTTGAATAAATTCTTCATTTCCAGAAGTTTTGTTTGATTTTTCTTTAATATTTCAATTTCTTTAGTGAATTTCTCTTCCAAGTCCTGGATTTTTTTTGTGGTTTCTTTGTGTTGGTTTTCCATTTTTTCTTGCATATCATTGAGTTTTCTTACAATCCATGTTCGAAATTCTTCTTCTGTCATTTCAGTGTTCTGAATTTGGTTGATGTCCATTGCTAGATAGCTGATGTTCCCCATTGCGGGTGTGCTTTCTGTTTGATTCTTCATACTTCCAGTGTTCCTTTGCTGATTCCTTCCCATCTGGATCAGCTGTTGCTTCTTACCTTTAGATTTTTATTTGAAAAATGACACGCCCTGTTTAGTCTCTGAGCCAGTAGGTGGTGTTTGTGGGTGAGATTCGACCACACCCTGTATGATGAGTCAGTAGATGCACTTAAAGGGTGTGCAGGATGACCTCCCTGTCAGTAGGTGGCGCTTGCTGGGAGGATCAGGCTGCAGTGTTGTTTTTGGGTCCTGTAACCATCTCTTGTTCCTCTGGAGAGGCACTCTAGTCCTCAGGTGGTGAGTGGTGCCCTGGGACTCCCAGGTGTGTCCTTATTCTCCACCTCAGTAGGGGCAGCTGGGTTGGGTGACCCTGCCCTCAAGCACCACAAATGCTGTTAGCAGGGGTCAAAGTTCTGCTCTCTGCTTCTGGGCAAAGCTGTCAGGGAGGGACTGGAATGACCCTCCTCAGCTGAAAAGTCTGCATGTGGGGCTGGGGCTGTCTGAGACCTGCAGTCTGGAGCAGGTCTCGCTCCCTTCCACCCTCCCCTATTCTGTGGTTTCTCCCAGGTCTCTGCAAGCAGGCAGGACCTCCAGCCAGTGGATCTCCCCTGGCTGTGATGCCAGCCGGGAGGGTCCCTGCCCAGGATTGCAGCCTGAGCTGGGTGTACAGCCCTCCCATGAGAGGAGGGTTGCCCCTCAAGCACACTGATTTGCCCCTGAAGGCACACACTCCTCAGTAGGCTTGTTCACAAATATCCCTTCTGTGCCCCGGGACAATGCTATGACCTCGGTGTATGGGATCTTGTCTGCAGACCTGTCCCCTGGCCCCTGGAGATCAATCCCTGAGCCTGCCAGGGAGAGGAGTTCTGGTCTCCAGTCACCCACGGGATGCCAAAGCTGGATCGATGTCCCTCTGCGTTGGTATTTGCCCCACTCTCCTGGAGTCACCAGGCAAGCAGCACCTGGGAAGGCTGGCAGGTAGGGAGCTCACAATCTGAGTACCCCTCAGTCCACTGCAGGGCCCCAAAAGGAAGAGTCCTGTTCCCAGCCAAATTGTCTCTCTCGGCAGCCACGGGTAAGGAAGCAGAGGGGAGAATGAAGCAATATGGCACCTGCCTATCGGCCCGGGTCTGAGGGCCGGCAGGTGCCCGGAGGGAGCTGGGAGTCTGGTGCTCTGTCCGCAAGAGGCTCACCACTCATTGGGGGCAGCTGTCTCTGGGCTGGTGTTGGCAGGTCTCTCCAACCGCTCAGGAGCCCACCAGCAGTCTGAGATGCAAGAGAGGGGAAATTTAACCGCTCCACCTACCCTTGTTGCTGATCTCCAAGCCTCTCAGGGGCCTTTCTCCTTCCAGTTCTGCTCTGCAACTTCTTCCAGTGGAGTCTCCTGTATTTTCAGGCACCCTTCCTTCTGACCCTCATCTGATCTGTGTTTGTCTGCCTGTTTATTTTTTTTACTTTCTTCTAAAATCTGTTTCTTGCAGAGACCCTCTGGCTGGTGGTTTTTCTCGTCCACCGTCTTGATTTCTCAGGAAGTAAGATTTTCAAGGAGGGAGAGACCAACTCAGTTGAAGGTAATGTGTGGTCTTAAAAAAATGAGGACTGAAAAGTGTCCAATTGATTTGGCAACACAGAAATAATTAATGACCCACTGTCACCAATTTCAGTTAAGTGCTACAGTTGGAAGTGATAATATAATGAGCTAAAGACTGAATGAAAAGAAAAACTAAGAATAATCTACTATACATCAAAAGGAGAATGGATTTATAAATATTATAAATTCACCCTGTGGAATGCTATATAGAAGTAAAAACAAATTAATTACAGCATATTCTACAATGTAGAAAAATCTTAGTAATATAATGTGAGTAAAAAACTGAGTCCCAGAATGCTACATTGAATCAACAGTCTTTATGTTATTTTAAAATGATTAATATGAAATATTACATACTTTAAGCATGTATAGTTATTGATTAAACGATTTTTAAGATAAAAGGAATAATAAATATACATTTTCAAAACTTGGTCCCTTTGATTTCAGTTAGACAGAAGGAATACATTTTTGGAATCTATTACACAGTATGGTGATTACAGTTAATATAATATATATTTCAAAATTACTAAGAGAGCAGATTTTAAAACACAAGGAAAAAGTATGTGAGATGATGGGTATATTGATTTGCTTGATTTAATCATTCCATGATGTATATATATCAAAACATCCAGTGTACCCCATAAACATACACAACTATTATTTTTCAGTTAAAAATAAGAAAATAAAATTAAAATTAAGTAAAAAGGAAAAAACCTTGATCACCTTAACAGATGAGGAAAATAGGGAGATGGTATAAATAAAGAGCACATAGAGAGGTACAATGAGTGTCATTGATCTATTCCCTATGTGTTAATAATATCATTTCTATCGCACGTGTTTATTATATCATTTAAAAGTAAATAAATGGTTTCTGTTTATAGCATAACAGCATGAGGAGCTCCATGGGGTCTCCACTTCCCCATTTCCAGAAAACTTAGTGAAAAATTATATAAAAAAGAACAAACATAGTATCTGGTCAATTGCCTGTTAGGAACCAGGCCACACAGTAGGAGGTGAGAGGTGGACAAGTGAGGGAAGGTTCTTCTGTATTTATAGCTGCTCCCCATCGCTGACATCACCGCATAAGCTCCACCTCCTGTCAGATTAGCAGCGGCATCAGATTCTCACAGGAGCCGTAACCTACTGTAAGCTGTGCATACCAGGAGTCTAGGCTGCCTGCTCCATGTAAGAATCCACTGCCTGATGACCTGCGGTGGAGCTGAGGCGGTGATGCTAGCGCTGGGGAGCAGCTGCAAATACAGATTATCATTAGCAGAGAGATTTGACTACACAATAAATGCAATGTGCTTGAATCATCCCGGAACCATCCCCCCACCCCTGGTTCATAGAAAAACTGTCTTCCATGAAACCAGTCCCTGGTGCCAAAAATGTTGGGGACTGCTGTCCTAAGAGCATACAGCAAGTGAAGAAACAGTCGTTCAATAAAAATCTACTAAAATGTGGTTAAGATAGCAAGAGTTTGTGGTATTTGAACCAAGACATATTCTTTCCTTCCTCTTTACCCCCAGCTCAGTGAGACGGAAACTTCACTCCAGATAGGTGCAGCCTAGAACACCAGGTTCCCTCTCCTACCCAGCTCCCAGTCAGCAGCTCCAGTAGCTCTGACTCAGACAGTGCAAAGGCAATATATGTAACCTAAACATTTGTACCCCCATAGTACGCTGAAATTAAAAAATCAAATTAAATTAATATATGAATAAAAAATGTCAAGACCAAAAAAATCTAAATTGGAGTAAAAGATCAAGCCTCAAGAGAGAAGTAGAAGCTTCTAGGCTTTTTAGAGGGGTGACTTTGAGCAGAGCCATGAAGGATACATGAACCATCAACAAACACATTATCAGAATAAATAAGGGTGCACAATATGAAGTCTCATCTAAATCACATATGCCAGTGTGATTTCAGGGTTTGGTTTTAGAAGTTTCATTTGGAGATTTTTTTTCAAACTTTTTCATGCAATTTTTTATTTGTTTCTTATTGCCCACTGATAGCTAGATACGCCATTTTAAACCTCATACTAGTTGTATCAAGTTTACTTTTCTGAAAGTGTTTTTATGAAATCAATTATGACACCATCAATTCTCTGATTTAATATGCTTCTCGGAATATCATTTTTTCTGTATTTTAGCACATTGTTCCACTGTTTATTGTCATGAGGAAAATGAATCTGGAGGGCATTTTACACAAAATTGTCTGGTTTCTGGAACTCAATATATTTTATAGTGCTTGAAACATTTCATTGTCCATGCCGGTCATTTTGCTTTCCTCCAAACTAAACTTAGATTGATTCATGATGTGCCACACTCCTTTTCTATTATTCCAGCTAGGCACACTTTCAGATTCTTTTTTCCAAAGTTTACTCTTTACAAAAGCATTAAATATAGCATGAGATGGAGTTTTATGACTTCATCAAGAAAGGAACAATTTTCAGCTAAGGATGCAGTTTCAGTTTTTAGTATAGTACACATTCTGAATATTATATTTGTAGATTTGTGTCAGCTATCTTTATTTTTTTGTTGTTTAGAAATGTGTTGCACTATATTGGCGACTTAAAACTCCAGAGTTACAAAATGCAGAAAAAAATATTTTGAGGAAAAGAGATATTTGGTACCTTATGCCACGCTTAAGTGGGAACATGATGGAACTATACAAATATTAGGAAATCAAAATTTAAACCTGAAGCTGGAGAACACGGTGACAAGAGTAAGAAAGAAATTATTTTTCCCAGGAAACTAAATAACTTGACTTTAGCCAACCTTTTGGAATGCAGTCAGGAAAACCAAAATAAGAAACGAGATGCAACTGGCAGGAAGATGGGACAGCAAAAAAGTGGCTCGGTGACTCCAGAGTAAGAAAAGGATAAAGGAACATATTGCTCCTTTATTACATGGAGAGAAAAGCAATAATAGTGGATACCAAAAAGGCATAATTTTAAAATTGTTTTGTCGAAGACTTTTTTTTTTTCCCAAACTGAGTCAAAGCCTCACAGCTGAGATGAAAAAATTAGAAAAAATGGCTAGCACACTGAAGAAACTGTTCAATATGCTATCATTGTTACGACATCCTATCGTACTTATTTTCTAGATATAGACAGACACTATCCTGAATCTTATCTAATTATTTCATGTACACACACATACATACACCTATATATTAGTATATTCTAATTAGATTGTAAATTTCTTGAGTGGAGAAGCCATTTTATACTGATTTTACATAAGCCAGTTTCCAGCTCAGAACAAAGTACAGCAGATAGGCTAAAAATATTTGTGAAATTGAATTAAGATTAGTAAAAAATCTGATGAAATTTATCACAAGTGCCTTTCAGGAGATCTGACTGTCAGGCAAGTAAAATACAATACACTGTGGCAGCTTGAATTTAATCTTGACTATGCAGAAGATGCCTTAGATATTTATTTTCATTATAAGTTTCAGGGCTTTCAGTTGTTAATTTTTAGTTATCAACATAAGGGAAAATGCAGAAATATTTAGCAATAGAGACAATTTTAATTGAAAAATTGTAGACAACCCGTCTGAATGGGGTGCATTTTTTTTAAATATCAACGTTCATTGTGTAGCTCCCACAGTTAGTGGACATAAAATGATTTAAGCATAGAAACAAGAGCTGCTATACCCAGAAAAGGATTTTAACTGCATTCCCCAAGAGATATAATGGCAACCATTCACTTCCAGCTCTGACTCAACCTAGAGAGTGCCTGTTTCATCAAAAAATCCTCCCCAGCCTCCCAGGCAGGCAGAGTGCTGACCACGAAGAACCCAGAGACAGCAAGTGGAGTGCTCAGAAACAGAGCTTCAGGACCTGGAAACCCAAACAGAAGTCACTCCCACAGTGATTAAGTTACTGGAGGCCAGCAGATAACAGACTGAAAGCATAGGAGATCTGTATCCTTCCAATAGGTTAGTGAGCAGAATATTGATAATCTGGATGTTGAGACACTGTGGACCAATAGACTGGTCATTTTTTGCAATTAGTAATATTGGCCCTGAGTGAGAAAAGGGAACAGCCCCATGAAAGACACCAGAGGACAGGAATGGTTTAAGACATACTGAAGTAGAACAAGATCAGCTAAAATAAGGACACAAATCTCAGCCCCACCAGAATAGAGACTGAGTATTAGTTGAAAGACATTATTATACGTCATATACAGGAGTCTTTGTGTCTCTTCAAATGATACTAAATAAAGCTAAATTCTAGACTCTGTAGCAAACAATACACTATGAATTACAGCAAAACATTTAAGATTAGGATTTGATACTTTCAAGCCTCTAATTAACATACCATCATTTGATAAGTGAAGTTGCTGAATCACTGTTACTTTCCTTGACCTGGTGCTGCTTCAGAAGACAAAATTACCAGAAACATTTGACTGTCACTGTCACTAAGTAAGTGTTACTCACTTTTAAGAAGGGGGGCCAGAAGATCTGGAGCAGAGATGACAGACAGTCAGCATCACTGAAGCCCTTGCCCACCTACACTCTGCCATCGCCTGCTTCCATCTCCATTGTCTCCTTCCAGAAAAAAGTGATGTTGCTGCAGTGAATCATCTGCACTCAGTGCAGCGCAACCTTGAACTCCAGAAGAGGCTTACTTTCTTCTTGATCTGTCTGTCTTAACATGCCCATCAAAAATAAAATAGGAGAAAACAAAAAAGAAATAATGTAAGGTCCTAGAATCAGTACTAGATCACAGCTACCATAAAGCATTCCAGTTTCCATTTGTGCATGGCGGGGGTGGGGGGCAGGGAGTTCCTATGGAGATTTGACTGCTCTGTCTTTAAGTCCTTTAAGTACATTCAGCTGTGCTCCCACAGGACATTCTACTCTGGGTTCAAATTTGTTTACATATAAAAATGTGTGTTCACATTTAATTTATGATATGTTTTAATAAGCATTTATCAAAAGGATCGCCTGGTTAGATGCTAGTGGAGTGACTGCTTATGTCCAGTCACTCATACTTTCAAATATCTAACACAGAGCCACCCTTTCTGTTTCTAAAAATAGAGTTGGCTACATTATCATTTTTTAGAATGGACCTATTTACCAAAAAATTGTATTTTTACCACGCCAGTTGTATTATACTTTGTTGGAGAAAATAATTTGGTTTCAGAATTTCTCAAATCTAGCAAAGATAGTCATAAAACCCTCCTAACAACTGGTTTAAGAACAAAATTCCATACACAAGAAAAAAATTGGCTAAAAAAACTTATTTTCACACTTTCCGCAGGTTTTTGGTGGAAGTTAGAACTAAGAAGGCTTTTCGTGGAAAATTATTCATTTGAGAAAGTTTCAACAATTGGATGAAAATGATTGACAGAGTGTTTCCTTCAAAATAAGGGACTGCCCCATACAGCTCAGTGCCATTCATACAGAAAGATCTTAACAAATGCCTGTTGATAGATGTGTATGTTTTAAGCACATACTCCATTAAGATCATTGGTCCACATTCCTTGCACTACAATGCTTCAATTATACATGAAGTGGCAGTGCTTTACAATCGTGCTTCAAGACTCAATCAGTCAGACAGTCAACAAACATTTATTAAGTTCCTGCTATTCATTTATTTATTCATTCGCTGCCTACAGTATGCCAGGCACTGGCCTTAGCTGGGAAGATTCAGCAATGAATCCAACTGAAAGTTTCCATTTTCTCCAGAAACTTGCAAACCAGTGAGGACAGAGAGAAAACAAACAAAGAAGCAAATAAATACATGCTAAAGACTATTTAAGTAGTGTTAAGTGCGTAAAACAGGGTAATGGGATAGAGTTTGACGTGAAGGAGAAGGAAGACCTATTTTAGACATCAAAGAGAAAGTCTTTCTGAGAAATTGGCTTCTAAAATAAATGTAGTTAGCCATCCAAATATTTGGAGAAAGAAATTTCCAGCCAAACAGAAGAATCAGAGTAAAGGAATAGGAATGGGAATGATTTTAGTTATATTGAGAAACAAAAGACCAATGTGGCTGAAGGAGAATGATGAATATTTTGATTTCATCTTAATGCAATTAGAAGACATCTGCGGAGGTTTTTAACCAGGTTTATTGAAAAATATTTGCACACAAAAATTATGGCCCATTTTAAGGATGTAGTTCAATGAGTTTTGTCAAATGTATATAGTCATTTAACCACCATCCCACCACCATAATTAAGATATGGACTATTTCCGTCACTTCAAAAAGTTGCTTCATGCCTTTCCACAGTCAATCACAGCCACTGGGAGTCACTGTACACAATCCACGGAAATCACTATAATTTTGTCACATAAATGGAATCATACAGAATGTCAAATAAGTCAAATCATACAATATACAACATGCAGACTTCTGGTTTCTTTCACTTAACATAACATTTCTAAGATTCACTCAACTTGTTCCATGCTGGGAACAATGATTTTGAAATTCTATTGGCTATCCAATGAGCAATGCTGACTCAGCAGTTAGATAGGACAAAAGATAACAAGCGTTGGCAACAATGTGGAAGAAAAGAAACCCTTATTGGTGGAAATGCAAATTAGTATAGACATTACGGAAAACTGAATGGAGGCTCCTCAAAAAATCAAAAATTGAACTACCATATGAATCGGGAATCCCACTCCTGGGTGTATATCCAAAGGAAATGAATTCGTTATCTTGAAGAGATCTGCACTCCCATGTTCATTACGGCACTATTCACAGTGGCCAGGATAGGGAATCGACATACGTGTCCGTCAGTGGATGGCTGAATAAAGAAAATGTCATGTATACATATGCAATGAATATTATTCAGCCTTAAGAAAGAAGGAAATCCTGTCATTGGTGACAGCACAGAAGAACCTGGAGGACATTTTGCTAAGTGAAATAAACAAGGCACAGAAAGACAAATATTCATGCTCTCACTTATATGTGGAATCTTAAAAAGTTAAACTTACAGAAACAGAGAGTAGAACGGTGGTAACAGGGGCTGGGGAGATGTTGGTCAGATATATAGAATTTTTGTTTGTCAGTTATATTTTGATAAAGTTTTTGGAGGGAAGAAAGTTTATACAGTTGGTTTCCTTTCATTCAATGTCATTTCACTATAATGTTGATGAGAGGGGAAAAAAAAAACAAAACAGTCAAGTCCCACTGGCACCACTGTCTGTATGGAGTTTGCTCATTCTCCCGAGGTCTGAGTGGGTTTTCTTCAGGTTCCCTGGTTTCCACTCACATCCCAAAGATGTGCACTCGAGGTTAATTGGCACGTCTACATGGTCCCGGTCCGAATGTGAGTGCGTGTGAGCACGCCCTGCAACAGAATGGCATGCTGGCCAAGGCTGGTTCCCACCTTGCGTCCTGACCTGCTAGAGAGTCCCCAGCCACCCGCCACCCTGAACTGGAATAAGCAGGTAAGTAATCATCCTACTTGTTTTTATTCATCTTTCTTAAATGTATGTATAGCTCACACTTATCTCACTTTTTAATATTTGAAATCTTTTGATCTTTATTTAGAAGTTTGGTGATGTTTTTGGGACCAGAAATATGCCATAGGAACTTTTCTTTATATCAATCAGGCTGTGATAACACTGCAAGTGTCCTTGCACTTAAAGGTGCCGTTTCCAAGAACCTATCCACGACATTAAATGAGGTCTTAACTGTGCAAGTCTGGAGCTCAGGGGAAAGATGAGATCTAGAGAAAAAGTTCTGGAGCCTCAACATCTAGATAGTATTTAAAACCATGGAATTAAATGCTGTCACCAAAGGAAAAAAATGAAGGGTCAAGCCCTGGGGCCCTACACATGTTAGAGGTAAAGGGGCCAGAGATTGAGAAGAACCATCCAGTGAAAATAAAAGAAAATAAGTAATGAGCCCAAAGTGTCAAATGTGGAGTAAGATGAGGTCTTACCATTGATTTGTCAAACTGGAAAGCGTTGATTACCTTGATAAGTGCTGTTTTAATGGCTCTTTGCCAGAGAATGAAAAATGCTCGACAACGCTATGGAGATAGTAAAATGATCAGTGGCTGCCAGGGATTAGGGAGAGGGAAGATCAACAGGTAGAGCACAAAGAATTTTTAAGGCAGTGAAAACACTCTATGATGTTGTAACGGTGGATATATGTCATTATGCAGTTGCCCAAGCTCACTGAATGTGCAACACCAACGTGAGCCCTATATAAACGACAGACTTGGAGTTATAATGATGTGTCAGTGTAGGTTTATCAGTTTTAATAAGTGTGCCATTCTGGTGAAGATATTGATAACGGGAAGGCTGTGAATGGTGGAGAGAGGTGGCACAGGGAGTATGTGAGAAATCTCTGTACCTTCCTCTCAATTTTGCTGTGAACCTAAATCTGCTCTAAAAAAAACGGTGCCTTTAATTTTTTGTATGACCAGTCCTAAGTGGAATTGCCTTTAATTTTTTAAAAGTCCTTGGAATGCCACAGTGAATAAAGCAGAAGTGATCATTTCCACCCTCTTGCA
>NW_012150063.1:10057711-10078658 GCF_000956105.1 Propithecus coquereli | reverse complement strand
TGACATAAATTGACTGAGTCATCATTTTGGACTTTGTATACTTGACTTACTTAATCCAAACATCAGTAGTATCTTCCTCCGGGAAGGAAGCATTCCGGGAAGGAAAGTGACAAATAAACATAAGACGCCACGCAAGTGAAACCATGCATCCTAAAATTATTCCTTCCACCAAATGCACAGAAATTTTTATTCTCAGGCCTGACCCACCAAGGGCAAAAAGGACTAAGACAAAGATATGTGGAGTGTAGTATAAATCTAACTGACAAGGTTTAAAAACATAAATCCATTATTATCATAGTAAAAGTTAGGTACACTGGAAATCCATTAACCATCTGTGGTTTAATGGTTGGTTGTTCAGGAAGCAAACTTTCACTCTGAGTGGTATCTTTAAGCAACTTAGGGGTCTAATCACCTGTTTGATTAAAACTTGTGAAGGCTCATTGTAAATATTTGTGGATTCATGTCAACAAAATAAGTCTCATGGTTCTCTATAGCAGCATAAAAGGAAAAGAGAGAAACGATGTGTAAACTATAATAAAAAATTGAAAAAAATATATCCTTCACAAAAAATTAACTTAAAATGGAGCATAGGCCTAAATGTAAAGCACAAAACCCCTAGAAGATAACACAGGAGAAACCTAGATAACCTGGGATATGGCAGTGACTTTTTAGATACAACATTAAATGCACAATCCATGAAAGAAATAATTGGTAAGTAGGATTTCATTAAAATTAAAAACTCCTGCTCTGCAAATGACACTGTTAAGAGAATGAAAAAACAAGCCACAGGCTGGGGGAAAATATTTGCAAAAGACATATCTGATAAAGGACCATTATCCAAAACATGCAATGAACTCTTAAAACTCAACAATAAGAAAATAAATGACCCAATTAAAAATGAGTAAAAGATCTGAACAGACACCTCATCCTCATCAAAGGAGATACACAGATGGAAGATAAGCATGTGAAAAGATGCCCCACAGCATACATCATCAGGGAGATACAAATGAAAACAACAATGAGATACCACACTGCACACCTATTAGAATGGCCCAAATCCAAAGTACTGACAACAACGAATGTTACTGAGGATGTGGAGCAACAGAAACTCTCACTCATTGCTGGTAGGAAACAGAAAATGATACAACCCTTTTGGAAGACAGGTAGATAGTTTCTTCCAAAACTAGACACATCCTTACCATATGAACTAGCAATCACCCTTATTGGTATTGACCCAAAGGAGTTGAAAATTATGTCCATACAAAAAACTGCAGATATCTATAGAAGCTTTATTCATAATTGCCAAAACTTGGAAGCAACCAAGATATCCATCAGTAGGTGAATGGATAAATAAACCGTGGTACACCTAGACAATGGAATATTATTCAGTGCTAAAAAGAAATGAAAAGACATGGAGGAATTTTAAATACATATTATTAAATGAAAAGAGCCCATTTGAAAAGGATACATATTGTATGATATCAACTATATGACATTCTAGAAAAGGTAAAACTATGGAGACAGTAGTTACCAGGGATTGGAGGGAGGAAGGGATGAATAGGTAGAGCACAGAGAATTTTTAGGGCAGTGAAACTATTCTGTGTGATACTATTAATATAATGGTAGATACATGTCATTAGACATTTATCCAAACCCATGGAATGTACACCAAGAGGGACCCTAATGTAAACTGTGGACTCTGAGTGACAATGGTGTCTCAATGTGGGCTCATCAATGGTGACAAAGGTACCACTCTGGTGGGGATGTTGATAGTGAGGGAAGCTATCCACGTGTCAGGGAGGGGGAAAGGATATACGAAAAATCTCTGTACCTTCCTCTCAATTTTGCTGTGAACCCCAAACAGCTTGAAAAAAAAATATAGTCTTAAAAAATTGAAAAGAATACCACATTTATGGGAGAGAGGATATCTTTGTTCTTCAGAGCTCTGAGAAAAATTGTGGCATGAGTAATGTTTGGCTTTCTTAGACTCTTCTTCTTATTACACACCCTACTTCAAAGACTGGGTCCTTATTTCCGTGAACTCCCCACAACAGGTCTATCACCAACAGACTACATCAGTTAGGATCAGTGATGTTTTCTGCAATAGCAAACGCCACCAAAATCTCAGTTGCCTGACATACACAAAGTCTGCTGCACGTCCTAGGCAACAGCTCAGGGATCTGCCTAGTTCCATCTGCGCTACCTCCCTCTCCACAGGCTTCCATACTCACTGTCAGGGGAAGGGAATATTGGAGGGTTCTGTGCCACAAATGAAATGCTTCAGATTCGAAGTGACAGTCATCCCACAACCCAAAGCCCATAACTTACTGCGAGGGAGGCGATGAAGTGTAATTCTCCCATGTGCCCAGGGAAAGGGAAGTACAAGAAATGGGTGAGAGCTAGAAGTTTCTATACATTTGCCCTACCTAAACAGTGCCCAAGTTCTCAACCTTTCCTACTCTGAAAAACTTGCCCAAAATCTGAATTGTAATGGCGACAAAACCCTCTCCATTCTCTCACTTTAGTCCTCTCTTGATACACATGAGCAACTCAAGTAAGGGGAAAGGCCTTGTCCTGGGTCCCTCAAGCCACCAGGCAGGACTTATTATATTTGTCATTTCTGTGATTTTTTTCTCACATCATGACCCTTCTACTCTGGGTTGGACTCTTTTCTCCTCGACTTCAGACTCATATATCAAATGCCTACTTGGTATCTCCACCTGTGTGTCTAACAAATGTCACAAACCAACATATCCCAAACTGAACTCCTGATCTTTATGCAAAAATCTGCTCCACCCGATCTCAGTTGATGACAATTGCATTTTTCCAATTGCTCACGCCAAAACTCGGTGTCATCCTTGACTCCTCTCTTTCTGTTATACTCCACATCCCCAATCCATCAGGAAATTCTCTTGTCTCTAACCTCAAAATATGTCCATAGCTGACATAAATTGACTGAGTCATCATTTTGGACTTTCAGTGCTTCTTCCACAGGGGAAACTCTCTCATCAACATTATCACATGCAAATATATTTACACTCTTGCCTACTCCCAACAGTCCATTCACAAGCCTCTTCCCCAGACCTCCTTGTCCCCAATCTGCTCATCTTGCTCCTTCCAGAACACCATCAACTAGCTAAACCATTTACAACTGCCCATCAGTCCCCATTTATCCTTACCTCAGGCAATTTCTCTTTCCACACAAAGTGAATTACCAAGTCCAAGTTATGCCCACTGGGAGAATTTCTCCTCCCACTATCTTTCAGGGCCACCCTGGAATGGAGCTATGTCGTAGCAGCAGTCAGAGTAGATATTTACAAACATGCCAAGCCAACCCATCCATGAACCAAGATTGGGTTTTTCTCCTCTCTGGAAGCTGATCATAAGAACCCTGCCATGAGACTTAGGGGAGAAAGAATCAAGGGAAAGGTGGTGCAACTGCAGTGGGTGGCATGGGAATTTGGGTTTCTGCTCATGCAACTTACCTGTACCCTCTGTGCCTGCTCAAGCCAAGACCAGATGTACTACTTCCACATTATGATAGATTATCAATGGTTCAACTCAGTGAGTCTGACAGTACCTAGCGCACGCTAGCTGGTTCTGGCTTTATGTTCTCTGCTAGGGTCTTAGCATGACTAGATCTGTTTTTCATGTGCTATATAGTTCTCTGCTACAGATGGCATGCACCTGCTCCAGAACCCTAGGGATGTACTCCAAGACTCTCCTGTTAGGGCTTGGCACAGGCTTCAATGCAGCATCCTTTTTTCCCACAGATCTCTCTAATAATGTGAGGCTTTCCAGATCACTTGATCCAAGCAACAGGACTGCTGGATATGCTACAGAGTATTTTCTTGCTTTGGGCCTACCCAAAGTTAGTCTTTCACATCACCCAGTAAATGGCTGGAGAAGTATCTCAAAGTGCAGAAAATGCTTCCTCCAAAACCTGAGGAGGCTTTCCAAGTTTTACTCTTCTTCCTTGGTTATGTGGTAGACCCTGAATCTATAGAGTTTATCTCTCACCCTCTGGAGCACAAGTGTCTTACTAAGGCTTTCAGAGTGCTTGCTACTTGTAGCTCCTGGGAAGGTTAATGCTATGTGTCAACTTGACTGGGCCACAGGGTGCCCAGATACTTAATTAGAAATTATTCTGGGTGTGTCTATGCGGGTGTTCGTGGGTGATATTAACTTTTAATTCAGTAAACTGAATAAAGCAGATTAGCCTCCCCACTGGACAATTGGCCTCATCCAATTCATTCAAAGACTGAATAAGACAAAAAGACTGAGGAAAAGAGAATTTACTCTCCCTGCCTGACTTCAAACTGGAACATTGGGCTTCTCCTGTCTTTGGACTTGGATTCAGACTGGAACTACACCATTGGCTCTCCTGGGTCCCCAGCTTGCTGCAGATCAATGGACTTGTCAGCCTCCATAATTACTTCAACCAATTCCTTAAAATAAACAGATGGATAGATAGATCCTATTGATTCTGTTTCTCTGAGAACCCTGACTAATACAAGGGTCTACTTTCACCCTTCAAGTATCTTGCACCCAAGAAAATACACTTGAAATAGTAATTAAAAAAAAAAATGACAGGGTGAGAAATAAACCATGTAAGTAAGAAAAAAGGATTTTTTCCTGCTTTTTAAATAAGGATCTCACATTTTTTATTTATACCAACCCTGCCATCAGGTTCTTCAATTCTGTAACAGCATCTCCTATTGTTAGTTCAGCCTATAGAAGAAAGCAGTCTTCTCAAAAATGCTGATGTCCCTCCTGAGCAGTGCATCTCTTGTCACCTTGGCAGAGTGTTTCTGGGGCCTCCAGAGGAGCACAGTCAGCAGGTGAGTGTTCTGGTCTTCCATATTAGAGGGATCTTTGCATGTCCACTTCTCTGTGCCCTTTGACACTTTTCTCCATAGTCTGCCCTGGCTCTTCTGGTATCTCTATTTTATTTCACGTGGATCATCACTTTTTCCAAGTGTCCTGAGACCTAGTCCAGCAGCGTATTAGAAATCATCTCCTGGGTCCCTTTCCAGGGTGTTAAGTGCTGTATCATGGGACAGTGCCACCATGCCGGCAGTTCTTCCTGATCCCACTTCACATTCTGCCACCTTGATCAAGCCCCCTCAGGCTCCACACTCAGGCACATTCCCCACTGACACAGGTGAACCAGGTCCTGCTGCTCCTTTGGTAGTCCCAGTGTTTCCCCGGTTAGGTCTTGCTGAGATATAGCCCTGGTAATTGCTCTGGTGACCAGGAGGGAAATGGGGGAAGATCCCAAGAAAGCCAGCATTGTCTTATAAAACACCTATTTTACTGGAGGATTCTGTATTGTCTTCAAGGAAAGGGGATAGGAGGTTCTATCTTCCAACACAGGGGAAGTTTAAGAAGGTTCAGGGAAATCTGTTAATTCAAGGTGCTCTGTACATTTTCATAAATACTCACCCCAAAGCTCAGGGTACACTCCTTCCTTATTAGGCCCTGGCTTTGATTTAGGGTAAAAAGTTTAAACCTTATAGGATACAAACGTCAAACGTTATCAGACTAATTATGAGACTTCCTTTCAGAGAACTAGCCAACTGACAGCTCCATCTACGTGACTCTGTGTACAAAATTAACTTCATCAGTTGCTCCTAAAACCTCACAGCTTCCTGGTTCCAGAGCTGAATGGTAACACCCCTACCCTTGCGATAACCCAGGCTCAAAACTCAAACATCTCTTTTGATCCCTCTCTTTCTCAAGCAATAAGATCTATCTCACAATTTTGCACTTCCATGACATCCACTGGGAATTCCTTACTGGCAATTTTGCAATTTCTCGTTGTCATCTTCACTTCCATCCCCCAAGTCATGTTCCCTGTTATTGATTATAACCTCCTCACTGGTCTTGCTGCCTCTAGACAAACTTCATATCCATATGTGACCGTCTTATTAGTCTTTCTGTGGCCCACTTGTGTCATATGATGAGGTTTTTCAAAAACTGTCAATGGTAAAAGTGAAGTGCAACCCCTTTAGAGAGCTGCTCAATGACATCTGCGGCCTGACTCCACTCCAGTGTTACACAACCTTCCCTTCTATTAACAATTACTTCTCTTTGTATGCCACTCTCCCTAAATTGTGTGATCTTACTCCCCATGTTCTCCTTGCCCTTTCCTGCCATTGTTTCTCTATTTGCTCTGTTAGCTCTGGGCAGGAAATCTACTCCCATCCATCCTCTGTGACGCAGCCTGGCGAGGAATGGAGCTGTGTGGTTAAATACTGGCAAGTTACTGAATCTCTCTATGCCTTGGTCTTCCTTCCTGGAAAAATAGAGGGCAGGGGCGAGGCAGTGAGAGAATAATAGCATCTACCTCATAAGGTGTTTGCTAGAATTAGGTGAGTTAATACATGCTTAAGACAAGCCAAGCCCAGTACTTGGTTAACAATTAATAGAGGTTGACTATTCATATTAACTATCACCTGCCTCTTGTAGTCTTCCCTGATACCTCCAATGGAAATAAACGCTTCCTCCTCCCAAATAGTGTGATGATTTTCTGTCCTTCTCAAATAAATTTTGTCACTTCCTGACATGGGATATTTATTTTTATAGACATCTTATTTTGTCCATAGAATGTAAACTTCAGTTCATCATTGTACCTCCCAACTCAATAAATTCCACATATTTAGCATTAAATTCAATGAAGGACTGGTTGGTTGTTGGATTGAATGTAACCATTGTGAGAGGGATAGGCTTTTTCCCACTCTTTGTTAAGTTATCTTCACTGTCACAGCCTGGAGAAAATATCATCAAAATAAAGGCATGTTTATATACCCCATCCCTGCCTAGATTCTCTTTTGCATTGATTATTACTTCTCACCAAAAATAAGCTGTTTGCACAAAATAGAAGTGACAATGAACCATTAAATGTGACCAGCAACCTTTCTTTCTTCTCCCACCTCCCATAAACACCACAGCAAAAAAGCCAAACCTCAACCAAGATCCACAGAAGAGAGGTTTCTGCGGTTACTTTCTCTTTCTTGTAAATTTCTATCATGCGTTATATCTCATAACGATATTTTCATTCTGCCTCATATTATAGACATTTGCATGCAGGTCTTACCATGTTCGCTCCTTTGCTATTAAAATGGAAGCTCCTAAGGTTAATGACAGCAGCTCATTTGTAACTTTTACAGTGCCTTGCACTGTGCTGAAAATAGTATGAATTAATACTACCATTTGAGAGTAGAAAAAGGAATCTTTATTTGTGAACAATGTCGAAATTGAGTGAGAGGATAGGAAGGATAATCTGGAAAGAGAGCCAAATAGCCTAAAAACATTGCTGGGCTACATACAAAATAATCCAGCACTGAAAAGTTCTTAGTCACCTTAGCCTAGTAAAGGAACATAGATTAAGGAGTTGAACCAAATGACTTTGAATATGCATCTACCATTCACTAGATCTTTAACCTTGAACATATTATTATATTAAAATTTTTTCTGAGTCTCAGAATCTCTCATTACAAATGAAAGGAATATCTATCTTGCAGGCTTGAGACAAGACTTACAAGAGGCAGCATATATAAGATATCCTTAATAGGGCTCAGTATACAGAGCATATATAGTACATGCCTGATAATGGTAGTTCTGTCGAGCATGACTTGAAATGTGCTATCTTGTTAAAAAGGAAACAAAGAA
Source organism: Propithecus coquereli (assembly GCF_000956105.1). Taxonomy (NCBI): domain Eukaryota; kingdom Metazoa; phylum Chordata; class Mammalia; order Primates; family Indriidae; genus Propithecus; species Propithecus coquereli. The sequence continues at coordinate 10,070,984 of NW_012150063.1, read as the reverse complement.
AGCCCAGCACACCTTTCAGGGATAGCCAAAAGAGATGACATCAGCAATTAATTGAACAAAAGGAGATAAGATAACTCAGTGCAAGACACAACAAGTCTACGCCTTTATGAACATGGGGAAAAGACCAGATTTGTGTGCTTTGTGTGATACAATGTTTCTCAGCCTCTTCTAAGTCCTGCAAAACACTTAAGATATAAAGTGGAAATTGATTTTATCAAAACAATTCACAGAATAATTGAACTATCCAATGTGTATTTCACTCTTGCAGAGATGATTTTTAAGAACACACATAGCTTATATAAAGTCCCTCCTGGAAGCAAGAACCACCAAGGTGACATCTTAATCTATGACCACAGAGGAAGAGACTAGAGTGGCGGTAAATGCCCACCCATTCCAGTTAGTGTAATGATATCAAAGTAGTTTAAAAAATACCCCCCGAAAAGAATTCTTAAGTTCCTCAAGCAAAGTGGAAAAGCGAGTAGATCACAGAGAAGACTTAGCTAACCCTTCCTTCCCCACAGCCCTACCTGTTGATTCTTGGGCTCTCTGGTCTTGAAAACTGGGGCCACCCCCAAGAAAATGTTTATAGCCAGGAAATCACCAACAATAAATTTTCACAATTTGGGTGGTGTAACCTCCCATATTACCACTGATACCACCTCATCTACCTTGCCCAACTGTCTTCCATCTCCACTCTCCCACCCCACCAAGCTTCAGCTGCAGCAGAGAGCCAGACCCACAGAATCCACATCCTTTTCCATTCACTGGTTTTCCAAGGGCTTATTGGTGCTTCTGTCCAGTGCAAAAATCATAGACTTAGAAACTATACTTCAAGGAAAACATAAAAAGACCTTCAAAATGTTGCCTGTAATATGATATCCCAGGGATGAAAAGTGATTATGAAAATTCCTGATGTTATGGTCAATGGGTTGATACACCAATCCATTAAAGGACATACCAAAAGACAGCTGGATTTACAGGAGGTTTTACAAGAGCGAAGATTGTTTCCTGGAATATTTTAACAAAGAGGCTCAGGAGAAACAGTAGACAAAACAATGATGTGAAGCAAATAAGTGATATAAATAGATTAAAGGTAACAGCATCAACCAGCCTCTGGACCATGATTTATGGTAGGGAAAATAGTAAGTTTGTAAAAGTATAACTTTGAAGCCCAATAGGTTGATCATGTTTCTCTCTACCCATATTAACCACACCACTCTTGCAGCTGTAAGATATATTTCAAGAGTCTAATATTCCCTCCATTTCAACTTTTCTCTTCTCAGGTCTTCCCCCAACTGCAGGTTTTGTCCTCATTTTAGCAGTGATGAGAGCAGGCAAATATTGGAGTCTGTAAAAATGAAGCTGGTCCCCTTAGTTTGGTGGATCCAACACTACACTGGTCAAGTAACCATCCTCCTTTATTAGCACCATAGACACACTCACTCTCCGTCCTCACTTCCCCTAATGGAGAACGCACCAAACTACAAATATATGTGTTACTGAAGCCCCAAGGCCAAATCCAAAACAACTACTATAAAGTCAACTTAATCAATCAAAACAAATTACAAATATTTGTATTGCATTATTGTATGTACATTTATTGTATTGTATGTCATTATTATCATTGTATTATTTTATTTTTAATAACATAAGCATTTTTGGAAAAAAATTACTTTTTAAGAACATGCTGTATTTAAAAAACTGCATTTTTATCAAGTAGAAATTAAAAATCAGAGTCAAAATGCTCAATGTAAATGCATATAATTAATAGGTGGGTTACCAGTACAAGTAGGTTGAAATACTGGTTAATTGTTACAGAGAAGAATTTTAGCAGAATGTTTTAATTACTAAAGCCTATTAATAGATGAGAAAATAGTAAGATTAGAAACAACTATATTTAATTAAGCCAAATGAAACTATATTTATTTAGCACTATCTCTTCATGGCTTTAGACAAAATTTATTCTAGAGTAAGAGCTAAAAACATAGGGGTCTTTGACTTAGTAAATGTACCCTTAATGTATTTACTATTGGTATCCAGTGAATCCCTAATCAATGTATAAAATGTGTTTATCCAAAAATTCAAATAATCATTGGTTAAATTTCAATGGGTAGCCAATATAGTCTCCATTTCACACAATAATTGCAAAATGTAATAAGAGAACCATCAAGGTATAGCCAAGGACGGGGTTTAACATTTGTTTGATTTTATTCTATTTTTAGCTAATATGTATTGAGTGCTCACTCTGTGCTAAGCAATTGATATGCATTATTTCGGTTAATGCTGGAAACATCTCTATGAGGTGGATAATAACAATTGCCTCCATTTGACAAAAATTAGGAAACTGAGGCACAGAGAACTTAGGTAGGTTGGCCAAGATCATGCACTAGTGAATGGCAGAGTCATTTACTACCTACATGAAGGCAGTCTGGCTCCAAAGCCCTAAATGCTTGCGTCAGAAAGACTGGGCTATTTAGGATCTAGGCTATAACAGGATCTCTGTTTTATCATGGGTTTTGCCTAAAACAGATACTATTTCCGTCTATTAAAATGGTAAATGAATTGTGTGATACTCAAAAATATTTATGAACTCCAAACTGCCTCATTTATTAATGACTGGTTAATGGCTTACAAATAAAGCACAATCTGTTAAGCCAAACAAACAAAAAAATTAGCTTATCGGTTTGGAATATAAATAGAGAACTCATTAACTGGCTACTGTTTTTTTTCCTGCTGCTATATTTAGTCTTTTAGTTAGCACATGGAGTGTATAGCAAAAATACAGTACATTGGCTTTCCTGGTAAGAAAACGCATAAAACCTTTCAACTTGGATATTTATTATATCCTCCACGTCTCTGCTATCCCCATCTGTTGCCATGTAGTGTTGTAGCACTGTGTGCTGCGTGGTGCAAAAGTACAATGTTAATGGGGTTGAAAAAAATGGGGTCACTCTTTCTTAGGAGTAAAAATCTGGCCCATTTCCTGGACCACAGAAAACACCAGAAAATCTTAGCCTTCGGATGCCTGTTACTGATTACCAGCATGGTCAGGCAAGAGCCTATGAGTGACACTACCCAAATACATCAGGACTAATGGAAAAACACTCAAGATGCACGCCACTTCTAATGGTGGGTTAGTAATAACATTTTTGCACACAAACAACAGACACATTTGTTATTTGACTTTTCATTCATTGATGAATTATTATGGGAAGTCACTAGATAGATGGCCATAGCATGTGAAAATAAATATTTGTTCTCAACTACAGTCATTTCTTCTCGCTTTTGATTGCATTTTCTTCTCACATCTGTTTCTCAAATAATGGTAGGTTTTAGAATTATAATACAAATACTTAACAGGACTCCATTCCTCAGAGAAAAACAAAAATAAAGCCTGAGGGTTCTGATTAGCTTTATTAGAGCGCTGGAAATAGAACTACATTACTGGAAAAACGCTTCCAGATACTGCTCTTTGAATCAGAATTATTAGTATTTGAAAGGAGAGAACTGTGTTGTCCTTCTAAATATCGACTCCAGAAATTTGCAGAAAATAAGATCCAAACCCTGCAAATCTTCACCATGATGATGGTCTGTGAGTTCTTCTTTTGGAAATGACAAGAGTAGTGGACAAATCCCCTTGAAAATAAAACTACAGCTAAACTTAAGGCTCATGAGATAATTTTATGATCTATCTTGTTTATTATCATCATTATTTTAGTCAAGGTCGAAGAAATCTCCTGCTACTTTTAGGAACAACATTCTGAAGTTGACACACGCTAGCAAGTAAGCTTGTCAAACTTCAGAAATGCATCTACAGGAAAAATGATGGGATTTTAAAAGTAAATACAAATTGCAATCTTTAACTTGTCTAGAAACAGCACTTACTACGCTCTATTAATAGCATATATTCCACATAGCCAAGTTACCAGGCTTGCTTTCTCAGTGCATAGACACACTGCCCTCCTCTCTGAGCTTGATAAGGAGTTCTCGCAGGTGCACTAGCTTGGCCAGTCTTGGCATCAACAAAGTAGGAAGCTGACTGTGTACTTTGTGGGCTCCACCTTCTCAACATTCTGCCTTGACCTGAAATTCCCACTATTAAAGCATATTGAAAGATTCAGATGCAGAAGAGAAATGTTCCACTAGGGACACAAGGTCTTAGTATTAATATTAATAGGCTCCAGGGAACTATAGTGCAGTTACACTGGAATACTAAGTAAACAGTTCTAGAGTGTGTTTCAGTGGAAGGTTGAGACAGAAGGGCCCATCTCAAAGTTGGGAAATCCATGCCAGGAGCCTGAAAGCTAGAGAGGAGGAAGGAAAATATCTGAGACAATAGCCTGTGTTGCCAGGAGAGCTATTCTATCAAGAGGCTCACAAATACACTGTTGAAATAGAGTCTCCCGGCTTAGCAAATAAAAATGTAGGATATACAGACGCTCCAATAAATTTGAATTTCAGATAAGCAACGGATAATTTTTTAGTATAAATATGTCCCATGCAATATTTGGGGATACATGTACATTAAAAAAATCATTTGTTTATCTGAAATTCAAATTTAAATATCCCCTTACCCCTTGAAATAACTGATCTTCCAGCCTGAGTTATATCTTTAGGCCTGGGTTTATCAGGGCAGTGATTTGGAAAGTGATTTGCCCCTGCACCAGCAGCAGCAGCAGTAGCTGGGAAGTTGTTTGAAAGGCAAATTTTCGTTCCCATAGCAGACCTACTCCAGGGGTGGGGTCCAGCCATGATACCGAGATGGAGAACCACTTTCCCAGATCATCAGAAGGCTGATGGACTATAGAAGTTAGGTGAGATCATGAATAACAGAGGGTAACTTAATTTAGGAAGTCTACAAGAAAGGGAATCAGGAACACCAGGTGCATTATCTATACAGAAAACACTGTAAGATTCTCCACCCCTTCGCATTGTCACTGTGTTTGTTACGTTTGGTTTCTGTCATTTTCCAGTTCCTTCTAGCAACTACGAATAAAACAGTTATAGTAAAAATAGTTTGTGAGCCTATCTTCAGGGACACTGAAGATGGAAATATCAGACATTTTTGAACGGAGAATGACTTAATAGAAAAAAAAAAATGAGGCTTTGGGCCTGGGGCAGAAAAAGAAATAGCCTCCAAGGCCTGACAAAGAAGCGCTGGGGGAGTCTGAGCAGGAAGACCCTTGAGTTTCCTGACAGGAGTACAGTGCTGAGCCTTGAAGACTAGTTTTTCTCAGCTCACTGTCATGCTTAGGGTTGAAACACAGCATCGGCTCTCCCTGTGAGTCCCACAGCAAGCCAGCACGTTGCCGTGAAACCAGGAGAAGGCCAGGCCAGTGCCTTTGTCTAACCACCGTAGACAAGCTACCTGTTCGAGCCACCTGATGACACTGTTGCAGAATGCACATGGTGCCCTCCTGGGTCTCTCCTTCCCCACACCAACTTCCCGGAAGACTGACCTAAGCCAGACCCCGCCCCTCCTCCCAGCTAACAAAACTTGCAGCTCATTTAAAGTAAACAAATAAAGCCTCCTTCTTACTTCAGAAATGTGGAGTGAAGGAGCTCATTGTATCTGAGCCCACTCTCAAATTCATCTTCTCTTTGCTTGAGTAGAGAGAGACACAGTGTAGCCTAGTGGGTGAGAGCATGGGCTCCCCTGCCCTGCTCCGCACTGGACAGATCTGCCTAAGTTTTCTCACTGGAAAATGTAGATAATGATAACAACTATTTTGGAGTATTGCTGTAAGGATTAAAGGGTTAATGCATTTAAAAATTAGAACAATGTCTGGCTTACAGGAAGGGCTCAATGAGTGTTAGCTATTATTACTAAGTGTTATTATTATCACTACTATGACCACTATCACCAATATTATATTCTCCAGATTAAGTGTTTGCATTGGAAGAAAAGTGTGAAATAACATCAGAGAGTTAAATTACTTATGTTCTCTGGGCTGTGCTTCCCAAACTTGGTCTGTGCTTCCTAAGAATCAACTTAGAAGCTCCTTGTATATACAGATTGTGGGTCTCCATCCCACAGGTCTGATTGGGCAAACACTGTGTGAAGCCTCCGAGTCTGTATGTACAATAAGCATTTCTGGAGTTTCTGGTGGTTTCTGAGGTTTAGGAACCACTGCTCGGGGAGAGAGCACCCCTCAAGCCACAGGTGACCACAGCTTTCCCAAGTGACTCATTCTTCCGTTCCATCAATTTCTTCCTTCCACTCGAAGTAACCCCTTGAAAATTTAATTGACGCAAAGTGCGAAATGATTCATGACCAGACTCTCAGTTGTGTTGGCGTCAGGAGAGGCTATTTCACCACGGCGATCCATGAGTAAAGATAATAGCTGTATGTGTTAAGTGTTTACAGTATGCCAGGCAATGTACCAGGTGGTTTTTATACATGACTTCTATCCTTTCCAGGGAAATAGAATTATTCTCATTTTACAGATGAGCAAACTGGAAGGCCAAGCAGTTAAGCATTTTTGCTGAGGTCATACTACTACGAAATGACAGAGACGAGATTCAGGTCTGTGGGATAATAAAGCTGAAGCCTTTTCCTGTATCTCAGTAGCTCTCAAACAATAGTGTTGGTGGGAGAAGAAAGTCACCTAAAAAATGTCTAAAAAGTCAGATTCTTAGACCCAAAAAACAACTATTCTGGCTCAATAGGCCTGGTTGGGGCCTAGAAACCTGAATTTTTACCAGGCAGCCCCTACGACGCAGGGGGTCGTAGCCCACGTTCTGGGAAGTACTGCTCAAGACAGTCGGTCTCACCTTCATTTTAAATCTGTTCAACCCCAGTGAATACAAAGAAGTTTAAATAAGTCCCAAATATTTCCTAAAATGATAGTTTCATGTTGATTTCTAAATGTTTAAATAGAAGTTGTGTGATTAGCACTTGCTTTGAGGAAATCTTAACACTAGTTACTTCCTCAAATGACAACAGATAAAATAACCAAGGTCCCTTTTGGATTTTGTCTGCACTAGAGATACCACCACTCTGAGGAAGATTAATTGTTTTAAGAGAGCTGTTGCTGTTGCTTTTTGTTTTCTAGCCATGGTGCCTAGATGAAATATACTTCCTTTTACATTATCTTGAAAGTGGAAATTGTATTCAGGTTCATGAGAGGAAGACACAGACTTTCCCATTTTTCTTTGTTCTAAAATAACTACAATAACCCTTTCAACATCTGTAGTGCAGGTGGACAGAAAATTACTAACATGTACAACACAGTGTATGATAACATCGATTAAAAAATATATGCATGGAACCAGAAAAATAATGACTTCATTTAATCTCAAAATCTAAACCTGATCTTGATATGATTCCCCTATACATGTTGACAGTGAACTTTTGCTCCAGGGCACAGAACATTAGTTCTCTTCCTGGAAAGCACATGCCTGACCCATAGCCCCAGGAAGGCAGAGGAGACCCTGGTCACGAATCAGCCGAGTAAGGAAAAATCTTGAGTCAAAATTGAAAGAATGTCAGAATACACCATTCTGAGATAGGTGCCAAGAGCCAGCCCCCTCCTGCATGTTGCCCTCGAAAGCCTCAGAATGGGCAGACCAGTTAGCCAGAAAGAGGCTTCAGTCAAATCTCTTAACCTTTCTAAGCCTCAATTTCCTCATCTGTAAATAGGGTGTAGAAGAGGGAGAGATAAGAGACATTTCCTTTATAATCCTTCATAACAGAGTTGTTATAAAAATTAAATGAAATTGTTTTTATGGAGCTCTTATCACAGTGTCTGGCACAATGGAATGTAGAAAATACTTTAAAATGTTGCCACTGTTTTCTCCAACAATAAACAAGTTAGAAATACTAAAAAAGGCTGCAGGGCATAGTAAAAATGAAAGGGAAATTGTTAAATAGTGTTCTCCAGAAATCATTTAACAGTCATTAAATTGCCCACATTAGCAAAGTGCCTGGGTTTAAAATAAATGGCTGCACAACCTGATCATGTAGAAGTACTATATGACCATTTATAAAGGAAGCAACCTGGTGAGTACACGTTTCATTAATGTTACAGGCAACAAATTTTACCCAAATACAAATGAGTTCACATCAGGCTTTTCTAAGGTGTCGATGTTCTCTGCTAGAGGAAGGCTAAGGAAATCTGTTTATGTTTTTTTCGTATCAAACGCCTGCTAATCGAAAGCAAAAGACTCTCTCTGGCCCTGCTTCCCAGGTACAAAGCACTATTTCTCTGATTAATGATCCAGGTATCTGCAGTAACTGCAAAGCCAACATTCTCTAGTTCTAACAGAGTCAGCTACCTCTGCCCAGGTGTTAAACCAATGCCCTCATCCTGGGGGGCGTTTGGTAATTAGCAGTGCCAGCAGGTGTTTGGACTTGCTGCTGTTCCTGGTAGTTGAGCATATGTGTCAGGTCCCCGCTGGGGGAGAAAGAGGGTGAAATAAACGATTCACCTCAGCTCCAGCAAGGTCAGCTCCTTCCAGAAAGAGAAAGCAAACTTTCTGCCTCTGCATCAAGCACTCTCCTTGTTCATCCTCTAAAACCCTCCTCTAATTTTGAAGTTGGCTTTGGCACTTTCTCCTTCTTTCATTTAGCAATACCTCCTTATGAGGGCTCTCTCCAAACACCTCCCTTGAAATTTTCTGTGCTCTGGGCCCTTGGGACTTGATTTTCTGCAATTGAAATCTTTCTGTCTTGAATCTTACCACATTCTCTCAGACTCTCCTGCCTGACTTGCAAGGAAATGCTTAGCCAGGCTAATAAAGTATTCTGCTGAGGTCTAATGAGTGCCCAAATGTTACTGGAAAAGGGTTTAATTCCACATTAACCCCTTTCCCACAAAATATATTCAGAGGTCTGCTGGTAAACTGGCTCTATGTAGGGGTGAGGGAACCAAGATTTGTAGCATTTGCCAACATCCATCGTGCACGTACTCCCGCCGTGACCAATGCCAAGCTGCCAATGCGGCAGGGATGGGAAGAGAGGGGCTGGGTCGGCTCTCACACATCGGTATGAGCGAGCTCCAACACACCCCTGACTACGGCACGCTTCACAATGATTTCCCAAAGGAAGTGTCGGTACTCCCAGGAAGTGAAAATATTATGACTAGATTTGGTAGTTTTAAGAAATATTTTAGGTCAAAGGGGGGGGCTCACGGAACACTAAGATAATATTGTGGACTTCTGCAAGATGGCAAAGTGAACTTGCTTGTTTAATTCCTCTTCCTCCAGGGAGCCCCTTAAAAAACACTAATAGATAAAAAATGTATAAACCTACATCAAGAAACAAGGGGATGAAAACCATCAGAGGATGATGATAGATTTTAGCAAATTTCTGGGAGACAGAAAGCGGATGGAGCAGTGACAGATAGCACAGGGCAGAGGAAGCTGGCCCAGGAACACTTGCAGAAGGGACTCTGGTGGAAACCGGATCTGGCCTGCGCAGCGGAGCCCACCCAATGCTGCTCTGCACTCTGGGAAGACAAAAACTGTGAAGTGGGTGAGGAAAGGAGGTGAAAGGCACAAGGAATAGGGGCAAAGTCAAATGGCTCGTGTTTTTAGTAATGCTCGGCACCTGCTGGCTGACAAAGAACTGGGCAGAATGCAATGCAAATGTGGTGAGATTTAAATTAAGTGACCCTTAAAGAACTGTAATTCCGACCAGATCAAAGTCCTCAGAGATTCTACCCTAGACATTCAGATTAAGTGCAAAGCATCAGGGTATCTAGTTTTATTCGGCATTGGGAAGCCTCCCAAAGGCATATGTATCAGTCAGTGAGCAACTGTGTTAGTGTGCGCTTTGTGCAAGGGCAGCCTAAAGACTTTGTGCTAAGCAAGTGTAGCCCGTACGTCAGCAAAAGAGAATATTGAGACACTTAGAAGCCTACTTAGTATTTTGGGAAACACAAACTTTAGGTGGCAGACAATTCTGCTCTCAGGGTATGACCCTGAAGAACTGGCCTATTTAGCAAATGCTCTCATCTCAAAAGTCTATAAAAACACCCTGTGCATACATCAAACAAATGTAGATGCACCTACTATGTGCCAGTTTTCTGCTACTTGTTGTGGAGATAAAGAGATGAATCACGTGAGGTTTGACTTCAGTGTGCTTCAGTTGAGCAAGGATGATAAAAATCTGTCTCCATGTAACTGTGAGGGCGCAGGAACCAACGGTGCCTTAAGAGAGGAAGAGGGTGGCACGGATGTTCATCAGAGAGATGGAATGTTTCCAGCTGGGGGGAGACATTGGGGTTCTGGGGTTACCAGATAAAACGCAGGACACCCAGTTAAATTTTAATTTGAGATAAACAACAAATACTTTTTTTTTAGTGCAAGTAAAAGCCTGACAACCACTGGGGCTTGGTTTATAGGTCAGGTAGGATATGAAATGTCATGGAGATTGGGGGCAGTGCGTTGCAGGCAGAATGGAAAACACACTTAGTTATTTCACTTTTGAGTTAAATATCACCTTCTCATAGAGGCTTTCTCTAGCCACCTTGCTTCGAATCTCAACCTCCTGTTCCTGCAATATTTTTCTCCACGGCACTTCTCACCACATGACATATCATGTGTTTATTTGTTGTTTATCTCCCTCTTCTAGAATATCACAGCAGGAAAAGTTGTCTATATTCCCATGCCTCCAATAATGGGTGAAATAAAGTAGGTGCTCAAAAATATTTGTTGACTGAATGAATAACGAATGAACAAGTAAATAAATTTTTTAAATCAGCAGGACCGATTCATTTTCCTCCTCTTGTGACTGACACTGGTTAATGCTTAGTTTGTATTTATTGAAATGTGAAAACACCAAGACGGTCCCACCCCTGGTGTAGCATTCGAACTAAGTGGGGACAAAAAAAAACAGTAACAAAAGAAACCATATGATGATACAAAAATATGAACTTAACTGAGAATCACAAATAGTGTATGCAAAACCTAATTCGCTTCTGCCAAGCCAGTGGCTGTTGCTGTGGGTATGAAAGTCAAGTCAGCAGCCGTGTCCATGTGGGAGGGTGGAGCTGGGCAATGATCTCACAGGCAAACGAGGAGGCAGAGCCTCTAGCCCCGCGGGGCCTCCAGAACAGCTGAACTGCTTGCCCTGAACACCACTTTCCCCCATAAGCCGCATCTCAGAAGGCTAGCGCCACACCCTACCCTTCCACTGCTCGTTTCCTCCAAAGAGATTGCCAGCCTTGCAGATGTCCTGCAGAGGTAATAAAGGGACGTAGAGAAAGAAGAGCATGCATTCCGAGTAGAAAGGGATGATGTATTAGAACAAAACTCAGGAAACCTATTCTTGCATACCACTGTGGGAGTCAGGGATTGTTTGGAGGTTTCTCAGATACAACAGATGCCACAAAATTGTAGCAATGGCCCCTCCCCCATCACACGAGAAGCCAACACAAAAGCAACATCTCCTACAAATAAAGTCAGGCCTGGTCCCTGTCAAGCTGCTTGTAACATGCTCCCTGTCAAGAAAGATGCATGTGTCTGTAGATGTTAACTGACAGGTAGATTTAAGATAGGAGAATCTCAGAAAGGAAGAATCTGATAGAACTTCCACTTAACGGCTCTTGAATCACCAAGACCATTTATCACTTAGCTAATACAGTAAGCATATCTATCCCTAATGCTTTCTGAATGTGCAGGTCACCAAACTGCTTTAAAAAAAAATTAACAAATGTAGATAGAGCTCTGTTTCTTAGAAGGCAGTACATTTTTGCCTCTAGCTTCCTGTTTTTCTACTTCCTAGTGACATCTCAAAACCCTAATTTTCTGTTATTAAATTGTCAGTCACTGTCTTTCATGTGCTTGTGCCACTTAGACTAACACTGCCAGAGAGAAAGGAAGCGGGGACGGAAGAAAAGGGGGAAACAGGGAGGGAGGGGGGAGAAAAGGAAAGGAAAGGAAAAAACCTAAAGTATAATTGAGTCACATTTCTACAGGAACAGTAAACATAAGAATAGAAAACCAAAAGCCCCACTGCAATAAAAGACCCCGCTATCTTAGAGCTCACACCCCTGTAGAGCAGTGAGAACTTAACTTCAATGGAAATATAAACCTGAGTTGATAAACTCTGAACTATTTAAAGACTTGTTCATATTCCCAGGGCCTAGGAGAGGGTCTGGCACATAGTAGGCACTCAATAAATATGCATTGATTGAATAAATGAATTCATTGGATTCGTTTTCATATCTTGGTAAAGGAAAGCATTACATATGGTATTCTTATTTGAAGTGTTTTACATAAATAGAACTAAAATGGAACAAGGAGCTTTCAAGTGAAATAAAACTATGACATTGAGGACAAAAAAATGTCAACCTTTGTTCAAGCCTTGGCTCAGAGCAGGGCAGGATGTAACGCCTATTACTTGGATGGCACCACTGCCTGGATATTAACGTCTAGGAGGAAAATAAAACTGCCTCCCTGTTAATTACTGAATCATGGTCAACCCCTAATGGTGTTTTCCTTCTGGGAGGACTGCCCGTGTGTGCTCCATTCCTGTGAAGCATACAGCCCAGATGGTCCTTCCCATTGACAAAACATGTTGGCAGCATGACACCGTTACAATTTTGGCGGGAGATCAACGTATTCCTTATTTTGTTACTACAGGCTTAACTAGGGCAATGAAACCCAAGGCGTTTTGTATAGTTATTTCAGTCCTTACTCTTTCCAGCAATTATCATCTCAATTATAGATGGACATTGCAGCATCCATTAGAAACAGGCAGTCTGTGATGCTCCAAATACTTGGTGTTCCTCCAGAAAGAATCAAGTTACCAGAAGATACAGGCTGGGATGATGTTAAGGCAGGGAGGTGGAGTCAAGCGTGGATGAGCAGGTGCAGTTGTTGGGTGTCATCCCTGCCTCCTATCCAAGGCTTACTTGCTGTCTTTGGATCTCAGTGAGCTTGTCTCACATAAGTCAATTTAAACATAAAATAGTACAAGGAACGGCACGTAGAGGCAAAAGGCACAGAGCATGTTTCAGAATGTTCCCTGCATGGGCTACATTGCCTGCTGACAGGAACCCAGCTGACAGGTAGTGTGGAGTCTTCCAGGGCACAGGTGGGAGCAAGTCAGAGTATCAGATGTTAGAGTGGGGAACAGAGAGGAGGGAAAATTAGGTTTTTAAAAATAAAAATTCAGAAACCTTGTGTTGTGGGACTATTGAGTTTCTCATTTGCTTTTTCTTTGTCTTTTTCCATGAAAATAATGATTTTCTGAACATCCAAGGTACACGTTCTCTGCCCTGTGAGGGTTATGAGGTCAAATAAAACATTGCTCAGCAACTATTTC
>NW_012150063.1:10054349-10055666 GCF_000956105.1 Propithecus coquereli | reverse complement strand
AAACAAAATGTCATGCAGGTAATTCTTACAACTCATTGAGTCCTACAGAAGGTAACACTCTGTACTGTCTCATTTTAGTGATAAGCTATCAACTACTGTGAGGCCATTGAAAAGGATTTTTGAAACTGCTTCAAAAGTTTATGTTCCGATCTTTGTGTGTGAGCTGTGAGACGTTAAGTCCTTCCATCTTGGTGCTGTCTGCAAACTTGATAATGCTCATAATTACATTATCCAGATTAGCGATTAAAAAAATAAAATAGGAGTCCAATGTCATCCACTGATAATGTTAACCCAGGTAGATGGATATTAAGTCAGTTCTACTATAAGAACCACTTCTTGCTGATGTTGATGCCATGTGGAATGAAATAAAAACCCACTAAAATGCAAACTGTCATCTGTATACTTTCTTCTTTGGCACACTGTCCAAAGAAAACTAGTCTTCCGACATGATCAGCTCATCACAGAATGACTGGGATGACCATAAATTGTTCTCAGGTCTTCTTCATATTACCAACTAGAGTTTTTATTCCTTTATGATCCCACATCAGAGGCATGCGGTTTTCCTGGTGACTTTTTTGTATCAAATGCAGTATGAATAGAATTACCAGAGGCTGTTCACATTTCACATCACTACGGCTATGGTTTTTCATTAAGCATTCAGTATTTTTCTAAGACTTTACATAAATCAATTACTTTAACAACTAATAACATATTCCAATGGCTTCAATTATAATTTCAAAGAATAGTTCCCACTGGGACTACATTGGCTACAACACATATTACCTTCACATTTAGAAAACATCCTGTCTTTGTCAATGCATGAACTATATGCATTTAGTTGCCTACCCTATAATGTGTTTGGCAAATGGACAAATCAATTCACAAAATGGACAATGCTCTTTAATCACCAATTATTAATTCAGCTATTAAACTATGTCACATTAAATCAGTATTGCATTAGAAACTCTCACTGATCTGGAAACCCTGTTTAAGAATTCACAAAGTTCATGCTATTGTTCCAGATACTTCATACCACCCAACAACTTCTTGTTTGAATAAGTATTTCTTTAAGCAGTGCTCAGAGTATGCAATGAGATATTACTGAGCATTTCAGTGCAATTATGCCATTATTTTTAAATTGTTAAATATTAATTGACCATATACTGATTTGTGAATGCCACAACCAAATTAAAATTTCTAATAAAGTGTATTGATGATATATGTTTCCAGATGGAAACAACAACTGTTTAACAAAAGGAACTGAACAATGCATTTCCAAGCACACAGCTGGTAAAGAAGTTAACATGTAAACAAAGA
>NW_012150063.1:10051356-10053439 GCF_000956105.1 Propithecus coquereli | reverse complement strand
TGAAAGTGTAGGACTGCTTATCTGTGTGGATGAATGGAGTGAAATGAAGAAAAGGAAGAATATATCATTATATGGCAAAAAGAGTAAAAACTTCAGCCTAAAAGTGTTGTTCAAACCCTGACACTCGAATTTTCACAGGCAGGTCATTTAAGCTCTCTGAGCCTCAGTTTCCTGATTTGTAGATTGAGGATAAAACTGCCTTCCTCCAGGTATGGTTGTGGGAATCAGCTATTATACAAGAAGCCCTGACAGAGCGCCTGGTGTATAGTAGGTGCTCCATAAATCATAGCACTATATAAAATTTCGTTATAACATTACCCCCCAATCTTGCTACTTCACATCTAAACGTATCATGATTGTAACATATAGAGAAGTGTCCAGGAAGAAGCTATAGTGAAGCCTGACACTGCTGCCATAGTAACTAAATGAGGAAAAAAGAAAAAGTACAATGCACACCTGATTGCTTTTTATTATATGCATGCTCTTTGTGAATGGACAAAAGCCTCGCCCCTTTATCACCTAAATGAATCCTATGAAGATTTAAAACATTTTTGTATCCCTAGAAGTCCCAAGTAATTGCCTGATTCTCTCTGTGTACACAATGACCATCACTTCCAAGGCTGTGACTTCTGTTGTGGGCTCTGCAAGTCTTCTCTGGGCCTGTTCTTCCCACTCCTCTGTTCCCCTCTGGCTTAGTCTGCTTGGGCTGCTATCGCAAAATACCACAGACTAGGTAGCTTATAAACAGCACAGATTTATATCTGATAGTTCTGGAGGCTGGGAAGTCAAAGATCAAGGCACCAGCAGATTCAGTGTCTGGTGAAGCCTCTTTCTCATAGATGACGTCTCCTTGCTATGTCCTCATGTGGTAGAAGGGACTAGCTAGCTCTCTGGGGTCTCTTTTATAAGGGCACTCATCCCATTCATGGGGTCTCATGATTTAATCACTTCCCAAATGCCCCCACCTCTTCATACTACCACATTGGGGATTAGGCTTCAACCTGTGAATTGGGGGGCTGGTGTACATATGTTCAGACCATAATATCCTTCAAGATCAGAAATGGCGCCAGCACACAACTGAATGGGAGCTTCACTTAAGGTGTGACTTTTGAGTGCAAATAATGAAACCTAACTCCAGCTAGTTTGTCAGAAAGGCAGTCAGGCTTCCAGACAGAAGTGAAACTGGAAACTGGAACTACGTTAGGAATCCAGAAGTTCTCTTCATTTTGCATCTCTGCTTCTCTTCGCTTGTCTGATTCGTTCATTTTTCGTGCTCTGCAATCTGTTTCTCTGTTTGTCAATTCACAATCACAAACCCCTTGCAATTCCACTCCTGTCCATGCTCAGTTTTCACATGGCCATTAGTTCTGGACACACATAGAAATCAACTGAACTGGATAGGCACTCTGTTCTCAAAATGCTGACGGAAAGGGGATGGGAAAGTGTCACGTGCTGTAAACATGGGAATCAGACCAGCCTCTGTGGGTGGACAGGGAGTTCTCTTCTGTAATCATGAGGATTACAGAAGTAGTCAGGTGTACCTGCACAGAATACAGGTTTGCACAAGGTAAAGTATTTGAGGATCCAGCATATAGGCAATTAAGTAATAACAGAATCAATCAAATCAAGTTATGTAGATTTTACTATCTTTAACTACCACCCCATCTCTCTGACCAATAGCAGTTTAGGTTTTAACCATCTATAAGTTGTAAGACAGGCACCATTTGTCTTTATTCTATTTAAACCACCCTCTCTCTGCTGTTGAGTTACCTTCCTAGCTCTACTTCTGATCTTCAGAGGAAGTTTGCATAGCAGGAAAACCAGGCCTGCATCTGAGTTCTGATCCTATGACCTTGCACAAGTCTTACTACTTCTCAAAGCTTCAGAATCCACACTTGTGAGATGGGGATGCTAATAATGTCTGCCCCTCCTGCTCTCAGGATTATTAGGATAGTGTCCACAAATGTCTGCCAAAACATTTTGAAATCTATAAAGCATTCTATGAATTGTGATAACCTCTGTGGCTAAGAGCTCTAACACTGAGATCCCTCTGATCTGAGTTTAAATCCTGGCTCTACCACTT
>NW_012150063.1:10048470-10050516 GCF_000956105.1 Propithecus coquereli | reverse complement strand
TGGTTGGACACGAGGCATCTGCTACTTCAGGGAAGTGTTATCACAAAAGAACCAGAGCTCAAAATAGCCAAATTCTTGCTCCAGGTTTAAAAGCTGAGGTACAGGTATATAGATTTTTTTTTTAATTAGCTAAATTTATGAGTAGAAAAAAAGCACTTTTTTTTCTAGTATTCACTCTCCTGCCAAGACAGAGTAATAGGATGAAAAGTAAGTAAGGAGGGAAAGAAAGAAAAAATGAGAGAGATTACGATGCAGGTAAGTCAGAGGCCTCGGGCCAGGGGCTAAGACCAAGAGGGAGCTTGCAGACAAAGGTAGAGGTCAGATTCTGCCTCTCCTCTTTGCAAATGAAGCAACATCTGTTGGTGTACCAGGGAGCCAGGTGAGAAATAAGTTCCATTCCATTGCATTGGCAGCACAGAACTTCTAATCATCTAAAGGAAAACTTTGATAATCCACTTCCAACCACCCTATGAGAACAAGCCCTTCCTTGTTCACGCGCACACACATCAGATGCAAGGAGAGATTCTGGAAATATAGAGAGTGGTTGAGGTGTGGCAAGGAAGAGGATCCATGGCCAGTTTTGGTGAGATTTTGCCTCAGGCTGGGGTAGTGATTAAATACACCCCTGTTACATGGACAATAACTTAATAATCACACTACACACAATACAAACTGAAGTAAGTGCTCCAAAGGAAAAAAACTTTGAGAGAACCTAAGAAAAGACCCAACATAGAATGGATGGGTCTATGGATGGTTTCCTGAGGAAGTGACATATGAACTGAATTTTCAATGGTGAGTGGGTGTTAACTAGATGAAGAGAAGGGGGGCATGTGGGGACCAGGCTGTGTTCTCAGAGCTGGAAAAGGGTGCGTGAGGGCATGGGAAAGAGGAACAAGGCGAGGCTGGAAGATCCAGACCAAGCAGGGACTAGTAAGTCATGTTAAGAACATTGATAATTATCCCACGAAAAATGAGAAGCCATTGAATGAATTCAAATAATGGTGTGAAAAGAACACTCTGGTTGCAGTGTGGAAAGCAGATGAAGAGGCACCACGGTGAAAGCAAAGAGGTTATTCCAGGAGTCCAAGTAAGAAATAATAAGCAAATATTAATGGGTCTCTTCTTCTCTTCCCAACTTGCTTTGGATCCTTCAGGTGACCTTAGATCTCAAAAAGTGTAAATTAACTTTATTCCCACTTTCTATAGATAAGTTTGTCATTGTTGTTGTCATTGTTTGTTTGTTTGTTTGTTTTAGGACCTTAATATTTTAATTCTTCCCCATATCACTTTCTCTTTAAAACAAAAATCTCATCCTGTTCAATAGCAGAGTAGGGTGGCTATAGTTAACAGCGATGTATTGTATATTCCGAAAAAAGCTAGACAAGAGGACTTGAAATGCTCCCAACACATAGAAATGATAAATATTCAAGGTGATGGGCATCCTAAATATCCTGACTTGATCATTACACAGTCTATGCATGTAACAAAATATCACATGTACCCCACAAATATGTACAAATATATATCAATAAAAAATCAAAAAAATATTCTGTCTATATGACAACTATCTTGTATTTTAAAATATACACTAAAAGAATATAACACCCCAAATTTCTATATACCCACATCCCTGACTCTGTTTTATTGTGGGAGATTTCCCCTCTTCTCAGTCTCTTACTCTTCTTTGAGTATTATCCTTGATTCTGAGTGCTACACTTTGAGCATCATTAGAAAACAAGGTGCCCAGAGGATAAGAACCAAGATGGTGAATGAACTTCAAACATAGGAGATTTGTAAAAACTAGAAATGTTTTCCTTGACAAAAGGAAACCTTTGGGATTGAAATGATACATGCCTTCCAAATGCTATCACTAGAAATAAGCAGTAATTTCTTTTTCCTGTGTCACCCAAAAGGTCAGAAATGGGACTCACAGAAGGATACCAAATGAGTACAGATGTCTGCTTAAATAGAGCAACATGAGGTCTTCCTATTTATGGCCTGAAAGTGGAATAAATGGGCTACTTTGGGATGCAGTGAACTTTTAAT
>NW_012150063.1:10045993-10046555 GCF_000956105.1 Propithecus coquereli | reverse complement strand
TTGAACATAATAAGAACATGAACTTTAGAGGTAGATAAACTTGGGTTTTAAAGTAATGTAACACAACAACATATAGTCAGCTAACACAAGTATTGAGAAAGCAGGACCCATCATGCACTGCTGTGGTCACAGCACATGGTCTAGCCATTCCGGAAACAAACTAGCAGTACCTAGTGAAATTAAGTAGCATAATACTTATAGTCCAGCAATCCCATTCCTTGGCATATATTAATACCCCATATGCCCACAGTACGTAATGTGATATTTGTGAAGATATTCACCAAGACATTGTTTGTGATAGCAGGGAATTGGAGGCAACGTGGGTGTCCATCACTGGTGAAAGGTTATATAAAGTATAGTAGATTCATATTACAGAATACTAATCTACAGTCATAAGAAAGGAACTGTACTGATAGACAACATTGTAAAATATTATAAACCTAGTTAAAACAGAAAAATCAGAAACAGAATGAAACGTATAGCCAAATTTCTATTTATGCATATTAAAAACACATACATCCACAAAAACTCTGTATGTGTTATAAAGATTCACATATATCTC
>NW_012150063.1:10015385-10044688 GCF_000956105.1 Propithecus coquereli | reverse complement strand
AATTCATACTCAAAAATGCACAAAATATAGTGCCCAGTGCATGGTAAACACCTCACAAATTACTCTTCCTTTCTTGTGCACTTTATCAACTATTTCATTATACACACCCCAAATAAGGACCGTTCTGGATCTTCCAAATTAGATGAGAGAAAAGGGATACCTGCAGAAGGGTGATAAATAGAGAGAGATATTTAACTTTGAAACAATGATAGATAATAATGTCTCTCTGTATACCCCGATCAATTGGGCCTCTTTGTTTCCTGTAGCCGAATCCTGTCTAGTTTGATTGTCTTGATCAAGACCTGTCCCTCCTCCCTTTTTCTATTAATTGAAATATATTCTCTCAAATCCATATTCTCTGAGTCTTTCAAGGAGACATATAGAAAATACAACTTCAACATAACATAGTTACATAACTCAATGTAATGTTAATGTGCCCATGAGGAGCACCATGTCACATGTACATCTAAATCACAATGTTTCTACTTACGTAACGTACCTAATCCAGGGGTAAGACTTCACTGGTGAGACTTTCACCCCAGGTAGGAAGGACTCATTACTGAAGTAGGTATTTAAGGCAGGGGAAATACTTGCAGGCATAGCTTCAAATTACACCATGAAAGTAGCCCTCCTCTCTTGAAGACTGCTTTGCTGAAAGGGCTCAGGAATCTGAGAAGATTCTAGGCCTGACTAGGTATGACTCCCAGAGGAAGACCTCCACAATGCTTGTAAAGCAGGTGATTCTTCAACCTTTGACATACGTTTCCTCATCAAGAAACAGCTTTTCCTTAGCTGTAAACTCAAGAGAAAGGAAGATTGACATGAGGAGAGGGAACCCAAGAGGGTTTTCTTTCTGATCTAAATAAAAGGCAAATTAAAGACTTTCTCTAACGAGGAAAGGGGAATCAAACTCATTGTGTATGGTACCTTTTCTTTGTCTTCCAAAGAAAAGAACAGCTTTACCAAAGAATACTTCTTTCTTGCCTTCGCATCCCAAGTGTGGGGATCTGCGCAGAGTGACACCTAGTGGCCTCCCGAACTCCTTCAGCAACAAGAGTAATGAAGAACGTGCATCTGTGTGTTTGAGCATTGGTAAAGGAGCCGTTTTCCCTCCTACATATTCATAAGCTATGAAAAACTGAGTTGTTAATTGGTCTTGATTCCAATACCACAGCTTTCTGGTTTCATAACCACTCATTGCTAAATCATAGAGAAAATTAATATTTAATATTTGACCAGCCCATAGAAGTCACTAAATGGAAAAGAATGACGATTCTGATGTATAAGAGAAATAATTTTGTCCAAATATGGAGTCTGAAAGGCAGCCACAAAGCACAGTATCCAACCCAATAGATTTCAAATAACCAATGGCTTTTGCAGTCGGATTCTTTCAGGTTTATGCCAGAGTTCATTCCCACGAGATCCCGCTCTGCCTTTAACACTTCACCTAGGTAAAGCTGTCTAGTTGCCCATCTGCCCTACTGGTTGGATTGGGGAAGTTAGGACGCTGAGAAGTTTACAAGGGACTAAGGAAAGTTCATTTTATCCTGGTAATCTATTGCTATACAAGAGCCATTTAAAACTCCTCCACAGTATATTAAGAGGTGTTTGTACTTCCTCCTACCAATAGATAATCTTCTGAAATGGCTCCAGAAAATTTTGAATTTGGCTTCCTAAGGCCTGAGTTGGCAAGAACTTCTGTTTCGGTAACACACAAGATGAATATGGGAAGAAGCCAGCTAGAATGTATCAAATATTTAAATTCAATTTCAAGAACGAAAAAAGTTCAGAATAAATATGACTGAATTTGACCACCAAAACAGGTAATGAAGGTAGATCCTGGCAAGTAATACCGGAGGAAAGAATTTGGTGGGAGAATTTAAAGTAGCTCACATCCTAGTGGAAACCTGGGAGAATTGGTTTTCCCAACTTTATAAACTAAATATTAACTAGCCCCAAACTTTGCAAGTCCTGGGCCATTTTTTACCTGGGACCTGGTATCACTTCATTATATTTTATCATTGATTTTAAAAGTTCATGCCAAATAGGATCCAAAGAATATTTTCTATCACAAAATTGAATGGTAGCCCCCGATGACTTATAGACATGTTTCTTTATCATCTCTACAGGCATGACTCTATCTGGTTGGATTTAGAATGTGTCTCTCCCAACCCATTACCTTGTAAGTTGTTCAACCTTAAATGCATTACAGTTTCCTTTTTGATGAAAATCAAACCTGGTCAACTCAGACAGCAGACAAGCTTTAGGCACACTTTTTTCTCTACTTTTTACCATTTTATGTCTTTTGTCACCTTAAAGTAAAATCTGTTAAAACAAACAAAAAAAATCCAAGTTTGCCTTTAAGAGCACTATTGACTCAATAACCAGTCAATTATGGCCTACACGACATTAGCACAATACAGATTTCCCATTTTTAAAATGAATACAGAACTTGTGTCTTGCCATATGGTTAGGTTTATGGCTGTTAACAAAATGTTTTAAATGTTATTTTAAAGATCTTTTTGAAGAAATAATTTCAAATGAGTTAAAATGAAGACATGGTTCATCTTCCTTTTAGTCAATATATTAATAAGGTGGTTGGGTTTTGTTTTTTAATGATCTGGGTGGATGCATGTACTCCCTATCCTCAAAAAATAAAATAAAATAATAAAGATATTAGTAAGTATCCCCACACATGTAGATGGCTTCATTCTACTGTCATGGATTTAGTGGTCTTAATAGGCAGTTGGCCTTAATTTCTACACCAAAAAGTTACAGTCAAACAGTTAGAAGCCCAGGGCATTGTTTCTGAAAGAATACAAAACACCAACATTCACTGGCTTGAGGTTAAAAGCCTAGCTAAGTAATTCATTCAATACTTAGGTGGACATTTTGTAGGTGATTATGAGATTGCCCAAGGTTATATACTCCACTGGCATTTTACTGCATTATTTCATGCCCTCTATGGGCATTTAGTTACACCTCTTATAAGATATTTCTAGATTGATAATATTGTGGACATGATTAGATGGAAAGATTTGGTCTTGAATAGCATTCTTCAAGTTTTGTGAGTGAACACAAAACTACCTCTTTAGGAGAATTTTGACCGAGACCAGGCATACCATCTCTCCTCGCCTTTTTGTGCAGGCTCCTGTAGAAGGTATGCAGAAAAGGGTGATCTTTTATTCTGAGCATGAGTCCTTCTCAGGTTCTTCAGCTTTCCCCAGAGTGGATAAGCCCTATCCCAGGCTCTGATGAGTGGGAGAGTACTCAGCTGCTTTCTTTAAAAACATGCACAAAAGCTTCTACCAAGTGCTTTTCACATCACAGATGAGAAATTTGAACTCACTCACTAGTTATCAAAAGTTGAGTTGAGGATAACAATACGTGTAGAAAATCTTCAATAAACCGATGGGCCACTTCTTGAATCAAGAAGATAGGTTAAGGAAAATGAAACCAAATAAATTTAGGAAACTTGACTTCTCAAGAAGATATATTAATTAAAAATATTAATCAATACAAGAAAAGTTTAGATATTCCTGGACTTGTCTTACTAGAAAAGTTTAGAATATATCTCTAGTCTTGAGAGGTAAAATCACGGAAGATAAATGTATGTATAAGTAAGTATCCATGAATATATGTGTGTGTGTGTGTATGTGTGTGTGTCATATTCATCTGCATTGACAGGTAAAGAATGCTGGTGTGCCTGGAGGATGTCAGATCCCAAAAGACAAATGTCTTCCTTCCTCCATGGACACACACTAGCCTCTTGAGGAATATTACACTCAAGGTCCCCATGTGACTTTGAAAACATACAAATTCAAACAGCCTTCTAGTTTTCTGGCCCATTGAGATAATACTATACTTCGTTTCCTTATCCACGTATGCTGCAATACAATGTTACATGGAACAGAAAGATAACATAATTCTGTCTTCCACTCCGCCCACCTTCCTGATTCTCTGCTCCAACCTGTCTATTTCAAACACAGCATTGCTTGGTGCTTAGCTGGTAGCTTGTTTAACTGTTGCCTAACTGTTTCCTAAGTGTTTCTGGAGGAGACACAGAAAGCAAGAAGAACCGGTTATTTAAAGAAGCCTGTGTGCGTAGGTGTGAGTGCACACATTCATGGTCTGTGTGTGTTCGTGTGTGTATTGGGGAGCACACATTTCCTGCAGGCCTGTGGTTTGGGAATTTCCTCAAAAACTCCCAAATCATGGACCCCAAAATACATGGATAAAACCTGATGGAAATGAATAGAAAATAGATAAAGCAACAAAAATAATTGGAGACTTCAATTCTCACTTCCAATAACAAAAAGAACAACAAAACTGAAGATCAACAAGGAAATACAGGACTTGAACAAACTACACACCAGCTAGATTTACCAGCCATCTATAGAACACTCCATCCAACAACAGCAGAATATAGTTTCTTTTGAAGTTCACATGGAACATTCCCCAGAACAGGCCATGTGGTAGGCCATAAAATAAACTTCAATAGATTTAAAAGTATGTTCACCCACCACAAAGGAATGAAATTAGAAGTCAATAGCAGAAGGAAATTTGAGAAAGTTCCTAATATGGGGAAATTAAATAACACATTCATAAATAGCCAATGGGTCAAAGAAGAAATCAAAAGAAAAATTAGAAAACACATTGAGATGAATGAAAATGAAAATATAGCATATCAAAATTACAGGAAACATCGAAAGCAATGCTTAGAAGGACATTTATAGCTGTAAATATCTATATTTAAAAAGAAGAAAGATCTCAAATCAATATCCTAACCTTCCATCTTAAGAAACAAGAAAAAGAAGAGAGAACTAAAGCAAGCAGAAGGGAGGGAATAGCAAATGTTGAAGTGTACGTAAATGAAATAAACAACAGGAAAACAATAGCGAAAATCAACAAAATTAAAATTTGGTTCTTTGGAAAGTTTAATACAATTGACAAATGTTTAGCTAGACTGAGCCAAGAACCAAGCAAAAAGTCTCAAATTACTAAAATCAAAAATGAAAGAAGAAATGTTAGACCAATCTTACAAAAATAAAAAGGCTTATAAAGGAACACAAAAAATAATTGGGCTGACTGTGGTGGCTCACGCCTGTAATCCTAGCACTCTGGGAAGCCAAGGCGGGAGGATAGCTTGAGGTCAGGGTTTCAAGATCAGCCTCAGCAAGAGCGAGACTCCGTCTCTACCAAAAATAGAAAAAATTAGCCAGGCATGGTGGCCCACATCTGTAGTCCCAGCTACTCAGAAGGCTGAGGAAGGAGGATTGCTTGAGCCCAGGAGTTCGAGGTTGCTGTGAGCTAGGCTGACATCACGGCACTCTAGCCCTGGCAACAGATAGAGGCTTTGTCTCAAAAAAAAAAAAAAAAATTGTATGCTAATAAAGTAGATAATCCAGATAAAATGAACAAATTCATAGAAAAACACAAACTATCAAAACTGACTCAAGAAGCAGAATATCTGAATAGAACTATAACAAGTAAAGAGATTGAACCAGTAATTTTTAATTTTTCTTTAACACTCTAGGATGAGATGGCTTCACTGGTGAATTCTACCGAATGTTCTTTAAAGAATGAATACCAATCCTTCACAAACTTTTGCGTAAGTTAAAAGAGGAAGGAATATTTCCAATCTTATTCTATGAGGACCAGTATTGCTCTGGTTCCAAAATAGACAAAGGCATCACAAGAAAGAAAAGCTATAGAACAATAACCTTTATGAATATAGATACAAAATTCCTCAAAACAATACTAGAAAACAAAACCCAGCAACATACAAAAAGTACACAATGACCAAGTGAGATTTATCTCAGGAATGTAAAGTTGGCTCAATATATAAAAATCAACCATGTAATATACCATGTTAATAGAATATAGAACAAAAACTGCATGATCATCTCAACAGACACAAAAAAGCACTTGACAAAATCCATCAGCATTTCATAAATTAAAAATACTGAACAAATTAGGATTGAAAGGGAATTTTCCTAACTCAATAAAGAGCAACTATGAAAAGGCCACAGCTAACAATGTATTTAATGAAAAAGACTGAAAGTTTTCCCTCTAAATCAAAAAATAAGACAAATATTTCCACTCTCTATACTTATATTCAACATTCTGCTGGAGATTCTAGCCAGGGCAATTGAGCAAGAAAAGAAAATAATGGGCATCCGTACTGAAAAAGAACAAGTAAAATCATCTCTGTTTGCAGATGTCATGATTTTAATACATAGAAAATCCTAAGGAATCCACCTAAAAACCTATTAGAACTAATCACCAAGTTCGGCAAGGTTGCAGAATACAAGACCAATATACAAAAGTCAATAGTGCATTTTTATACATGATCAACGGATAATTTGAAAATAAAATTAAGAAAACAATTCCATTTACAATTGCATAGGAATAAATTTAATAAAATAAGTACAAAACTTATACTCTGAAAACTACAAAACATTGTTGAAATAAAATAAGGAATATCTAAATAAATGGAAAGACATCCCATGATCATCAATTGGAAAGCTTACTGTTGTTAAGATGGCAATACTCCAAAAATTGCTCTACAAGTTAAATGGAATTCCTATCAAAATCCTAGCTGACTTTTTTGCAGAAGTTGATAAACAGATCCTGAAATTTATGTGGAAATGCAAGAGACTCAGAATAGCCAAAAGAATTGGAAAAAGAAGATAGCTGGAAGACTCAAATTTCCTGATTTCAAAACTTATTCCGAAGCTACAGTAATGAAAAATGTGATACTGGCAGAAGGGTAGATATAAACACCATTGGCATAGATTTAGGAGTCCAGAAATAAACACTACATTTACGGTCAGTTTATTTTGGGGAATCACTTGAGAACAGTGAAATCCATAGAGATAGAAAATAGATTAGTGGTTGTCGGGGCCTAGAGGGAGGGGAGAATAGAGAATGACTGCTAATAGTTAATGGGGTTTCTTTTTGGGTGATGAAAATATTGTGGAATTGCATAGTCATGGTGGTTGCAATATGATTATATTAAAACCACTGAACTGCACACTTTTCAAAAATTAATGAATTAATGAATGGATATTCCAAATCATTCTCATACTTCTGGGCATTTATCAAAGTTTCCCCTATAATATAATTATCTCTGAACATATATGGTCTCCCCATATAGGTTGTATGATGCTTAAGGACAGGAATTACACATAAGTCACTTTCGTATCAAGAAAAATATTTGTGGTGAAGTATCCCAAGAATGGAAAAATAAGCACCACATGTACTCACCATCAAATTGGTTTTAACCGATCAACGCTTAAGTGCACATATAGTAATAACATTCATTGGGCGTAGGGCGTATGGGAGGGGGGAGGAGAGGATGGGTATATACACACATAATGGGTGCGGTGTGCAGCATCTGGGGGATGGACACGCTTGAAGGTCTGACTCGGGTGGGGCAAGGGCAATATACGTAACCTAAACGTTTGTATCCCCATAATATGCTGAAATAAAAAAGGAAAAAAAAGAAAAATATTTGTGCCTGATCAATAAACCCTTGTTGAATAAACTGGTATCCCCAACACATCAAGCTTTCCAACACTTATTTTCCCTAAGCGCCTTCAAGATGACTTAAGTAGACTCCAAAACCACAGATCCAGCCTCAACCACTCAACGTCTTGGAGATCTGCAGCAGTTTCTTGCCAAATAATTAGAACCAAGAGCGTGTTTATGTCAATCCTGATTTTACTCCATTCCTTGTGCGAAGAGCTACTTTGCTAACATGTTTTTCATCAGGAGTTCAGTCATTCCATTCTCTGTTGTGCTCATCCTCCTGATCGCCCAGGCCCTTCCTGCCCAACAATCCAGCCTTTACCATTCCCTATCCCCCGTTCTTCCTCCATTGCTCCTATCCTTCTGCATCTCCCGCTTTCTAAGTTTGGAACTCCGTAGCCAAACAACGAACACTTTCTCCATTTTCATTGCCCTGGTTCAATGCCAGGCTGATAATTACGTCCACCTTCAGCTTTGGCACTCATTCATTCATTCATTCATTCAATAAATACCTATTGAGCACCCTGTATATACCCCCACACAGTTGGAGTTGCTCTACTGCTCTGATTACTTTCTATGTTTATTCATTGATGTGGAAATATAGTGCATGTTTGCTTATGCAACTAAAGGAATTTATGCCGCGTAGGTAAGAATGTTAGAGGAATTTAGTGTTTGTACATTCTAATACCTAGTGATAAACTAGCAGACTCACTGATTAATAATTTCCATATTTGAAGGCTCTTGGAAAATGAATCAACTCCTCTTCATCTACCACAGGCACCAGTATTTTAATCAATTCCAATTTCAAATCCATCTTGCAATTTAAGCAAATTGCCATCTGTTGCTCGGGTTGTACTGCTTATGGCTTCAGTGTTACTGTTACCTCACAGCTTAAGTCAAAAAAGAAAACCGAAAAGGAAAAATCGTTAAGCATTAGCATCTTGCTTATATATGCATTCATGCCATATAATTACTGGCAGTCCTCCAGAATATGTGGCCTAGTTTCTGGAAGCCTCTTCAGGCTGTCATATTAAAAGATGCACAGTAATTTAATCAATTCAAGAATTTGATTATCTGTACCTATATTTGTTCTTCTTAATAGTGCAACAAAATCCTTCAGTCCCATTTTCAAAGGGCCCCTAGCAAAACTAGTAGGCTTCATACCAAGGCTAAGTTCAAACATCTCATCCCAGAAAGGCCCAGATGTTCCCAGTGTGGCTGCCCGAGCAGTGGATTGGATAGGCAGAACCCCCAGCTTCTAGCCTGACAGATCCAATTTCAGAAGAGATAGTGTCTGAGCACAGGGCTTGCTTGGGCCTGTCCCTTTCTCTCACTTCTACTCAAACAACCATTAGTCCCATTTTGTAGCAGCTGCCTGCAGAGAAGAACCAAAAAAAATTTTTTTTGTTTTAATCAAATTTCACTTAGTCTTCATGAACAGCTGCCTACTTTGCTTTGGTGCCTCTCAAATTGTATGTTTGCTCTATGAGGAACTGGCCTTCTCCCACCTACCTATTCAGATGTCTCTCCAATCTGGTAACTAAATGTCTACACCTGAAGGTTCAAATGTTTTTAAATCCTGAAACAAATTCAGGTCATTGTGGAGCTGAAAGTCCTCTTAGAGCCTTGTTACTCTACATTTAGTCCACGGATAAGCAGTATCAGCATCACTTAGGTACTTGCAAAAATGCCAAATATTAGACCTATTCCACACCTTTACTGACCCAGAATCTCTGGGGAATGTGGCCCAGGAATATGTATCTTTAAAAGCCCTACAGGTAATTCTGATACTAACTAAAGCTCCAGGGGCCAAGGCATGTTTGTTATCCAGTGCCATTTTTAATACTCTGACCTCTTGCCTAAAGCCTGTTGACCTCTTTCCCAGAACCTATGGCTTAGATTCCTGTTCCCTTGTTCCTTGTTCCAGTCACTTTGTTTCTCCTAGGTTAGCTTCCTGATTCCAGCCTCCATGGACATCTCCGGACTGAATTCCATATCTGCAGACTCATTCCTGCACTCACTTTTCTGGTCCCAGTCTGTCACCTGTCTGCTTATGATAGCCACCTTCATGCTTCATTTCCAACCTACCTTCCTGCCTATGGCTCTCCTTCTGGCCTAACTGCAGAGGGTGAAAACTACACATGAAATTCACCAGGGCATGGTGCCCATTAACACAGGTATTCAAAGTCTTATGTGCCATCTGTCTTTTCCCCTTGTGCTCCATTTTCTACACAGCTGTCAGTTATGTTCCTAAGGAACAAAACTGATATTATCCCCTGCTTAAAAGCTCCTATAGACTTCCAGTTTTCTGCAGGGTAAAGTTCAAACTCCTTAGAATGATATCCAAAGCCCTCCATAGGCTGGAACTAATTTATCTCCTGGACTTCATTGCTACTGACCCTCTGACCCCCAGAATTACACTTCTGCTGATTCACTCCTCAGCCTGCCTTGTCTGACAATTTACATGTCTGGCCTCAGTGCCTTTGCACCTGCTATTTCCTCCACCTGGATTGCTCTTCTCCTCCAGCAGGTAAATGTCCTCTTAGGCTTTTAAGACTGAACTTAACTACCATCCCTTTGGTAAGGCTCCCACCACCTCCTCCAAGCTGACTTACATGCAGTCTCCTCTGGATACTTTGTTCACAACTTTTATCTCACCACTGTGATACTGTGTTTGAATTGTCAGTTTATATATCTTCTTCACAAACTGGAAGCTGTTAGTGGGAAGAGCTAGTGTCCTGTCTTAACTGAAATACCCAGAACCTAGCACAGTGGGAGGTACATTGTAGAAACTAATAAATGCTGTTAAATGAATATTCACATTCTGAAGTGTACCCCAAGGAAATATTGTAATAAGGACGCTTGTTTTATAAACGTGCATGAGGTAAACCCCTTTGTAAGTCAGAGATCCACTTTGTAAAGAAAAGTATTGCTTTGTAATATAAAATAATCAATCCCTAATTTCTCTGTGTAGTATTTCCATATCTATGATTATGCTAATATGGTAGCATGCCTATTCTTTTTCCACAAATATCTGTAATTCCACTGTCTAATTCAGAAAATTTCTTGCTTTTTCTGAGTACCAGAAGGTTTGTTTCATTCCAACTTCTGATAGAACAGGGTTTCTTAGAAAAGACAAAAGTCGGTATGTGGGTTGTGAATTTGTGAGTATGTGGGATTTTGAATTTTAAAAAAAACTCCAAAAGCTTAAATTTTAATATATGCAATAAATCATGTAGGCCTTTATGAAAAGAGATACATTCTAAATAATTTAAAATACTACGAAATTAAAATCGTTTAAAGAAAAATTCCGTTACCTGAAATATGTATATGATATAGTAATTCCCCCTTATCTGCAAGGGATACTTTTTAAGACCCCCAGGAGAAGCCTGAAACTACAGATAGCACCGAGCCCTATATGTACTATGTTTTTTCCTATACATACCTGTGATAAATTTAATGCCCTTTCCATCTTAACTAAGCCCTTAGCACACACTGTGACCATAACTTTTGCAGTTTGAGGTACGACAGCACAATTAGCACGAATTTCTTTTTCCTTCCTCACAATGACAAGGATTGAAGGTTTGTTCTTACCGCAGATCTTAGCAAACGCAGCATATAATTATTTTTCTTTCCTTAAGTCAAGAACTTTCACCTTTTCACTTAAAGGAAGCACTTTATGGCTTCTCTTTGACATATCTGACTTGCCAGCATTACTACTCTTGCACTTTGGGGCCATTATGAAGTAAAATAAGGGTTATTGGAACACAAGCACTGCGATACCACAAAAGTTGACTTGAAAAACAACATTGCTACTAAGTGACTAACGGACAAGTAGCATATATGGTGTGAATACACTGGACAAAGGGATGATTCATGTCACAGGCAGGATGGACCATGTGAGATTTCATTATGCTACTTAGAACGGTGTGCGATTTAACTTATGAATTGTTTGTTTCTGAAATTTTCCATTTAATATTTTTGAACTGCAGTTGACTGGGGGTAACTAAAACCACAGAAAGCAAAACCGCAGGTAAGGGGCATTGTGTGTTTTCACATGTAATTTCACTTGATCCACCAGCAAGCTTATGGTTTCTATATGATAGGTGAAGAGAACCTCGTCTTTGTAACTAGTGCCTTCTAGGGCTATGCAGTGCACAACCTACACAACCATTCTTGATGAAGGTGATGTAAAATAAAGGGTCTAACCTTCGCCACAGACAGTTCTCTTCTCTTACCTGGGCTTCCCCTATACTAGTGATTTAACTCAGGCTGCACATTAGACCAATTAAACAAACTCTCTGTTTAATATGTGGTACGATCCACATATTTTTCAGTTTTTCAAAATTTATGGGGCAGTTTTTTTTGTGGCTACAATGATTGTAGAAGGGTGGTACTCCGGGCATTTGATAGGCAGAGTGCAGGAATGATATGCTTCTAACACTGTATGGACCAGTCCTTTAAATAAAGAATCATCTGTCCTGTACTATTTCGAAATGTCTTGCTAGATTTTTCATGTAGCTAAAAAAAATTGTTTATAATTTTCTCATCGTAGAATCTGTTCCATTTTACATATAAACATGAAGCAGTTTTGCAGTTTTAATATATACTGAGTTTTTCAGGAATGCTACTATCAAGTAAAGAGAATGTTGTTCTTTTTTAAGTTTAAAACTCTACCAGGAGTTCGTGGTAAATGGCTCTTTGCCTTTTTAGAAAAAAAACAGTATCTCTCAAAGCAATGCTATTCCTGGAATGTAAGTTACCGACATAACACGCCTCTATCGATCTGCATTTATAGCTGTTAAATTCACAGGAGATGCTATGCATAGGTGCAAGCAAGTGTCTACTTTTCTGTGTCTTCTAACGTAATTGTGTCTAAGCATTTATGTATTGAAACACGTGGTATTTTAGCTATAAATTACATCTAAAGGAAGTAAAGGAAGCCTTACAAAATATTTATTACTTTATTATAGAAGAGACACTGGGGTCTTAAATGGCTGAGAATGCCTGCCATAGGCTGTACCTTCTCTCTTCAAATTGTTGCCTCATGTAAAAAATTTTCGAAGTCCCATTTTAACTGGTTCCAACTCACATCCATTTTGATGTTTTTAATTGATACGAAACACTTTACATATTTATTGGGTATGTGTGAGTGTTCGTTACGTGCATAGAATGTGTAATGATCAAGTCAGGCCATCTGGGGTAGCCATCGTCCATTCCAATATTTGAATTGTTTGAATTCAATGTCTGAAACCCAAAACATTATTCCAAATTCTTATTTGAAGTTAAACTGCAAGTCTCCTGAAGAAAATATGTATATTTTTTTGTTTTGTTTTAACTTATGAATTATTTATTTTTGGAATTTTTCATTTAATATTTTTGGACTGCAGGTAACTAAAACTTTAGAAAGCAAACCTGCAGATGGGGGAGACTACTCTATATATAAAGATTAATGGATGTTGACTTTTATTTGAAAAACTAGGGGCATCTATTTTTTATTCCTTTTATTTTTAGTTGACACATAATAATTAATAGCCACAGTTTTTAATGAGAATTTGTTTACAACTTGGCACAATAACGCATGTCATTGTGCCATTTAAAAATATCTCTCAACATTTTTCAGTTGACTGTTCTTATTTACTTTTTTAGTTTTCTTAATGTTTTTCTTAATGAAACTTGGTCAACCAGTATTTCTCCGTGCTACTTCACCCACTCACTGTCATGTTCATACTTTTGACCTTGTCATCACCAATAATTATAGCTCCTCTGAAATCTGTTCCGAGAATTCTATTCTTTGCTCACGTCCTTCTATCCTTACAGCTCACCTATTCTGGAATATCCATCTCAGCAGCAATTCATCGAGACCCCCCACTTCATCTCCTTTGCTCCTTCCTCGCCTTGTCTGAATATCCCCTATTCTTTCCCATCCACCCACCTGCCCACCCTTCACCTCACCATGTTCTCGTGTCTCCAAGCTGTTTTCTCAGTGTAGGGTCTGGCACTAACTCTTTCCTCTGTCCAGGAATACTTTTCTGCCTCATGCTCGAATGGATCACTTCCAGTCATTCATATTTCAGCTTGAAGATTACCTATTTAAAGAAATCTTCTCTAACTACCCCCTCTAAAGTAGTCACTTGGCCTATCTTGGATGACCATCACATCATCCTACAGTAAAGCATTTATTACCAATAAAGTTTTTTTTCTTGTTGACTTGTGATCTTCTCCATTAATTTCAGTATAAGCTCCATAAAAACAGAAACTTTGTCTTTTTTGTTCACTGAGAAACTGTGCCTGACAACAAAGGAGTTACTCAATAGATACCTGAAAAATGTAGAATGGGAAGAAGGAAGGAAGGAGGGAAGGAAGGAAGGAAGAGAGGAAGGAAGGAAGGAAGGAAGAAAGGAGGAAGAAGGAAGGAGAGAAGAGAGAAGGAGAAAATATATAAAGTAAATGTCAGTAAAGAAGCATTTTTAAAGTAAACACATGAGGAGAATATGGAAAAATAACAGAAGTAGTGACAATGATGGTGTGACTAGCTTTGACTTCCCTGATCCCCCTAAGGAAAGCTAATCATTTTCCCCCTTGCTCCATGGCAGTACTTTCTGAAAGCCCATCTATTAATAATCGCATTTCTCATCTTATGTTGCAATTATTTATTCATATAGTTATTTCTTTCGATAACCTGTGATCTCCTTGTGGGTGAGGCGCAGGGCCTAGGAAATAGTAGAAGCTTAATAAATACTGAAAGAACAAATGGGTGAAGGAAAAAGAAGTAAACATTAGAATAATGTTGGGGATGAAGGTGGTGATAAAATTCCTCCCTGTTTTGTCTTGATTTTTGGTGCTGTTCCTTATCCAAGTCATTGAACTCATGAATGCAGAAAGCAGAAACTTATAAGATATACACTTACAAGATAGTATATCATGGACATTAAAAGCGTGGTTCTAGAGCCAGTCTGTGCTGGCATCCTGGTGCAACCACTTCCTAGCTAAACGACTCTGGACAAATTACTTAATCTTCCTGTTTTCAGTTTCCTCACCAACAAAATGGAGATGATAACAAAATCTACCTCATAGTGTTCCATAACAAATAAAGAAGTTAATATATGTGTATCAGTTAACTTTTGATGCATAGAAACTCCCCCAAAACATAATGGTTTAAAATAATTATCAGCTCATAATTCTTTGGGTTGACAATTTGCACTGGGATTAAGCAGTTCTGTTGGTCTCACCTGGGCCCATTCATGAGCCAGCAGTCGTCAGGAAGGTCAGCTGGGGCTCGTTGATCCCAGATAGCTTCACTCATATGTCTTGCACTTGGCTTGGGCAACCGGGCCACGTGTCTCCAGAATGTAGCTATCTGGCCTGGATTTCTTCACGTGGTGACTGGGCTCTAAAGGCTGGGGGGAAAACAGTGAGGTTACACACCAGTGCCCAGGCACTTTTCCAGCCTTTTTTAAACGTCACATTTGTTAATAAATAACTCATTGGTTAGAGCAAGTCATATGGCCAAATCCAGAGTGAAGAGATAAAGTAACAGACTCTGCTTCTTGATGAAGAGTCTTCAAAACATTGTGGTCGCTTTTGAAAAATATACTGCAACACAAAAAGCACTTAGGATAGTGACTAGCACGTAGTACGCGTTATATAAGAACTAGTTAACATCGTATGTGGCAATACCTGAACAGACGCTTTACAACACAGCCCCTATTTGCATTTACTCTGAGGGAAAATTAAAGTGATTTGTAAAATTAGAAGTAGAGACAGGAAACAGAATCAGAACAAGATATTCTCACAGTTTTATTTTATGGGGAAAAAAATGATAATACTACCAAACATCCAAAGCTGAATTCCACTTAAAAGAGGCTGTTCAGATTTCTGTATTTCGCTGTGGCTTGCAAGGAAGGAAGGTAGAGCGGACTGGATCACGGCTTCTGAACCAAATTGCCTAAGCTGGAATTCTAGCTTGTTACTTACCAGATGGATAACATCAGACAAATTATCTAACCACACTAAGCCTCAATTTCCACATCTATGGTATTGGAGAAATGGTAAATTTTAGCTTCTGGGCCTTTCTAAGAATTAAATGAGGCATAGTATATAAAGTGCTTCTAGTGCATAGTAAGCATCCAATAAATGTTACCTATTATTTTTCTTATTTTTTTAAGAATGAAAAATCATCTAGTACCATTCAGAGATTTCCAACCTTGGTAGTACATTGGAATTACCTGGGGAGCATAAAAAATAAGGATGCTTGCTCTACCCCGCAGATCCCTATGTAAATGCCCTGGAGGAAGGCCTTTGCCTGGTAGGTTTTTAAAGTTCTCAAGGTAATTTTAATGTGTAGGCAAGATTTGGAGCCACAGGTCTGGTTAAAGAGGTTGTTAGAGATGTGCTAGTGCAAACTCTTCATTTTATAAAGAGAAAACTGAGGCCCAAAGAGGTGATAAGAATTGCTTAATGACAGCCAAGTGGCTGGTGGAAAAACCAGAAACTACTACAGTATCCAGGTACCCTGACTCCTGCTCACAGCCCTTTCCTTTTCATCTGGCCACTGGGAGGACAGGTTAACCCAGGTCAGCCTAGCTGTGATCCTCCTCTCCAAGAATAGATAGCCAGGGAAGAGGAAGCTGTATTCCTGTTAAATCTACCTGACGCCAAACTCAATGCTCCTAAATTAACTCCAAAAATAATTTTGGTTTCCCTTGATTTTACAATCCTCCCCTTACACTTGCAGGTTTGATTCATAATAGAATTCAGATTCTACCTATGTTTGTTTAAATTAGGACTTTATTTCATTTATTCAATTTTCCTTAGAGATAAAATTCCATCCTAAATACACATTCATGCAAGCTCATATCTACATTTCAAGAGGGAAAGAAAGCCAACTTTCTTCCTTCCTTCCTTCCTTCCTTCCTTCCTTCCTTCCTTCCTTCCTTCCTTCCGCATTTCCCTTCTCTCCCTTCCTCTTCCTCCCCTTCTCCATTCCCCCTCCAAGCCCTCCCTATGAAGGATATTCCTCTCAGATTACTACCTTCCTTGACCACTGTGAATAACCTTTAGTGTAGGGAACTTCCTTCTCCTTTTATATAACTTGTGGAAATGGTAGTGATCCTCAGTTCATAATGATTCTGCTGAATTGCCAGTAATTCTCAGAATCAGAGGCCAGCCTCCCCACAGGGTCAAGAGGAGATTCATCCTGTGACTGTTCCTTTGGTGAAAGACTGACCCAGTAGGGCTAAGATAGCTGGTGATGTCAGGAATTTCTGCATAGCAGGTAGAGTATTCAAAACAAATTCTTTTTTTTTTTCTCTCCAGTTTTTACCTTTGCAAATATTAGCCCTTTGTCATTTTCTCAGAGCTTCTAATTACTATTATCGAAGACAACAAATTCAATGAACTAGAGGAAGACGGGTACCAGGCATTCTCAGAAACCTGGCTTTTTAGAGAAGAAATATTCTTATATGCATAAAGCTGGATATCAAATTGAATGAATATGCAATATGATCTCATTTTCTCATTTTTGTTTGTATATATATGATTATATATCCCATGGTGGGATTATAGAAAATATTTTTTATTGCTGCTGATCTGTGGCTTCTTATTCTTCTGTGATGAATATGTATTACTTATATATCAAAAAATCAAAGAAATCATGATTTAAAAACAAAACAACAAATGCTAAATATTGATCTTAGAATAAAACCCTGCAGTCATCTTTTTAATATTCACTGTTCCCAAATTGCTTTCATATGATATTTTGGATCTTGAGAAAGTTATAAAATTGACCAACTTTTTGGATCACTTATTGGTTCACGTATGTATATGTGTGTGTACACACGTTCAAGTCTGTAAGTCTTGTATTTTGGGCCTTTATTCCAAGCCACGCTTACCACTTTGGGCCAATTTGTGTCATTTCCCTGGCCTTCTCAGCATTTGTGACATTTCTAATTCCATCTGCAGATTTAATTAACATGCTGCTTATTCACTCTTGCACATCACTGATAACAAGAGACATAAAACTGGACACAGCACTGACTGCTGCACCACCTTGATACCTCCCACAACTGGACACCTCCTTCTGCTCTACCTAGTTTTCAAGCCAAGCTGATTGAAACTGATTTTGCAAGTAAAATTCACTCAGACATTGCATCAAATGATTTATGAAGTCCACGCAGCCGTGTGGTGTCCCATTAATCACAGACACTACAATAATCTATTTGTGTGCAGCAGTCCTCATAAATCGGAATAAAATAAATTCCACAAGTGCATCTTGAGCTTTTGCAACAGGGCACATGGTATTATTCAGGGCATCATCCACATAATGCAATGTTAACAGACTCGCAGATTCCTGAGCTTGATCAAGCAAATAAAAATATGCATTCATTTACCAATGCATGCCGAAGCTAAAGAAATTACAGCTTATTCACCCATGGAGTGAGAGAATTTCTTTAGGGCTCAGCTCTTAAATTTCTTATGAAAACTGATAGAAAACAGAGCAAATGAGGTACAACAAAAGTGGTAAGATGATTTTGTTAACAAACAGTTTAGAATTATACCTTCAAATAAATGTTGAGAACTTAAGTGCTATCATCAATTGGAGACTCTTATTTTTATAACATTGTGAAACAATTTTGTAAATTCTCCTTTGAGATTGACCTTTGTTTTACATAACAAAAGAATGTCTTCAGATACAGTAAGTTCACTTCGCTTGTGAGTGTATTTCATTTCTTGAAAACAGTCTAAAATTATTGCAACCCATGTCTAGTAAAGATTGTCTATGATCCAGCTAGATGATAGTAATTTGTTTATAATGTAAAAAGATTTATTGTTTTTTTCCTAAATATGAAGAGGAGACATATTGTAAATTAAAGATATATAAAAATACAAAAATACATTGAAGAGAATAAAAATTGCATAAAATCCTAACACACAAAGATAATCACTCTTCATATACTATGAATACCTCTTCCAGAATTTTATCCATGTGTGTGTTTTTGTGTAGAGAGTGAGATATGGAGATAAAAACAGATATAATTAAAAATTCAATGAGATTCTACCATAATGATTATATTGTTACCTGCTTTTAAAAAACCAATAATATATTGTGGATATTGTGCCTATACAATAAATATAGAACGATATCCTCATTTTAATAACTACAATTTTCTATTACATAGATTTATTTAATCACTCCATTACTGAACATTTAGTTTATTTTCAAATTTTCAGCTATGAACAACACTATGATGAATATCTTGATTGCTAGATATTTGTGCACTTGACCTTATTTTCTTCTTCTTAGAAAAAGATTTATTAGAATAAGAAATTGTCTTATAATAACTATTCTTAGAGTTAGAATTTTTTTCTTAGATAAACTCTTAAAATTATTATATATGGATCAGGACTATGTCCAGCTAATATACTGATATATGTTACCAAACTGCTTTCCAGAAAAAAATACACCAAGTTATATTACCACCAATAATTCATGAAAGTATTTATTGCCTCCACCCTTGCCAATCCTGGATATTACCAATCTTTAAAAATGTTTGTTGACCTGATAGATAAAAAGTGTTTTTCATTATTTTAATTTGTGTCCTTGACTACATTTTGTTAAATATCTTTTCATATGTTTATTGGTCATTATATTTCTTCTTTGGGGAGTTACTTGTTCTTGTATATTTCCATGGAGGGGGGCAATATTCATCAATTTTATTGATTTAAGGAACTATCTTTATACTAAAGTATGGTGTTTTTAATCAAAACCAAGGTATGAACCTAGTAAGTCTAATTTCCTTATAGGTTTGTAATTGGATCAGAGGTCAATTCCCAAAATGTTTTGAGAAACAGCAACATTCTTAAAAAATGGGTATATTTTCCCAAGGTGACAATGTTAGTGCTTTGAAAAACAACATTCATCTATCTGATTTTGTGTGTATTTATTTGAATAAAATATTATATTCTGGGTGCAATGGCTCATGACTATAATCCTAGCACTTTGAGAGGCTGAGGTGGGAGGACCACTTGAGGCCAGGAGTTCGAGGCTACAGTGAGCTATGATTATGCCACTGCACTCCAGCTTGGGTGACATAGTAAGATCTTGTTTTGATAAATAAATAAATAAGATTTATTTATTATTTAGGTTTCCTTGTCTGTAAAATGAAGATAATTGTTCCCCTTGCATAGCATTTGGGGGGGATTAAATGAGAGGATACACATAAATGATTTAGAATGGAGTTGAGAAAAGTTTAAGTGCTCAGTAAATATTAGTTATTATTAATTGCAATATTATTTAGATTCGTGATTTACTCAAACTTAGACCACCGGGTTTACTTTAAAGCACTTTTTAAATGAGTATTGCACTATTAATATTGTGCTATTTGCAAATAAGCTGCCTTGATTATATGCTTAGACTCCTCAAATTTTATTTTAGAAACTTAAAACAACAAGTTCAGAATGAGAAAAAAACCAAAGAGAACTCTCCCTTTAATCCTTCAGTGGCTTTTACAATGTAACAAAAACAAAGACGTTCAAATCTTCGCAAAGTTCTGACAGTGACATATGCAGTATCTGTATTACCTTAGCAGGATTTAGATAGCTGAGGAGCAGGACAAGGACAAAATAAATTTATTACTTTAGGCTAATTTGTGTTATTTCCCTGGTCATCTCAGAATTTAAGGGGATGAGGAGAAGGGAAAGGCATGGAAGCTCAGTTGGTCAGTAAGGCTTGGATGAACTCCAGGTTCCAAATAGATAAATGGCCAGTACCCTAATCAGCCAGTACGGAAGTACCATGCAACCTAGCAGAGATGTTCTTATGTGGAATAAGATAAGCAGACCAGATCCAATGTACAGTGGGTTGGTTCTGGACGGAGAGCACTACAGTGCCACAGTGTAGCATGAAGTCACCAAGACCTGAATTTGAATCCTGACTCAGACATATGGCCTTCCTTGGAATATTTATGCAATTGCTCTGCACCTCAGTTTCTCATCTGTAAAAATCTGTGTGATCATACCTTATGATGAGACTGTTATGAGGATTAAAAGAGATAAGATATCCAAAGCATTTAATATATACGCAGTTCCATGTGCTCAATTTATGGTTGCCAGGAAGCAGAGAAGACATTAGAAATATTTAAGAACTAAACTGCATGATTAATAAGAACAGATGCCGGGCCAATAAGGCCAATTAGGAGGAATCCTCAGTGAATAGAAAACTTGGCCCAACCAATAAGAAGGAACACAGCCCTCCATACCCTACAGGTGCATGCTATTTCTTAGAGAAAAGAAAGGGGTTTTAATATTGAACGAGCATCCCAGAGTTTGGTGCATAGAGAGAGAAGAAAATATTCAATAGAGCTACACTTAGCATGCCACGTACAGTCTGAAATCAGACGGAGTTAAAAACAGTAATATAAAGGAGTTCTGTATTCTAGACGCTGCCACTCTGTACCAGATGAAGTGCCTCAGGGTAGCATGTTAGTATCTGATGCACAGCAAGTCAGGTGGTGCCCATCAGAAACTCGGGCACCAAAATGCCCACACAACAGAGCCCAATTCCAGACACCATCATCTAATCACCGGAGGTTAGAATGCACACAAGAGGCAAGAGGAATAAGGTTCCAATTACAGAATGAGTCAGAAAAAAAGATAAGAGAACTGGTAACAAATCTACTAACTTTAAATTGTGGTAATTGGACATAGAAGATCCTTTTGTACTGTCTGCTCAGGACTGGAACTGGAGTCAGAGCCAATCTAGAGGTATTAATAGATAAACGGGTAGCCTGCTGATACAGAGGATCATGGAGGAGGGTTCTATGCCCTATCCACCATGTATGAGACTGCTAAGAGTCAGCAAATTTAAAGTAATCAGCACCCAGGGCTTCATTTTTCTCATCTATAAAATGAAGGAATTGGGTCTGGAGATATCTGAAGCCCCTTCTTTAAACTTTCTGTATTTCTATAAGAAATCTCAGAGCCAAGAGCACACACCCTTGAACACAATACTAAAGGTAGTCCTTTCCAGGAGTACAAAGGACTTATATTAATATTTTCCTTGCAAAATTCCAATACCTAATAAATATTAAATAATACTATTAATATTTATACTTAAGTTAGTCATCTGGGAAAACGTGGTTTGAGTGAAAAGCTAGGCACCTTTTTCAGATTCTAGCTGTGCAGCAAAGCAAATAACAACATGGAAAACAAAAAGGTAGACTTAATCCATTAAACTCAAGAACTCCTAATCTATTTTGGAATTTCAAAATCTATCACAGCATGTTTGGTTTTGCACCACAGTTCATTATCCCGCAGCTATGCTGTTTGATAAATCTCCCAACAGGTCTCCTTGCTTCAGGTAATTGTCCCTCTCTGATTCTATTGCCATAATTTCAATTTTTTCACTAAATATAAAATACCATCATTTGTAAGCAGCAACGTTATTTTATATACTGCTGAGAAAGAAAATAAACGACTGCCAAACTATGACGTGCCATCAATTGTAGGATGTATTTTACTTTTAGAGTTGTTAAAATATTTTAAAAGTGTGTCTTAAAATCAATGAAATATAGTATCTTTATAAATTGGAATCTGATGAGGTCACTTGTCTCTAAAAGCTCCAAAGATTCCTCTGTAGGATAAAGTCTAAATGCTTTACTACAGATTTTGGGCCTTCATCACCCAGCCCAACCTAACTGGCCTCATCTCCTAACATTTACCTCTGAGCGTCCAATTGCCTCAAAATTAACTTTTTCTTCCACTGCAAAAGCACTTAGTCTCTTTCTCCTTTCAACAACATTTATTGAATACCTACTATGCACCAAGCTCTATTCTAGGCACTTCACTGGGCTGTTTGTCTGTTTGTTTGGAATCTCTTCCCCTCCCTCTCCCACTCCATAAACGTGGTTAGCTATTTTTCCTTCAAGATCCAATCCAACTATCTTCTCTTTTGTGAAAAAGTTTTGTGAAACTTTCTCCAGTTTCCTCATGTAGACTTAATTGGGTAAACTTCTATTACACTCTGTTGGAAGTGTTGCTTTACCAGTTGCCCATACTAGGCAGTGGGCCCTTCAAGCACAAGGAAAGTGACATTTATTTTTGCAATCAGTGTAGTGATTAGGAAAGTAGGATTCAGCTTCCGAGCTTCAAAGTCCCTATCCTGCCTCATAGGGAATCATACACCCTAAGTGGGGAGACAGACAGGAAAAGTGTCATCATAGGAGACGTACAGAGTGCTAGGGGGCATAGCAATTACAAACTGAAGGTCT
The DNA here is from genome assembly GCF_000956105.1 of Propithecus coquereli. Classification (NCBI taxonomy): domain Eukaryota; kingdom Metazoa; phylum Chordata; class Mammalia; order Primates; family Indriidae; genus Propithecus; species Propithecus coquereli. Next base: position 10,021,886 of record NW_012150063.1, on the reverse strand, counting down.
TGGGTTTGGTTCTCACAGAAGCCAAAAGTATTCCTATATTTTAGAACCATAGACTAGATCCCATCTCACAAGCTTTGAAAGTAGCAAACGTTCAGTGAATATCTGACCCTAATGCTATTTTTTTTTTAAAAAATTCCATCATAAAAATGCTAGAAGATTTATTGAGCATCTATTCTATGCTCAGAATCCTATAGGTGCTAATTTCCTAAGTGATCAGTGAGAAAAAGAAAACTCAGGCAGATTAAATAACTTATTCAAACTCACACAGTGATGAACACAAGTCAGAATTTGATCCCAGGTCAATCTGATTCCTGAGAGCATGTTCTTTCCAGTAGAGCACTTTTCTGGCACTATGTCTCATCATCATTGAAGACATTCCTAATTTAGCCAATTACGTTTCAAGGAAAAATCGAATAGTTATCTTCTTCAAACACCTGTGATTGGCATCGCTGGGTTAGTCCTTCTCTCTGGCAAAATCTAAATGGGAAACATGGCACGGTCTTTAGCAATAATCAGCTGATGATGGAAACACTCCTGAAACCTATTTTCTTGTATTTTCTTCTGGCATGGTTTTATGCCTTATGAGCTCAATTTTCCATTTCTTCTTGCTAATCTCAGACCAATAGTAATTTACACAGTCATAGTCCATTGGCAACTAGTTTTGATCAATGAACTTGATTTGTTGTGTAAACTTTAGTTTGAGCTTGAAAAAGTTGGCCAAGTACAACAAATATAACCAATAAGATGATCAAGACATATTAAGCTACCAAAGGTAATTAATAATAAAGAATATGGCTATGATGACCTAGAACCCAATATCAGAATATTAAAATATTCTCTAAGTTTGAGTGATAAATAAAAGGAGGTGCTGATTTATAGTCCATAATAAACCTGTGGATCTTGATGCAATGAGAGGTAATACTTGTGGGGGAGGCTTCAAAGGGGAATGCACAATGCACATGGTTGTATTGCAAAGGCAGCTTGGAGAGGAAGTAATAGATTCTGAAAGACTTGGAAAAAAGAGAAAAATGCGGGCTTGAAAAGCCTCATTCTCTTTTGAGCATATTTGGTTACCCACAATAAAGTCATGGGCAGAGACAGTCTGAGAAATTGAGAAGCTCAGGAAATAAAACTCACTGGGTAGCATAATAGAGATGACCACTCTCTCATTTAAGTAAAAAGTTTTGATATTACTTAATTTCTGCTAATTAGTACTAATAAAATGCTAAGATCTTCTTGGAATATTATCATATTGAAAATATTTTAAATGCCAGGATTGGTAACCTAATCCCTGCACATTCATTACATAATCAACAAGTTAGTTATAAGTGCATGTCAAATTGCCTTTTTAAAGAATATATAACAAAAGGTAGGGCCTGAATAAATAATTAATGTTATTTCTGTTGAAGCCAAAATAGTATGTTAGGACAGGCAAACTGCTAAAATAAAACGAGCCCCTGAATTTTAGTGACTTCTCACAGTAAAGATTCATTTTCACTCAAATTAGAGTCCACTGAGATTCAATGAGGTGTGTGTATGTGAATGTGTGTGTATGTGGAGATCCACTTCATGCAGTCATTCAAGGACTCGGGATCCATCCATCTGGTGGTTCTGGAATCTTCTAGTGCTTCAGGGTCCTCTATGAAATGCCCTCAGCCAGCCAGCACAAGGGAATAAAACAATATGCAGGATTGTGGAGAGGTTTTTGAGGCCAGGCCTAGAAAAGATCCCCATCACTTCCATCCACATTTCATGGCTCCAATGGAACTACAAGGAATCTGGTAAGTGTTGTCTAGCTGTGTGTCAGAATGAAGAGAAGGAACAGATATATTGGTGAGCACTACCATTTCCCACCATAAAATAGGTAATGAATTCTTATTTCAATGACACAGCAATTGCATAATATATGGGACATGAATATAAAATATCAGTATTCTAAAGAACATTATCACACCAGAATATGCATTCAAATGAGTGATGTCTCCTTGGTCAGCAGTCACTTGGAAAAGCTATACGCTTGTTCCGTGCATATCCCCAATGCCTACCATTTTTAAACTCATTTTTTGATATTTTTTCTATAACATATTTTGGTTCTTTTCAATACTCCCAACAAAGGAAAATCTTCCTTTGAAAGTGAACTCAGTAGAGAGTATAAGAAATAAGTTAGAGCCAAATCTGGTGAATGAAGAACATAATCTGCTTGAGTTATAATATGTTGAGTCCGATATAACATACAGTGAGTTTGTCATATCTGACAGACAAGGTGTGACTACACAAGGCAATTCCAAAACAAACATGTTAAGAATGTTTTGAGCAATGACATCACTGTCGAAAGAAATTTAATTGTATTTCTTAACATAGATGCCATGTAGATTTGGGGAAGAATGGCTGCAATTTAGATCTATGAGTCTTCAGGTTATTGAAAGTAAGTAGTAGAACAGGCAGTCGAGGTGATAGAGAAGACAGAGACGTGTGTAGCATTGTAGAAGGTAGAAACTTCTCTTCACTGTAAGGCATGGCTGAATCCTCTCTTCTTGCTTTTCTTACACTTGTTTTTTCCAGTTATCCAGAACAATGGTTGTAAGCAAAGGATATATCACCTCAAATAGCATCACCCTTTGGGGGGTGGGTCTCAATAATTTATTCCCTTTTATTTGTTCAGCTTTACAAAAGCACTCCTTCTTAGGAGAAATTTTTTACTGAGTGCATAGCATTTGCCCTTAAAAACCACATAGCATATAATTTGCCAGGTTACAAGATTCGGTAATTTGTAAGGTTAAAACATTTGATGATCCATAGCTAAAATCTCCTAATGTTGAACATTTTTAAGGCCCTAATGAAACAATAAGTGTGAGAACAATTTTTTAGAGTTAAAATAATTGAAAAACTTTATAATGTAAGGTGCTTTTTAGAGCAACAGGAAAAGGTGTTTAACCTGAAGGGCCTCTACACTAGAGAGATGAGAATTTTCACCAAGTGTTTGAGGGAATGTGTGTAAATAAGTTTCTGGAAGGCAATCTGGCAATGCATATCAAAATGGGTATAACTTTTGATCTACAAATAACAATTCCACTTCAGGAATTTACCAAAGAAAATAATTGGACAAACATTTGAAGATTTGGCTGGATAGGAATGATTCTCAGCTTTGTTTATGACAGTAAAAATATAAAACAAATAAAAATCTTAAAGGTATGTTAATATGGCCTCGATTAAATGTAATGTGATACACCTATTCAACAGAATAATATTCAGTGGTAAAAAGGATGCAGTTATCGATTCTAAAGATCAGTCTGCCATCGATGTATCTAAATGGTAAAGCAATTATAAACTAGGCTGTATTTCCCATTTTATATTTATACTTTATAGGGGAAAATAAGCTTTCAAGGATGTATCACAAATGTTATGGGTGGTTATATCTCAATGGTGGGATAATGGGTGCTCTTCCCCTCTTTACTTCCTTCCTCTTCCTTCCTGTCTTTTCCTTTCTTTATTTTTTACTTGTCTCTTCTCATTTTTCCCCTAATAAGCATATATTTGCAAAGGACATATTTTAGGAGTACTATTGCACAGTGTGGATTCTGGAGCCATACTGCCTGGGTTTGAATTCCAATTTTTCCTTTTAAATAAGTGTGACATTGGGCATATTACTGAACTTTTCTGTGTCTCAGGTCTCCCACCTGTAAAATGGGTAATTATAGCAGCTACCTCAACAGGTTATATGGAGGTTTAAATGTGGTAATATACTAAGGTAATTAATAAATATGCACATAGCCAATACTACATAAATACTCAATCTGTTATTCAGTAATTAGAAAAACAATGACCCTATTTCCATTCTGAGGAAAACACTATTTCAATTTTTATATGCAAATTAGCAAAGAAGACAAGATATGGTCATAGATGTTAGCAATTTTAAATTTGGTCCACAAAAAACAATAAAACTGAAAAGAAAAACAGTTCGCTATTACCCAGCTCTCAGTTGCAAAAATGAAGACCACAAAGGGCTTTAGGGATAATATATGGCATTGGCCTTGTAGGGCTAACCTGTAGATTAATTAAAATAATCTATATGAAGTGTTTAGCATGTTGACTAGCAATTAATAAGCTATTTATAAATGTTAGCTATTACTATTATCATTATTAATGACTACCCTTCAAAATAAGTCAGAGACTGAAATGGGTTTGAGAAAATATCCCATATGCTAAAACTCCAAGACTAGACAGTCAAAGTAGGGCCAGCAGAAGACCCTAAAAAGGCAAAAAAAAAAAAAAAACCACAAAAAACAAAGAAAACACAAATATCTGGTCAGGTAAATGTTGCATAGCAATGGATGCCATACTATCAGATAGCAGGGATTCCAGCTCAAGCATAAAACTTGAGGAGACACTCAGTTAGAAGGACTCTAAAAATAACAATAGAAAAAGAGAACAACCATTTTATTCACACAATACCCTATATGGTTGGTATTCTTGTCTTCATCTTACAGAGGAGGAAACAGATTCAGAAAGGATAAATATCTTTTTTAAACTTATATAAAAAGAGAAAGAGAGAGACAGACAGAGACAGGATCCTAGGCCAAACCATAAAGAGAACTTATGTTCTGAGCTATGTCTTGCTACCCTTCTGATAGCTCTGGAACAGCTGCCATACACAGGCAGAGTAGATAAAACAAGAACCTCCTTAGTAAAAATGAGGTACTAGGTGGTGATAAAATAGTCCAAGCTCAGGTTCAGAGCCCAAGATCAGATTGCTGAGCTCCCAAACTAAGGGTCAGTATATGTCACTGAAATGGCCAAGCCTAGATTGAGAACACGTGTGCGTATGTGTGTGTGTGTGTGTGTGTGTGTGTGTGTGTGTGTATGATACCCCAGTTGAGGCAACCAGAGAGATGGTAAGAGAGTGAAAGGAGCCCAGTCTGTTACCCTGGTTTCTGCACAGATCTTTCTAATATGTATGCAACATTTCTATAAAACAATGAGACTTTTCCTCTTGTGCAATTCAATTCCAAGTGTATGCGTATCAGACTCAAAAGCAACTAATACATTTCTTTTCCTTTCAGGAAGAGAAAACACAAACAGCATGCAAATCCCAAAGAGTGCGACTACAGTAGGGAGGCTGGACTAGACACTGTGTCAAGGAAGACGGCTCTAATACTAGCATTCTGTCTACTGCCCTTTCATTTCCTCTTTCTGCTAGGCCCCCAGCTGGGCACTTTGATTTTCAGACATTTTCAACAATTCGTCAATCCCCTCCCATCCCACCTCCAGTGGCCAATAGAGGGCGGACTGTCTCTTTTTCCAGCCCTCCATCAGAAACAGGTTTGAATTCCCTTTCCTTTCAGACCTGTGTTTTCTCCCAGCGTGGAAGACTCTCTCCTGCCCCACCCACCCCTTTCAAGTGCTTATTCTAGAGGTATTTACCAAAACCAGGGAAGAAGGGACCCAGACAAAAATAGTCAAATATCTTTATGTTTGCATTTTTCTCTTTTTTCAACTCATTCATGCATGCATGAATAAACTGAAAGTCCTGCCCTTTCCAATGAGCTGACAGTCTAATTGGGTTCACAGCTAAAGAACTATTTATAATATAACATGATAAATGTTATAAGCAGAGGTACTTGCAAATGTCATACAACAGATAAAGGAATAGGCTCTAAGCTCAAGGTCCATGTAATCCTCTCAGTCCACTTTCACCCTTGACATCCAATTGTCCCCATGTTGGGCTCACCCAACCTCTTTCTGTACCCTTAGTATGGTCTCTGAAGATGAGGGAATCCCTTTGTGTTTGAATCCCTCAATTGAGGGATTGAATCCCTCAATGTCATTGTCTCGGCTTCTAGCCACCTTATAGTCTCTCCTGCATCCCAGAGAAGAAACAGCTATTTCATGACTGAGCTCCTGCTTCACACCCTGGTTTCAGATAAGCTGCCAGGCCCTTGTAGATTTCTCATTTGCCACTAGTTACTAGCTTCGAGAAATCCTATTTTCTCTACTGCTTCTGTGACTATTAATTGTATGGCAAAGGGCACATGTAACTCGATTCTTTTTTTTTGAGCTGATACAACCATCTTGGTCTTAAGAATCTCTCTAGTCCTTTCTAAGCCTGACTTGAATTCCTGTAAGAAGTTCACCTTTCTCGCCTTGTGTCTGTCTATCTACCTTCCAGGTGGTTCTACTTCTGAAGTCCCAGGAATGATTGATAATGATCTCCATATTGTTCCTTGCCTGAGATCAATCTGTAGCTTTCTCTGATCCTTAATATATCACCTTAAGAAATAAATACAAACAAAAAAGCAAAACTTTGACAGTGATTATTATCCCCTTTCTTTCTTTATTTTTTATTTTTATTCATTTATTTTTTTGAGACAGGGTCTCACTCTGTCACCCAGGCTGGAGTGCAGTGGCTTCATCATAGCTCGCTGTAGCCTCCAACTGCGGGGCTCATCTTCCTGCCTCAGCCTCCCAAGTAGCTTGGACCACAGGGACTGTCCACCATGCCCG
>NW_012150063.1:9922632-10015335 GCF_000956105.1 Propithecus coquereli | reverse complement strand
ATGGGTGGTTATATCTCAATGGTGGGATAATGGGTGCTCTTCCCCTCTTTACTTCCTTCCTCTTCCTTCCTGTCTTTTCCTTTCTTTATTTTTTATTTTTATTCATTTATTTTTTTGAGACAGGGTCTCACTCTGTCACCCAGGCTGGAGTGCAGTGGCTTCATCATAGCTCACTGCAGCCTCCAACTGCGGGGCTCATCTTCCTGCCTCAGCCTCCCAAGTAGCTTGGACCACAGGGACTGTCCACCATGCCCGGCTAATTTCTTTATTTTTTGTTTTTGTAGAGATGGGGTCTTGCTGTTGCCCAAGCTGGTCTTGAACTCCTGCGCTCAAGGGATCTCCCGCTCTAGCCTCCCAAAGTGCCAGGATTATAGGGGTCAGCCGCCTCGCCCAGCCAGTTTATCCCCTTTTTTCAAACTACAGTCACTTTCTTACTTCTGCCTTTTTTCTATCACCTGACCTTGGCTTTACCTGGTGGGTCCTACAGTGTTATCTGCTACATTTTAATAAATGTCTTTATACTTGCATTGGAACAGAACTACAGATAACCTCCTCTGCGAGAGTGGAAGGGGTCTTTCAACACAGTGTAATGATGACAGTTTGTTGGCAAATCCCATGGTGAAGTGCTGGTGCCTTGCTGGGTTACAAGAAACCACTATGTTTAACAAGGTAGTGTGTTTTATTTTTCTTCAATTTTGCTAATAGAAAACCTAGCATATTTTAAATGATTTTACTACTCAATACTTATTGTGGAACCATGGGGTATAAGAGCCTTTGGAGAGCATCTTATCTGATCTCCTACACAAATGCAGAAATGATCTCTACAACAACCTTGGAAACTAGTCTTATGAACAACTCTCTTTAAACCTCTCTGGAAAATGGGGTGCTCGCTCCCCCTTTCTGCTGTTGAACATCTTCCCCATGACCCTCTGATAATCAGTGGTAATTAATGAGTCTCTTCCTCTCCTCAGGACAAAGAAATATGATTGGAGAAATGTTTAGTTTTCTCATGCCAGCGATGAGGGAATATTCCACAGGTAACTTTGGCTTTTTGGTTCAGGATTAGAGTGGTTAAACCAAAATATTTATCAGAAGTATACATTTGTTACACACACAGATGATTTCAAAGGTAGCTTTGTTTCCTTTCTCAGTGCACTGCCAGCTATTAACTTTTGGTTCATTAGTCACGATTTTCAGGATCCAGTTGGCTGCCACCCTCCCGCAGCCAGACCATCTCAGATCAGAGGGTGGGCCAGCCATTCCCACTTCACACCTGTCCCAGGATCAGATGTTTCTTCCCATGCTGATCCCAGTCACTTTTTGTCAATGCATCAATGTTATTGACTTTGGTACCCATCCTGTGAATGGTAGGCCACTGAGGAGCGGATCGCTGCTTCACACCCGAGCAATGGTCAGAGCCATCACTTCGAGAACCTTTCCTGACAGCCACAGAAGAGAAACAGTCTCCACACGATGCATTTTGCATCACTTCGGTTGCTCTTTTACCAGGTTTATCACAAAGAATATTTACCACACATCTTTATTAATACATTCACAATAATTAAAAAGAATAAAAAAAGGAAAACCACCACTTTTGTCCATGAGCTTGAGAAAGAAAACGGCAATGTCTGATGACATTAATGATGCCTGAGATCTACGGGTCTAGTATCATGTCTAGACTTGTAGTAGTCCAGTACTCGGCGTTACTCCAGGGAGGAAGATTCAGCTCTGTTACTTTCAGTCACCCCTTCCCATATTATAGCACCCCGGCACAGACAGCAGAGCGACAAAACACAGGATGTGGACAGTTAAAATTCAACTCAAGCTACAGCTGTCCCCAACAGTCTCTCCACCCCCGGCAGAATATTTACCTAGACCGTTTAAAGCACTTAATTAATTCACCAGCAGCTTTGCTGGAGACGTCTCAGGGTTCCCGAGACTCCATTACATAATATCTTTTACAAAGTCTATTCCCAGCTCGAGTGAAAGATGGATTCTCATCCAGTTTGCGGAGGTTCCATGCATTTCCTTCCCCTTCCCCGGGTTCGATCCGGCGGCTGCCCAGTCGAGACGGCAGCAATCGCCCAGGCCCCGAGCTTCTGGGGTCCCCGCCACTCTCCGAACTCAAATCTGCCCCTCGAAGGTGCAGCTGCCTCGTCCCGCCGGCTCCTAGGACAGTCGCTGCAGCCACTGTGCCAGCGGGCGCTCGGGACGCCACGACTCTCGCTGCTCGCTGGGTGCGCCCGGAGCCGATCCGCAGCGCGCCCGCGGTGCCCGGGCTGGAGCAGCTGCTCGGCCGCAGGGCCGGCTCGGTACGCCGGGCTCCGGGAGCAGGAGGGAGAAGGGGGAGGAGGAGGCGTGTAAGGGAGGAAGGGCCTGGCCGCCGGAGTGGGAGGGAGGGGGAGGGGGCCGGCCGGCCGGGAGGGGTGGGGGGCAGCCAATGAGCGGCGCGCGGCGCGGGGGGGGCGAGGTCTGGGGGATGAGGTAGTATGGGGGAGGGCGCAGCCCGAGCGGCAGAGGCTCGAGCCATAAACAAGCGCCCGGAGGAGCAGCGCAGGAGTGAGGCGAGCGGGGCGCGCGGAGCGGACGCCGCGGACCTTGTGCTGCACCACCGCGCCCACTCGGCGGCTCGGGAGGCGGGGACCGGCCCAGAGGCTGCGCCGCCGCCGCCACGGGGCCGGCCGACTAGGAGGAGGAGAGGGAGGAGGCGCCGCCAGTCCCGGCTGGAGCCGAGCACAGCCGCCGCCGCCGCCGCCGCCGCCAGAAGTTTGGGTTGAACCGGAGCTGCCGAGAGGAAACTTTTTTTCTTTTTCCCCCCTCCCTCCCGGGAGGAGGAGGAGCAGGAGGGGAAGCCACCGCTGCCGCTGGCGCCAACGCTAGTGGGCTCGGGGTCGGCGCGGCCCGTAGCGGGGGCGGGGGCCTCTCCCCGCGAGGGGAGGCGCGCCCCGGGGGCCCCGAGGGGGGCGGCGAGGACCGCGGGCTGCGGGTGCGGCGGCGGCGGCGCGTGTGCCCCGCTCAGGGGAGGGCGCCCGCCCCGCTCCCGGCCCGGCTGCGAGGAGGAGGCGGCGGCGCAGGAGGATGTACTTGGTGGCGGGGGGCAGGGGGCTGGCCGGCTGCGGGCACCTCCTGGTCTCGCTGCTGGGGCTGCTGCTGCTGCTGGCGCGCTCCGGCACCCGGGCTCTGGTCTGCCTGCCCTGCGACGAGTCCAAGTGCGAGGAGCCCAGGAGCTGCCCGGGGAGCATCGTGCAGGGCGTCTGCGGCTGCTGCTACATGTGCGCCCGCCAGAGGAACGAGAGCTGCGGCGGCGCCTACGGGCTCCACGGAGCCTGCGACCGGGGGCTGCGCTGTGTCATCCGCCCCCCGCTCAATGGCGACTCCATCACCGAGTACGAAGTGGGCGTCTGCGAAGGTACGGCTGCCCGCTGCGGGCCCCCTCCCACCTGGCCCGCGCCGCCCCCTCGGCGCTGGCTGTGCGGAACAAAGTTTGGCCGAGACTTTCCCGAGGAGAGAGGGCTCCGCGGGAGGAGGGGCGGCCGCCGCCCCCGGGAGAGAGCCCCCGCGTCCCCGCTCCCTGCCGCGGCCCCGCTCCCTGCTCCCCCCGACGCTTAGCCGGCCGCGGGCGAGGTTGGATTTCGTGGGCGGGGGCAGACGCGTGGAGGATCGCATCTCCCAACCCCTCACAGGCGCGCACACGTGTGGCCATTCCAGCCTGGGCTGGGTGGCCCGGCCCTGCGCCCCGAGGTGGGGGCCCCGCGGGCAGGGAGCACTGCGGAGGCTGTTGCGCGCGAGCCCCTCGGGGAAGCCCGGCCCCTGCAGCCCTCCGCGCACTAGCGCAGTGTGGCACCGCGTGCTGCACACCGTCCACGAAAGTCCTTTTTCTGTGGGCGGAGGAGATGTGTCTCCAGCTCACACTCCCTATGCGACTCTTTTATTATTTCTTCCTTGCGCTCTTCACCTCCTTCCTCCTCCTCCGCATATAAATCAATTTCAGCTCCGGAATATGTCAGCCCAGGGGAAGTTACATACGGTGGTTACTCATTTATTTGCCTATTGAAAATGGTCAAAGGCTTTCTCCCCTGAAAGGAAAGCGGGTGGGGTGGGTGGGGGTTGCACCTGGGAGTGAAAAGTTGTTGCTGACTGTTAGTGGCTGCTTTTTAAAATTAGATATCCGCGTGTTTCCAGTCGTGCTGCCGGTTCCTTGGTTTTGTTTGCTTGACAGCGGGGATTGTTCTGCTGGCCTCGCCACCAAGCATTTGTGCACCGCGGTGTCGAGACTGACGGAGGGAGAGAGAGATTAGATTAATGGAGCCTTTCTCGTTGGGGAACCACTGTTGGTGCGTGGCGGCCTTAATCCCTGCCCGCCTGCCTCGCCCTCAGGGTTCCTGGTCTGGTTTGAGGGCTGGAGAGAGGCTGGGCGTTCTTTTTAGATAGCTAATGGGGGCCGGATTCGGTGAGCACCAGTTAAAAGTGGGATCCCTGCTTGGGCTGACGTTGGGTTGATGATGCTGTTCCGGGGCATCCTGATGAGAGAGCAGAGCGCAGAGCCTTATTTCTGGGGGAGCGGCGAGGAGGGAGAGGCGCCCTCTGCCCAGCGTCTCTTCCCTACTGCTCAACAGCCAGCACCTGGGAGACCAGGGAGGGGTTTATTCTGAAGCACCCTTGTGTGTGTTTGTTTGTTGCGCTGGGGTACTGAAAAAGGAGGTGGCAACGTTAAGGATATAAATGGATCCACTAAAAGGCATCAATACTATGATTCTTTTTAAATACACACAGAGACACATATTTATACCTGTAGTGTTTAGAGTTTGGACAGTTCAGAAAAATAGAGGAGGCCTTTCTGGTTTGGAAGCTAGTGGGCAGTAATGAGTGAAGGGAACTCTTCTCAGAGGGAGGGGACTTGCATTCGGTTAGAAGAGTTCATTTGCCTGGAATACAAAAGCCTTACACCTGGTATTCTAAGTCCCTTTCTATAACATGTTTTTCCTGCCTCAGGAAAAATGGCCATCAGACTAAATTCTGATACAGTTTTATGGGTTCGACTTTGGGAATTCTGAATGGCTTAGACTAAAAGATGAATCTTTGAACCCTGCCACTTGGGGTGTATAACTGAATCCAGCCTCCAATAAATCTGTAAAGAGCAAGCAACACAAAAGAAAGTTAAAGGTGGTGGAAACTGCAGTGCTCTGAAAAGGACTCTTGGAGGTTCTAAAGATTCTAACTCTCCTTTTCTTTCTTTCTTAATATGTTTCTGGTGAAGGAAATGCTCCGGGAACATTTACAGTAATCAAGTGTTTTGGCAGTAACCTTGCATGTCACAGTATAGAGTTATTTTGGCAGTTTGGTGAGCCTTTCATTCCTCTGAAATGATGTGATCCCTCAGAACTTCCTTTCTTCTGGTAACACCCCGTGCACTTGGTATTAGCCTTGAAAATGCTTGGAAGTATTTGTTGACATGATTATATCTCAATTAGTGTTCTCTAGAAACACTTTATTTAGTAGGCCTGTTTTCAGCTACCAAAATTGTATGCTCAGGACACTTTTTTTTTCCCAAAGAATTCTAAAAGCAGCAGTCAGGTTGCATTTAAATCCACGAAACCAAAATAAGGACAGAGTTATCTGGCATGATATAATGGTTTAGACAGGTATTTCCAATCGTGTATCTAAAACTTCAGATATTTTCACTTTCCTACAAGATTTATGGAAAGCACAGGATAAGTGAGTAATCCTTTTTCTTCCTTATTAAGAATTAGAGGAGTCTTTACATGTCAGTAATTATCTAGAAGGTATTGATTTTCTCTTTTGTTTTTCTACTTTGCAAGAAATTTCTCAGTTCCCCTCAATGTTTCTCTCAGTTTCCATTTTTATTCAGAAATTCACATGCTGAAGCATGACTACCATAACTAACATGAACAGGAATTGATATATTTTATTCATGTTAAGGTCTCTTTTGCTGCAATTTTTGCACTAAAATGACCCCTACTGGTTGTATCTGTTAATGAAAACTCGTTTGAAAATTTACTTAATTGGCTACACTTAGAAGACATATTGCATGGTATAGAAGTATTATCCACGACTAACCTACCTGCTTTTGATGACATAATTCAAATACAAATTACATTTTCTGTTTGCCAACTTGTAGTAATTTTTACTTATGTTACTCCTATAGTGGCTTTGTGGAGGGGAAAAAATCATGTTTTTAACTGAAGTTCACAAAATGAGTTAAATCATGGGCAGAAATGGGCCCCTTTAAATGTGTGGCTCACCACCTTAGGTTTTGAAGGCACGCAGGCTGGTAGTGGGCTCTCAGTAATAAGTACACAATACATGGATATACAATCCTACCCATAGAAAGAGCACTGAAGAAAAAATATGTTCTGAAAGATTAATGTGATGAGTTTGAGATATACACTTGGATTTCTTTCCAGCATAGTTTAGATTGTCATTAAATAAATCCTGATTTAATTATTCCTTGAGTGGGGGGAGGGGGCAAGTGTATTTGAAAAACTGAACATAAAGTCTGATACCTAAAGTTTCCTCTGCTCTCTCAGTCCAAAAAGTGTTTTCTGGCCCTCAGAAGGCTACAAGTCCCTTTCTTGTTTCCATCATCTGTTGAGTCTTCCTGTTGCCCTTCGCAGCATCCTAACTGGCCGGTTTTCTTGGCCAGGCTGCCTGCCTCCAGGGAAATCGCCCAGAAGCCAGAGAAACAAGTTTGGATCCTGAACCCCTGAGGAAGAAGTCTAGATGGGAGACCTCTTTGGGGGATCAAAGACAGAGTTTTAAAAAACTAATGAAGTGAGATTTTCTAGAAAGAATGTTTTCATTGGACGGTGAGAATTATATTTTGAGTTAAGGGGAGTGAGGGCCATTTTTTCTCCTACGTGGAATAGTACATTATGCTTCTGTAAGGGCTAGGGTAAGGTGGGTGAGCACAGCCAGCCATCTTTCTCTGGGTAATGAAAGGGCAGATGATGGTTGAGTTTGACAGTTCGTAAGGACAGAGTGATTAGGAACCAAGTGGATGTACTGAGTTGCTTTGCTCTGAGGACTTTGTTGTCTTAGAGCCAGGTGATTGCTATTGCAGGTAAGTACCAACTTTCTTCCCAGTGAATAGGTACTTAGGGCTTCATCTTATGGAACTTAATTGTCCATGTTTTTCACCAGTGTTGTCTAAAAAACTGCATCTTTCAGAACACAGTTCTCCTGTTATTTCTCCCCAGGCATTTTAACTTTTCCTCCCACCCATTTTTATGGGACAGTGAGAGGGAGAACTAAGTAAAGTATAATGTGGTGGGTACTTACAGCAAAGAACAGAATTTTGTTTTCTGAAACTTGCCATTTAGAAGGTTATGGTTTCTTTTCACTGGAAGACAGTCAGTGGAGATGATGGCCACTTGGAAGAAAATGTGGGGGTGATGTGAGGGGAGGCCCCAGAGAACAGTCTACAGAAGCACCAAAACATTTGGTTTTGCACAATAGGAACATGGGAACTGCTCTCATCACTCTGTACTAGGACTTGGAGTTAAGAGTCCGTGAAGTTTAATTTTTACTAATTAAGGAGGGGAGGGGCAAAGTTAATACTCCTGTCCTGGAGTTAGAAAAATTAAACTCCAGACTTTGTTTTTGAGTAATGGGTTTCATTTTCCCTCTCAAAAGTCTTTGGGCAGAGGGAGCCCGGGATCCCTGAGAGAGAAACAAGCAGAGGACATATAAAATTATATTAGTAATAACAAGGAATGGGAAGTAAAACCATAAAAGTAAACAAGGAAATAATTTGTTCCTCCCCAAAGTAAATATTGACAAAACATGGAGAGACCTATTCACGGCACATATACAAATGACAGGGCTCAGTGACCTTCACTTTGATTGTGAGGCTTATAGAATCCTCACTGTTATTGAGGAGTCCTGTCACATAAAACACTTGGCAAAGGGCAAATGGATTACATACTGTCAGAAAGGAAAAAAATTGCAAGTCTGGAGGTATTTGCTGCCATTAACACATATTTAACAGTGACCAGGAAAATCTTCAAGCAGTATGTTGGCAGTATAGTTGTAGGCAGTCGGGTTAATTTATGCAGAAACTGTTTGAACAGTCCTTAAACTATGGGCATTGTATCCATTTGTAGGAGGTATTTAGTGACTTGCTGCAGTTTTTATGTATTGTGTGGCTTATTGAAGATGCGATGACCTGTTTGGAGAAGTGAACAGCTTGGGGATGCAGAGGACAGACATTATGAAGTTGGGGGATATAGATAAAACAGATGACCCTGAAAAGATAATGAGTGGACAGACTAAAGAATGATGAATGGGAGAAGAGAAAATATTGAATTCATCTTAAGGCAACTGTATCATCCTTTGAAGAATAATCCAAAACACATTCCAGACATTAATTGTGAAATTCCTGAAAAATGTGGGTGTGCTTAACATCTCTCAGGCGATGGTGCAAGAGATGACTGTGCTGTCGTAGCCTGTAAATACAATGGGGTAGGATGTGGTAAAATATGTTCAGTGAAGCAGATTCCTGTAACACTGTGTTCCTTATGGCACATTTGGTATTAGGATTTTGGAGACACCCCAGTAAAGCTCATTTAATTATTTGAGGAAGAAACAGTAGACTAGCCAAGCATGCATGAATAAAACATTGAAAGCCTTCCTTCCCAGAGGTCTAATTGTCCAAAGCTGCGTTTTGAAAGATCTAACTTTCCTTTGCATAGAAATCAATCACTCATTCTTTGGTCTTCTACTTTGTGCAAGGTCTTCTGCTGGGTTAGGGGGCACTGGGGGTGCTGGGGACCTCTCAGACGTGTTCTGTACTCTGCATACTTTTAATCAAGTTTTTAAAAAAGACAGCAAGACCATAAAAAGTCTAATAATGTAAGTTCAAGCCAAAGAGAAGTGATTTTGCGAGTCTGTATATGATCAATTGGCTAGTGAAATATGTGGATAAAATTAGTTCTAGGAATCAAAGCATCTAAGGTGATCTCTTCAGGCTCTGGTGGCAAAGCAGAAAAAGACATTCGAGTTTGAACGAGATTTAAAAGTATGAGTAGGAGCTCTTTTTTGGTGGGAAAGATGATCTTTCCCATTCTTACTGGAGCCTGTGTGGTGTGTATCAGAGTGTTTCCCAACATCTAAGAATGAGGCTGCATTCTTAACGCTTTATTAGCTGTGGTTCAAAATGGCAAGTTTCCTTTTGAGAGTGATTTTCTCTCTGTGCCAGCTTGTTTCACTAGGCAGATAAGTGCGGGCAGTGAACTAGGAGGTGTCCCTTTATCAGCGCTTCTCAACTTCACCCACTCTTCTGCTTGCCCTGGCCGGTTAGCCTGATCAAATCATTGAAAAAAACTGTGCTTAGACAAGACCTCCTAAGTCTTATGAACAGTGGAGTGGTTGAATATACTTACAATGCCCTCAAGGTAAACACAGAACTCTTAAGTGTTCATTTGGGGCCCACATGAAAAAAGAATCTTTAAAGATCTTTAAAGAATGTTTTAAAGATCCTGTTTTCCTTTGTTGGTTGCAAAGTGAACAGATCTCCTATCTCCTCTGACCTCATTTAATTCCCCATGTGAAGTACCTGTAAGTTGGTAGAAGAGAATAATGATTGGGAACTTGGCTTAGGGGTCAAATCTGCTCTCTGCTTCTGTGTGTCTCAGTTTTCTCATCTGTGTAGTGGGGTTAATATTGGGGTTGCTATAAGGACTCAATGAATCCCTGGGGAGTACTTAAAAGAATGACTGGCATGTGGAAAACGCTTACTAACAACAAACCTGCTAACCAGTGTAAGCAAAATAATTTGACATGGGCTCTTTCTCTATTTCTCCTTAATCCTCATCTATCTATGTCAATGATCATCAGTAGTTCGGGAGTTTGGGCTCTTAGAGGGGGAACAAGTGTTGTTGAGTTCTAGTTCCCCCTCTCCCTTCCTGTCCCAACACCACAAATGCATTGAGTTAAAAAAAAAAAAAAAAAGCCTCTGAAGCTTCTTGCTACCTTTCCTTCTGTCTATTTATTATATCTTGACTAAATAATTTCTATAAAATTTGTATATTTTGGGTAAAATTTTGTGTCTGAATTTTTTGACATTAAGACATAGGAATTGTAAATGTAACCATTTATCTGTGGGCTGATATTTCACTGGGGGAAGAAGGGGCATCTAACTCACTGTGATCAGTAACGTACATTTGCCTCCACATTATATTCTGGATGAAGGTTTTTCTAGCTCCTGGAGTGTTTTGGCTTGGCTGGAGCTAAGGAAACAACTTGTACTGTCTCAGCTCAACTCCCATCGGGCTCCAGTCTCACCTGCTCCTGCAGTTGGTATAAACTAGGCAAAACCAGAGGTTTATCCATTTCTCTGTTGTCTTTCTGGCTCTACCTGTTTCCCTGCCATCCTTCCATCCACAAATATGTATTGAGCATCAATTATGGGTCTGGTCTCTGTACCATGCAATAATGATACCACTTCTGTAAGCCACAGTTTCTCCGTTAATGGTAATAGATACTTCCTAGATTGGCTGTGAGTATAAAGTGAAATAAAACTGTGCTTCTGAGATTTTAATGTACACACAAATCACCTGAGGATCTTATTAAAAATGCAGGTTCTGATTCAGCTGTTCTGGGGTAGAGCGTATGAGTCTGCATTTATAACAAACTCTCAGGTGACGCCAATCAATGTTGCTGGTCCCGGGACCACACTAGCAAGAAGCTAGTACCTACGTGTAAAGCATGTAGAATAAGGGGTGGCATGTAATAAGGCCTAATAAATGTTACCTGGTATTATTAATATAATAGTTATTTTTCAGCCAAAATAAATGATAAAAGGGCTGTGCTTTCCCAGAGACCATGTTCTGATGGGTAAATAGGGAAAACTGAGACAATTGGTTATAATCCAGGACAGTAACCCCGGGATAGGGAAATGCTGAGCCTGCCAAGAGCAGCTATGAGGGTCCCTAACTCGGATCTGGCTACCAGGCAAGATTTAGTGGAGGATGCAGCAGCAAGCAAGACCTGAGAGTCCCCTCCCTCCCTTTTCCCCACTCTTGTGCAAGATGTTTTAGGAGAAAGAAAATAGGCCTTGGGGCTAGACAAACCTGTGTTCAAATCTTAGCTCTGTTACTTTTTACCTGTGAGGTCAGCTTGCGTATTTTTCCTGGGCTCCAGTTTCCTCATCTGTGAAAATGGAATATTAGTAACTTTCTTTCTTTCTTTGAAAAATAGATTATATAGAGGGATATTTAGCTTTCTATCAAGTAAATATTATAGTGAGGATTAGAGATTATATATGATTACATAGGGGTGTGTATATATACGATTATATGTATGTGTATGTAGTTGCTAGTACAGTTCCTGGTACCAAATAGATTTTTAAAAATTAATTTTAATTTCTATTCTATTCATCTTTTCTCATTTTCTTCTTTGTTAGCTTTCTCTATAAGTTTAAAAATTTACTTTGTGGACACATAGCTCCTTCACATTTAACGAAGCCTTTTCAAAGAGGGACTCGGGGAGTTCTGGTTTCAAATATTTGTGAAAGTAGAGAAAAGGACTGGGAACAAGGGGCCAATACCCTTTTCTGGGGTTTCTGGACCTAGAAAACATTTGTTGGTTTGATCCAATGTGACTGTAATTCCCAGCCCCTTTGGAGTTTCAGCAGAATGTCAACACTTGCTTCATTTTGTGGTGTGAACCCTTACTTCCAGAGGACTTTTTCACATTAGTATTTTTTTAAAAGTGACATTTTAATGTTGATGTAATGTGGTTTCATGAAAGTAAATTAAATTTCCTTTTATTGTTACAAGTTTTTTTGTGGATTTCCGGACATCTCTGGAGACATTGGCAGCCCCAGGGTTGTCACCAGGCGAGGCTGAGTTATCTCACTGGGGTTTCAGAAGGAAGCAGCAGCAGGCCCAGCCAGTTCAAAGACCTGGCTCCATCCATCTTTCAGGTGAACTAAACCTGCAGGTTTCCCATGGATTTACTCCGTAGTGTCTCTGGAGAGTCTTTGTGCTACAGTGGAAGGCTAGAAGAAACACCTAGAATTAAAATATCTAAGGTTCTTGTCTCTTTAGTTTTTAGTGTAGGTATGGACCCATTTTAGGAGAATGGAACTGCATATTCTTAACTGTGACTTTTTCCTTCATGCCTGGAAATAAGTATCACTTTTATCCAGTAAATATTGGCTGCAAATTCACAAAGCAGATGCTTAGGCTGTTGTGGAACAAGGAGAAAGAACTTGATGAAGATAAAATCTTTGGAAATCGGTAATTTACAACTTTTTTTTTTCTTTTTGACAACCAAATCTTATTATCACATAGTAAAAATTGCATTTTTTTTCCAGAAATTCTTTTAGTACCTATCATTGTAGTGCCCCTGTCTTTTATCAGGAGTGTTGGTATTCAAACATGTAACTTACAAGCAAGATGGGAAAAACTTCAAAAATAGTTTCAGGGTTTCTTTTAAGTATACGTGAGTCAAATCCAAAATAACACCCTAATTTGAAATATCCTGAGAACATTTGTCCTGTGACTATTTAAGAAAATTAAGTGTTAATTATATTTAGAGTGTTGTCATTTTACATTTCAAGTTCCTGAGAAGAGAATTTGAAGAGTCTACTATTTGGAAATTTTAGCTAAGTCCTTAGCAACCAGCTTACTTTGGCTATGGCAGGTAAAAAAAAAAAAAAAGATACAGGCTGTAACTAGAGACTATGCCTGTCTGCCTGTCTTATTTAGCATTTCAAAACAAAAACCATAAACAAACATCTCAGATTCAAAACAGAAAGGAATTTCTGGCAGGGCAGAATGAAACCTGAGCCTGCAGAGTCCTAGTCTACAAGAGAGGTAACTCATTTAGCTTCTTTTCCAAAGGCCACTGCAAAACGTTTCACAGCTGTGATAAAACAAAAGGCGCTTCAGTATTGGAGAATTGTGATGCCTCTCTTTAAGACTCCAAAAGACCTGCCAAAATAAGGCAAAGCTACCTTCAGGATGTTTGACCTGAACTCGACTTTATTAAGAAGTAGTCAGACCACTTCAGACCTAATAATGTGTGAGGAATCTTCCATGTGGGATGGATGGGCTTGGATCCCTCCCGAGTGTGTTTATAATTCTACAGAGGCAGAACATTCCATCGTCTTATCAAGTGCAGATCTTGAAATGCAAACCTTTTCTCACTTCCCCATAGTTGTCAGCTTTGCGTTTTTATAAAGGTATGGGCATTTACAGTCTTGAGTGAGGAAAAGGGATGGATTTTAGACAGTTTTTTCTCCGGCAGTCAAAGTAGAAGGATTTTTAAACGATTTGAGAAAGAATGAGCATGCTGTGTGCTTTTCAGAACCATTGAATTCCTATATTTCAGGCAGATTTTAAGAAAATTTATTACTACTACCTATGTCATAAAAATGAAAGATCAAATACATTTCTGTATTTTAATCGAAAGTGAATGTATTTGTATATATCCTTGCTTGTTTCGGAAAGGATCTGAGGCTGCTTGGAAAGGTAAATACCACACAATTCTTGGACATGAAAATAGCATGATTAAGGAATGACGGCTTCCTGACCCTTGTCATCTCTTAATAGCTCAGTGACTTAAATAAAACCCCTCACTTCCCTTGGCTTCACTTTGCCTTAGTTTGTGGAAAGGGAATTAGTTACCTACCTGAAGGCAGGAGAACTGAATCAGGTGATATCTTAAGGCCCTGCTGGTCATAAGATCTATGTTTTTATGACCTAAAAGTGCTGGACAGGGGTCAAGTATTACCTTGTGTTTGCAGAGCCAGGAAAGGAAAAAGTGGTAGTGTCTACATGACTCTTTGCCAGGTGCTGTAGACAGAAGAGCTCAGAGGAAAAGATCAAGAGTTCTTCCGTAGTTATGTTTATTGGGAGGCAGTGGAGACAGCAAAACATAGCTATTGGAAAGTGAGTGACATCTTTTAAATGCCTGCAGGAAGTAAGCCATATAAACTGTGGCCTAGTCTGGATTCACGGTAGAACTTACACCTCTCTTTTATCTCTGTGCAACCTTCACTTTCTCCATTTTCTCATGAACTTCATTAATCATGACAGCTGTGAGGTAGGTAGGTGACAGAGACCGCAAAGGGAGAAGCTTGAGCAAAGACAGGCCAAAACTTGCCCAAATTCACATGCTCATTTCTGCCTCTGACACTAGAGAGAGTTGAGTAATTGCTGTTCTTCCTAATACTGCAGGCAGCAGCCAAATTCTCTGCATTCTTTTACCTTTGCTGCTGTTTTCACTTGCCAGGGAGTTTCCTTAAGGAGCAGACTGAATTTAAAGAAACATAACAGTAATAGTGCGTGAAGGGGGGATCGGTGGCTGAATGTGGCACATTGGTGCCTCATGTTGGGAGGATGAAACGCTGATTTCTGCAGAGGGACATGCTGCAGGCTACGCCAGCCCCCTCACTTCTGTGTGCAGCCAAGCCGCCAACCAGGAAGCTCTTTGCCTTATGTGAGACGACAGATCTTCACTAAATATATTTCAAGTACAAGTCAACTGTGAAACTTGGAAAGTTGTCTAGAAACATCACCCTTCCTTTGCATGTTGTCCAGCAGCAGGGTGTGGAACGAAGTTAGGTGGTGTGAACCTGTGGTTCTGAAACTTGGTGTAATAGGCGTGATTCTAAAGAATGTGATGCCCAGCACAGCCTCCTGCTTATACCAACAGTCAGTGTGCTTTGCTTTGTGGATATTACATTTTTGCCAACAACAGCCTTCCAGAATGAGGTGCTGGTTAATTCCAGTCTGGCATTAATTCATTAATAAGTCTGCTGAATGCTGAATACTCCATTCGGGAGTATGTGCCATGAGAAAACTCAGCAGCTAATTATTGTGCAGCTCTTTTCTGTGATTCTCACATTGATTTCAGTTACCTAAGCCACCAATTCCTAGCTGTATAAACTTATAGAATTTTTAGTTTTCTGTAATAATTTTGCCCCGAAAGATTTTTTTTGTTTCAATTTGTGAAACTATTAAAAGTTTACTAATAACTGGGTAAACATTTTATATTGTACTTGTTCTTTCTTTCCTTTATCTTTTTTTTTCCTCTTCTTCTTCTTTTTTTTTTTTTGAAAGATAATATCAAAAGTTAAATCCTGTTCTGGATCTTACCACCTCTCTTCCTGGCTAGATTTCTGGTTAGCTGATAGTAGTGGCTAGAAGGATGGGTGGTATTAATTTACTAACATGAGCTTTCACCTAAGATAGGTTCTCCTTTACTCTTCTTTGCTATATAAATAGGTCTTTATTTGCTTTTCTTCCGGCTTGATTAGTGCATATTAGCTTAAGAACTTTTAAACAAGGGGGCAGTAATAAAAGTCTGGTCGCCGGGGTCCCAGCACTTTTCTCTTGGAAGCAGCCAGTGAGTGTAGTGTGCGTTTGCTGCAGTGACAGCCTGTGCTGGAGGGTACATTAGATACCTCCCTTGCCCACATCATTGTGCTGTGGTTTGGCCCTCCTCCTCTGGCAAATCCCTGCCACGACCCAGTGCTGGCTGGATCTCAAGTGCCCTGAAAGCCATTGGAAAGATGCTTTCCAGCGGTCTTTCCATTTGCCTTTGCATTCTTCCCAGCATGGGTGCACCCAGCTCCCCAGCTGTTGGTAACCCAACCAGTAACAGAAGGTGGTGCCAAGCATCAAACCCTCTGTGAGGACCCCTTCCAGTAACCGCGTCTGCACTGATGGCAGAAGAGTTCTATATACATGTTTGGAGGGGGAGCTTCTGCCAGCACATCAAATTCATTTGCTATATGGCATATGATAATATTATAAAACAAGGATCTTTACAAGGTTGTGGTAGACTTGCTGGCCTTAAAAGATGTTCCAGAACAGTAAAGTATTTCTGTAGCATCAGCAACTGGGCCCCTGAGTGAGTATAGTTACAGAAGTGTTTTGAGAGACAGGAAGCTAAGATAATTCTTTCTTTGAATACGTAGTTAACTTTGTGCCTTTGGATGTAGGGTGTGTGCCTGCATGTGTGTTTTTTTAGTTGCTGAGGGTGCAACACAAAGAATACTTTGCATTGTATTAGGGATGTGCTAAAAACAACTCCCCAGCTTGAAGCAAGTTAAAATACAGTGTCTACGCTGTGGATCAGCAAACTGAAAATGACTTCTTAACTAATAAAGATTTTACATTGTTTTATTTATTACCTTTGAAAAAAAGAACAGTTCTAATTATAAGTGCTTTGACTTTTAAACTGGTTAACTGGGATATCTGTAAGTGGACAAGTAGGGCTCAGGAATATTACTGACTCATTTCATTTCTTGGTGATTGGAAACAAGTTTTTATAGTAGGCTGCCATATAGTTTTTGACCTTTTATAGGAATTTTAGATGTGATGGCAGAAAGAAAAAGCAGAAATTTAGGGTGAGAAATGGAAGTCCTCTGTAGGAAAATAAGCAAAATAAAAGAAGCCAGAGGTGTTGGAAGGAGATGAAATTATTTTCAAAGACTATCCTGGGAAAAGATGAGCCTTTAGCAACCACGTTTATTGACTATCTATTCAGGAAATTGTATTAGATGCTTTGGAAAGAGAAAGGAAAAAGAAAAGACTCTCTGCCAACAGAGGGCTGGAAAACTTGAGGGAGATAAAGTATTTACATGCTTTAATGACATAAAACATGTCCAAAAGAAATACATAATTACAGCTGCATTTGGCACTGAAAATAGTTCATGTATTATATTTTTTAAATTGTGTGTGAATGTGTAAGCGAATGCTCTCGAGTGAGAAATGCTTGGGTGATATTTCTTGAGAGAATGGAAAAGTAGAAGGTACGAGGAGCTAAAAAGAGAGTGAAGGCATAAAGGATGACTCCTAGTAAAGAAGAAACAGCGAACATTTTTTTTTCTTTAGAGAGGATGTATTTTATATGCACAATTATTCCAAATCTATTTCTAATCTTAGTATAATAAGCATTTAACTTCCCATAGAGCCTTAGTAATCTGCATGTTATTACTAAAGGCCCACAGGTAAGGGAAAATTAGACTCCCAAATTAAAGACCTGACTATCTTGCTCCTAAAGTTTTAAGTTTTCCAACTTTATTTCCAGTTTATCTTGGACAAAGACCCTTTGAGGACTCAGAAAATCAGGAGGTATGGTCAACACAAACCTCCTAATAACTAATGCAGCCAAAGGTTTGGGGCAAAACTAGCAAGTGCAAAACAGGTATGGTGTTGTTGGCTTTCAGACTCCCTCCCCAAAGTTGTCTTCACTTCCTTTCAAGTGTGTTCTCATCCCTGGAGCCCTACCTCTTTATGCTTCTTTCTTTGTGAAGCCTTCCTGCCCTGCCCAGGAAAAAGTAATGCCATCCCCTCCACCCCCATTGCCCGTAAATAGCACTTTCTTCTTCCCTTGTTATAGTACTTTTCACACTGTGCTAGAGTTCACATTTCTGTCTCCCTGCCTCATTGTGATCTACTTGGGTGCCAGGATTGTGTTATTCTAGCGCTTGGCACACGGGAAGAACTCAATGAGCATTTGTTGACTAAATCTAGACTCAAGGTCATCCAAGATATTATACAAAAACGTTTCCATCGGGACTGTTTGGTTTGCATTGTGGAAACTGAAACGAACGGCACTACCTGTGAAGAGACGCCCAGTGAGAAGTCCTGTCATTGCAGAAGGAAGTTCAAACTGATTAACTGTGCCTACTCCAATCAGTGTTGGATTTTCTTTTTTCTTTCTTTTTTTTTTTTGTAATTTTCAATATAGGTTAGTTTCAGCTGTATTTATTTTAGCAAATATTTAAAGGTAATTTTTAATTTGTGAGGACTCTTCTTCTTGCCAGTTCATCATAAAGGTGTCATCTTTTCGTTCACTAACGCTTCTTGAGCTTGTAAGAATTTGCTTATAACCTCGTTACTGTCAGAGATCTGATACAGGGAGCCGTTGAGATACTCTGGGGCTCAGCTGCTTGTAAACAATAACTGATAAGCAGTTATGAGTTACTTTATAAACACGCTTCAGATGACCCGTATGAATACTTGATGGTAGTAGAACAGACTTCGAGATTCTCAGGAAATCCGGGATTGCGTCTTCAACGTGTACGTTGACTGATCAAGAGGGAGTTCAGTGTAACAAGCATGTATTGAATGTTAAGTCTGTGAGTGCTAAGAGCAGGGAATGATGCAACCTGCTTACTGCTTCAGGTGATCTCCAAATATCCTAAGGAATTTAACTATACAGCTTCTCTGGGAAGGAAAATCCTAAGCCAACAACCTGAGGGTGGAAGTGTGTGACTGTGAATAATAAAAATGCCTCACGGATGGTTAGAACAGGAAGTCCATAGGAATGCAATTTAAGGCAGTTAGGAAAGCACAATCCCATTTGGATTTACTCCAAACGCTATGACTTCAGAGACTGAGGAATTTTTGATGATTAGTGGCTGGAGCCCCAACTTGTTATTTAGTAGTGTGGAATTGTTTTTCCTTTAACACTAGTTATGAGCTCTTTGTCTTCCTAAAGGTTTGAAAGAGGTTTGCAAATTAAGACAGTAAGACATTAGATACTTCAGGATGCAATAGCAAATTGCAACCTTTGGCACGAAACTGTTTCGACTGCTAAAGAAAAGCGGTTTGGCCAAGACAAAATACCCAGAGTCATAGACACGTCCTGGGTATAAGCTTGGATACTTATGCCATTTTGTCATTTTAGTGGATGTGCCCATTTTCTCAGGGCAGGTTTGATTTTGATGTCTGCTGCAGCGTGTCCCTTCAGCGTTCCCACGTTTAAGATGCTCATCTCACACCTGATGGAAATTGTTTATAATGTTAGTGTCATGGTTGGTGGCTTTCCCAGTAACCCCCTTGAGATGATCCTTTTATTGATCCCTACCAGTTGTTATAAAAGTTTTGGGAAAGGAAAGGAGGGGAAGCTGGAACTGATGGCTACATAAAGTTGTAGCTCATAATGCTTAGTTGGCAATGAAAAGGAAAGATTCTAAGCAAGGTGATTTTTTCTGAGCATCCACTGATGCTTTTCCTATAACTCTTTAAAAATATACGTTTAACTTTTATGTGACTTCATTACTATTGAAAGTTTGAAAACTCAACTCCCAGACCTCCAGACAGGTACATTCTCCTTTGAGTGTTGCCTTCTCTAAGACTTTAGCAACAAAAGGAGTATTTGACTTGATGGCAAATACTACACACACGAGAGGTGTGTGTTTCTCAAAACCCGTAATTCCATAGTTAGTTTGAGGGGGTAAGTGAAGGACCCAGACCTGTTCTTGCTGCTGGAGTAAGCACACTTATCCGCAGACTTTGCTTACATAAATGAATGGGGGCAGAGGACTGGGAAACACACCTGAAGGAGGGAGTGCCCATCAGCCTGTAAGCCAAGGTAAACAGTGCTCGTAACTGAAAAACAGACATCCTGGAAGGAGAGAACCAGAGAAGTGGGTGTGAAGTGCAACCGACAAGTACCATTTTCAGTATATAGGCAGCTGGGTTAACCCGAGTCCTGACATAGAACTTCTCAGAGCTGTTTAGGGGAAATCGGTTGCTTGCACTGGCCTTTGACTGGCCTATCATTGCCTACAGGTGGACCCAAAGAGTTTTCTCCTAGGGGAGAAAAGGTAACATTTGCGATAGAGAAAGCAGACCTGTGGGGCATTTTGAGAGGTAGAAATGAAGTCATCAGTAGCCTAGAGATGTAGCCTTGCAGGGCACCAGAGAAGTGGCAGTGGGAAGGTATCCCTGAGTCTGTATGTGTAGAAATGCATGCATCCTCTTTCTGTCTTTCGTTACAGTGGGACAGTGTTTCATTATGGTGGACACCTATGCCCACATTGCAGATATGTGATGTGTGCATATATTCATGCATGTGCGTCCATGTGTGCACCATGCACATATGTGAGAAGGATTGCTCACAGGGTCATGTGCTTCTCCTAATAGTTTCTTTATGTCCATTCTTCTGTGATGGTAGTTTTTTTTTTCCTAATTGCATCTGTTAGGTTCTATTAATTAGAACAGAAAAAAAATCTGTCTTTGGCCATCATTAGTTGTCTCATAAGAATGCTATTATAAAAGGAGCATTACTAGCCGGTTTTGGAAATAGAGAAAATGAACAATTATCCAAAATACTCTTGTTCAAACATGAAAACTAGTTTCATGTTGTTGTACATATCCCTGTCTAGTGTTCCTCCATGTACATCCTTTTTTTAACCACGCATTTTGTATCAGGCTTCTTTCCACTTAACATCGTATCAAGTGCATTGTCCTGTGTTGCTGTGTAGTCTCCATTATTACAGATTAAGCTGAGTAATCTAGATGTACTGACTGCAGTGCTCCTCTTCATTTCCTTCCCCCCTTCTCAGTACTATATAAAAAGCAACAAGGGAAAAGAAATAAACATTCCAGGTGAACTTAAGAGAAAATTCTGTGTAGTCTTCATGGATTTTTATTTTCCTGAGTGCTTAGGCTCTCCAAGCAGATGACTGATTGTGTCATCTCCCCTTACTCAGCACCTGTGCATCTGATCCTTGGCATCTAGGCTCATGGCACAGGAACTGTAGCTCTTGATTGTTTAGTGTCATGTAGACTCCAAGAGCACTGAAACTCTGTAAAGTTAACTAACGATCTGTAGATTTTGTACAAATAGCCAGCCCACTAGACAGATGTTTTAATTCTTTTGCTTTTATTTTTTTTTGCACCATGTTATTGGATTTCAAATGTTTATTTAGTATGAAAAATGAATATAATTAAGTTCTAAATGGGACTAGATATTAACTTCAGAATGAATTTACAACCTTTATGCTTGCGTATGCCATATGCTCTTGTGGAGGATTTTATCTGAGGATTTAAAACAGTTTTCTACTCCTACAATTTGTAAATTAAAACTGGGGGCATAGAAGTTATCCAACAAGGCACATACAAAATTTGGAAAAATTTGGATCATTATCAAGATTAAGTTTGTTGAAATTCGGTCGGGAAAACAGACTTTTTTCTCTCAAGTTATGATTATTGACTTATACTACAACTCAGATACTGGTTTCATATTCAGAAGGTATATAGCATCTGTTGTAATATTTCAGATTTGTTTCTACAATTTTTATTTAAAAATGCAAATTCTCACTCAAAACCATTTCCACAGGCGGTATGCAAAATCAAATCACCAGGCTTCAATTACAGCTTATATAAATTTTAAGTGTTCTTCAGATTATCCAAAGGAAGACAAGAATTTTGATTACCTCTTTAATATTAAATTATTAGTTTTGAATTTTAAATCTTTGAAAATGTAATTTGCATACAATGTATACCAATCAACATATACCGTCCAGAAAACACTGAACATTTACCCAGCTGCTTGTTAGTTGGAGAGAGTACTTGTTTAGACTTCTTGAAGCCAGAGCTAAGT
Organism: Propithecus coquereli; assembly: GCF_000956105.1. NCBI lineage: Eukaryota > Metazoa > Chordata > Mammalia > Primates > Indriidae > Propithecus > Propithecus coquereli. The sequence continues at coordinate 9,993,963 of NW_012150063.1, read as the reverse complement.
GATGCATGTGCACAATTAGAGTTTAACAAATGCTTTTTGACCAACATATTGACTTCAGGGAGCATACTTTCTATTGAAAAAGCAATTTGAAGGTGAAATCACATCAAATTAAATAGTTTAGGCTTGGATACTTGTGGAATTTTAGTTAGATCATGGGATAATAACATTAGCTAAAGTCAGGAAGTGTGTAAAATCTTTTTAAAAAATTTTAAAAGTTTAATAGATATTTATATTCTACAGTAGTAGACAAATGTTCGACATCTTCCATTGCCACCACCACCAAAATATGTGTGCTGAAATTATGTCTCTGGAATGAATAAAGAGGTGTGGAGAATCTGACCATCATTATGGAAAAGGTTAGAAAAGGGAGAGTGGCCCTGGCACTTTCCCAAGCTTTGACCCAACGTAGGGCCTGTACCTCTTATTGTAACCAATTTATACAATTTAAAGGTGGGAATCAGTAGGTTGTCTCCAATATTATACAATTAGTCTTTAATCAGTTGATCTTTATTACCAACCAAAACTGCAAATTTTTTTTTTTTTTTTTTTTTTTAAAGCTTCTTAACAGTGCGATTATATTCATCTTCCTGGTTCTAGCATAGATAGTGAAGCCTCTGTGAGTTGTGTAAGCTGCAGGTTGAGGTGAATGTTTAAGCAGTGGGTGGGCGGGTGTTCATAGGATGTCGCCGAACTGTGTTTCCTTGCTTACAGAGTCCTGGAGCTTGGCCAACTCGCATGGGGGGGAGAGTCGGAGAGCTTTGGTTTTGAGAGCCCTGGGTTTATTTCTGGCTGTTGGGAGAGGAGATTGTGGGAGAAGGTGTAAATATAGTTAGAGGGAGGTCACAGACTCGAAGGTTCTTGCCAGGGGTAAATGCTGGATGGATTTGTTTATAGATGGATTTGTTTATAGCTGCTTCACGCTTTTACCTCTGGGAGTTGGTGCTTCCAAGGCACGACGCTCAGTGTCTGGATCTCCTTTAGTTGGGTATCTCGGAATTCTCCTTCAATGCCCCAACCACAGGAAATTCTCTTTCCTTTCTCCCTACCTGCTATGAGAGTTTTCTTTCTTTTTTTTTTTTTTGAAATAATGAACAGCAAGCTTCCTGGGAAAAGACGGTTACATAAATACTGGGAGCATGCAGCGTTGGAGGATGGAGTTGCAGGATTGGGAATTTGTGGCCACGTGGATCTGCACATCATTGTCTCCAGTGCACAGAGACGAGGGCAGCAGTTCCCGGGCCCTGTCCTTTGTCTCTTTGTGCGTTGGTCACTGATTTCCCCTGTGCGGGGTCTGGATCCCTTTACCTTGCCTCCACTCACGTTGGTTCTAGAAGGCCCACATCTGGCAGCTGCCCTCGGTCAACCCCACATCCCTGCACACAGGTGCTCTTGCTATTGCAATCTTGGGGACATTGTCCAGCCAGCTGATTATAGCTGTCCTCGTCCCTGGGCACTTGTATGCCTTCACCAGTGGCACTGGTCTCATTCCCAGCACTGGCTCTGCCGCTTGGGCCCTGTTGCTTGCTCTTCAGACAGTGAATCACCCTAGTCCTGGGGCATTTCACTCACCCGTACAGCTGGCACACATTGCTTCCGTTTGCCAAGGAGCGTTAGGAGTACACAGTCTCAAGAAAACCTGCCTGGAGGAAGTGACTTCTCTAGAGAAATCTAGATGGTAAATTCCTTAGGGAGAAACCATGTTTTATTAACTGGAGGCAAACTTGTGTACTAGTGAGAGTTTGGACTCTGTGTAGTTACCCTGGCCAAGCTACTGAACCTCTGTTCACAGTTTTCATCTATAAAATGTGAATGATAATAGTATACACTCATTTGGGTGGTTATGAGGAATAATTAAGTTAACTCATCCACGTAAAGAACTTAAGTAGCAACTTGTACATAGTAAGCACATAAAGTTACTTGTCATTATCTCTTTGCGCCTCAGCATTGAACACTACAGTTTATACGTGGTAGGTGTTCATTGACGGTTCGAGTAAGTGTAATATTCAGAAGGCGGGAAAGTGATTTCCTCCTCTCTTACTAGAAAATAAAAGTAGTATTAGGTTGCAGTAAGGCATTGTGGGCATGAAGACATTTACTCCCTGGTGGGGGGTGGGGAGTAGGATGTTCCAGATTGTCTTAATAACCATGTGCCCGTGATTTGTTACTCATACCTAACAAACCCAGTCTGTCAGAAGTTTCACTAATATTTACTGGCTCCCAAAGTAATTTTGAAAGGACGGTGATTTGTTTCCAGGAAGCAGGACATTTCAAACTCCAACATGTGCAGTGGTATATTAAGGAGACGCTGCCCTTTCTTTGTGGGTTTGCTCTGTGTTCTAACTGGTGTTCGCTTTTAGAGTGGGAGATGGGCAGATAGATGCTCTTTAATTGAATAGCTCACTGACTTGTGTCAGTCCTTGAGTGCCTCACCTGGGACTGTGTGACTAGCAGGTGTTCAGTAAATGTGTCTTAAATCAATGAGTAATCGATGGGACATTTCACATTACATCACGTTGGCTGGAAGGTGCTTGTGAGGAAGTTTTGCTCATGACTTCCCTCTTAGGCAGGTACTACCTAACATGTTTCTCTCTAGCTGTCAGGATATTAAATTGGAGGGCGGCTCTCAGAGTTACTGCTCATCTGTAAGAGGAACAAATGGTCCAGATAAGATGGTGGGGGAAGGGTGCCACCACTCACCTTTGGTGAGGTTTCTGGCCCATACTCAGGATGAAGATCACAGCTCTAACACAAGGAGGTAAGTCATTTTTTCTAAGTTAAGAAAGTTAGTTTAAAAGTTTATGCTGATAATATTTCATGTGGCAAAGACTAAAGGGTATATGTTCTTGTGTTCTTTTCCTAGGGACTGTGATCCTGAGGACAAGAGTTTTTGATCCAGGACCTGAATATTGCAATTTGGAGAAGATGGTTTTTAAAAAGTGACCGTATCCACCGGGATGACAAGAACATGAACCTGAAGCCCTGTTATCAGCGTTTTGTGAGTGTTTCTCTTTTCATTCTAAAAATACCTATTGATTCAAAACACGATGCACATAATAGGATTACAACCATACTAAGAATCCTTTTTTTTATGGAGAAATTTAGAGCTCTAAACAAACATACACACATACCCATTCAAACAAAAAACAGGTTGCTATGTTTTTTTTAAAAAAACATTTCTGTTGTTCATTGTCATTTTAATAACTTTACTTTTCTTTTTTTCTTTTTAGGTCTCAGTGTATTCCAGAATTGTGTTTTTTTTTTTTTACCCACTAAATCATCCCCTGGTATGCAACTTTAAAAAAAAAATAAATTTATTTCAATGCAAGCAAGCGTAGTATGGTTCTTGCGTGACAAGATTATTTTCACAGGTGGTTTGAAGGATCCATCATTTTATAATGAGAATAGAAGAGTATACAATTGCTTTCCCTCTTTTTTACATTTCTCTCACCCAAATTGAAGTGGTCCATTCAAAATCTGATCTTCAAAGGAGGAAGAACTGTCACGGGGCACACTTTACGGCCCATCTGATTGCTTCTGCTGTAGTTCCACACTCTGCTCGTGTACAGAAATCAGGCACTTTTATTTCAGCCCTGACAACAATACAGTCTGCCGACAATATGGGAAGAACAGTACACGGTGGTAGTGTGCAGACTTTTCTGAACAGAACACTGAACCATTTTCTTATGAAGGGTAGTATGTGCTTGGGGGGCGGGGGAGAGTCCAAATTCTAGTTAACTCCAGATGGTTCACCACAGAAAGCATATCCTCTTACTAGTGTTTGGGTCTTAGTAAATAAAAGGAGATTTCCATGTTGAATCCTTGCTTAACAGGAAGGAGGTGATAATTGGTCAGGGATTCTATTTTTTTTTTTTTTTTAAATAAAAGTCATTGCTTAGAATGAGATGCATCTCTATAACGATATCTTTTTGTAGGATCATATTAATCATCTACAGAATTAGTCTTTGCTCTCAAACTTCACTCATAGGATTTATTAAAAGCAATGGTTGGGTTTAAAAAAAGTGAAAAGATAGACATTTAGTTGAAGTACAGTTGCTGGATTTTGACCACTCAGATGTTTTCTCCGTGGACTATCTTACAGAGCTAGCACCTGGCTGACAAATGCTTTTTATGACTTTGTCTGACATGTGGATGGCATCCTTAGTGGCTTCTCTTCACTTACTCCCTCTCCCCAATCTCCCCAGCACCAGCTCCTGTTTCCTTCCCTTCCAAAGCCTGTGCCCATCAGTCAATGACTCTTCTCAGAATGCCAGTCCAACAGCGTGGTCCTTCTCCACCATCATCCTCCATGAGAGAGCTTGACTATCTTAGGAGGGACTTGAAGATCCTTAGACCAGACTGAAGTCTGCATATTCACCTATTTATTCTGCATCATTTGGGCTCAAACTCCTCATTGCTCAACAGCTTCCCCTTTTTAGGTTCCAGTGGAGTGGAACTCTGAGGGATTCATCGCTGGGTACCATGTCGTGGGGCTCCCAGCTGCTCCCCTTGGGGCCAGGTGAGGCCAGAGTTGTCAAGTCCCATCATGCTGCAGCCTGTAGCTCCAGAGGGTAACCTTGATGGTTGCACATTCTAGACCCTAATTTCATAAGCCTCGGGGGCCTGCAAGCAGAGGGAGTTGGAAGCCCCTGAGAGGCCAGGGCTTGTGGATTTGAGCCCAGATCCTACAGAGTTAAAACCTGAAGGAGAAAGAGATCAAAAGAAAGACACCAAGAAAGTCCAGGAGACACTAAGTCTGAGAGGAAAAGAAATCCAATATTGTAAGAGGAGAATTTTGCTTTGGGAGGTTAAGGACGTTTGGCTGCCTTCTGAGTGAAAGTAGCATTCTATTTGTTAGCCAAAAAGACATCAGACTTTGAAAATGATTGAGGTCAGAGGACTGTTGCTACACCAGGAGTCAGAGAATTACGGCGTTGGAAGCTTCCTCAGAAAAGCGTCTGTAGGCTAGCCTCCTCGTCTGAGAGATTAAGGGAGCCAGGCCCATAGTAGTTTATCGAATTCCCATCATTTTTAAAATTTCTACCATATCTGCAGTTACGGCCTTTTCTTCCTTCCTAACCCAGAGAGAGGAGCTTCTTGCCCACTCTGGAGGAACTCTTGGGCCCGTTGCCCTCCCTGCTCCATGACTTTGTCGCAGAATACAGAGCACAGTGGCTGAAGCAGCCTCTGCTGGACTTTCCCCTCCCTGCCCGCCTCCTTGGCCCTGCCCCGCCCCCCATGCAGGAATCCAGAGCCCTCGCCTTGGTGGTGTGAAGCCACTGGAATGTGGCACTCTGACCCCTGGCAGCTGAGTGTCCTGGATGGACCTGGTCTGGGAAAGAGGAAGGACTCAGGAGAAGGGGGGAAGGAGTGCCCCATGGCCTTGAGGTGGGATGGAGGGGAAGGAATGCTGGGCAGCGTGACCCCTCCAGTAGCCACTCAGCTCCCACACAGTGGAGGCTGGGCTGGCAGCCAGGGAACAGGCAGGTTTCCTCCAACCGTGGCTGGGGGCCTCTGGCAGAGCTGGCTTCAGGAAGGTGAGCTCCCAGAGCAGTTGGGGTGAGGAGGAAAAGATCTGGTGGGAAGCAGGAGGAGCAGACCAGAATGCAGAGGAAATCGTAATAGGACAGGAGAAAGGTGTTGGATGAGGAGAAGGAATGTCCAGTGACTGTATGGGTTAGACATATTTTTTACCTTAAAAACCAAATATATTAGAAGGTAGGAAAGACCCTGCTAAAGAAACTTGTACTTCATTTTTATTCTAGAGTAAAGCAGACCCCATTTGGAGACCCTGTTTCTCTTTAACATGCTCGGCCTTGACAAAAAAGTCATTGGGGTTAGTGAAGGGGATGGGTGTACATTCAGGTGCGGGGCTGATTGTTACTTACCTGCCTCTTGCTGGTTTTTGTCTTTGATGGATGCCCCCCCTTGACCATGCTTGGGTCAGTTACCTCCCTCGAAGACCAGCCTCAGGGTGGTGATGTTCCCACCAGCTCTTTGCTCCCCTGCAGGATAAGGGATCCTTATATCCTCAACTTCCTCCTGGTTAAAGCCTTTTGCATAACCAGAATGCAGAGCCAGAGCTTGGAACCGCCTCCTGCAAACCCTTGCAGAATCACTAGCAGGTCATGCTGTTTCCAAACTGCACGTGATGGCAAGCCAGCTTTCGTTGGGGATAGTTAATTTTAAATTCCATGCCCTTGGGAAAGGAATAGAAACTATAGTCAGTCTGTTTCTGAAACACCTGTTTAAGAGGAGAGAAAGCCTAACTGCCGCCACACCTGAAGGGATTGGGCTTCCTTTGCAACTGGAATCTCTCTGTGTTGAGTAAATTAACTCTTCCTGTGCCCTGGGTTGCCTCGAACGATAATTAGTGCTCCATGGTCATACCACATTCTGTCCGAAGCAAGGGTGCCAATCTCCTTTCCTCTCTTCTCACAGGACATTGTATGAAACCCTGAGAATAGTGGCCCTGGTGCTAACTAGAAATGTCTTGGTTTTTGCACTAATTCATTGGGCCCAGAAACCCAGGTATGCAGCACCCCTTCCTCCACCTGATTGATACTGAGGCTTCCAGGTGAGGCCCACTGGGATGTTGCAGGCAGCACGGCAGCTGAGCAGGCCAGGGTCTCCCCCACTCAAGGTGTGCATCTCTGGTCTGCCCTGAGAACCTACCAGTCTTCCATAAATTTGAATGTTCACAACTGTATTATTAAAGGATACTTCAAGTGCTTATAAATATATAAATTTCAAGCTACATATTCTAATCCATTGAAAGCTGGTGATTATTATTATTAAATAGGTTATGGACTTGATCAGCGCATCTTTTGTGAATTTTCTGCATTTGGTTTTTCTTTTTATGTCCTAGAACTATTAGTTCTTGAAATGCGTATTGAACCTAATAAAATAGACAGTAATTAGATGTGAATCGACAAATTGTGAGTTTTCTTGTTTGGACAGTTTTCCTATGATTTATTTTACACTGTAAAAACAAATTTTAAGCCAGGTGTGAGAGCTAACACCTGTAATCCATGTGCTTTGGGAGGCCAAGGCAGAAGGATTGCTTGAGGCCAGGAGTTCGAGCACAGCCTGGGCAACGTGATGAGACTCTGTCTCTACAAAAAAAAAAATTTTTTTTAATTAACTGGGTGTGGTGGTGTATGTGCCTATAGCTAGCTACTTGGGAGGCTGAGGTGGGAGGATCACTTGAGCCCAGGAGTTTGAGGCTACAGAGAGCTATGATCATGTCACTGTACTTCCAGCCTGGGTAAAAGAGGGAGACCACCTCTCTTAAAAAAAAAAAAAAAAAATAGAATAACATTGTAGAATCATGATCTTGAGAAATCCACCTACTTAACTACATATGGGAATACGTATTGCTGTAGCATGTGGGAAAAAAAGGACAGAGTGATTCATACATGTTTTATTTACATTTCCTTTTGGAAACAAATTTGTAATTCTCTATGTGTATGTTTATGCATGCATATGTTTTAATGTATGTTTTAATGCATATGTTTGAAATGTAGAAATATATAAATTTTTTCTTTAACTTTGACACTATATTTTAATATCTGAAAATTACCTGTTTCCTAGTCCCTGGAAGGTCTAAATTACTATAATGTTTATTTTTTTTGCATCTCAGCCATTTCAAAAAGATATTAAATAAGAATGCCTAAGAAATGAAGAAATTAAACAAACTTGAAACGAAATTAAACAAATACATACAGAATATTTTTAAAGCTGCTGCTTTTTTCCCATGTGGTATTAATATTACATCTTAGAGTGGTTGCCTACTCAGGTTTACCGTTTGTTCACTCCATTCAGCAAGTGAGTATTAGGGCTCCCTGTGTACCACCTACTCAGCTCAGCATGGAGTGGGTATGGAAACATAGGAGACAGTTTCTGCTCCTAAGAAGCTCAGTAGCACTTTAGGATAAGTGAAGTGTCAAGTGTTGTAGGTGGGTGGGAGAATATGGAAATCAAACTTCTTTGAAGAAAAGACATTTAAGCAGGGCACAGCTTTCTAGGTGGACAGGAGAAAGAGCATTTCTACGTAGAGGAAATGGAATCAGCAAAGGTCAATTGAAGTGCAAATGCTCAGAGTACTCAGGGAATTGATTGATCCAGTAAATCTGTATGGAGGACCTAGTGCCCCCCTCCCCACCGCACTCTACCAACCTGGAGCTTTTTGGTAAAGAGAGACAAAATGAAATTAGTAAGGAAAACATACAGCTTCTGGAGGAGATAAGTGCTGTGGAGAAAAATAAAGCTGAGAAATGGTTCAGGGACTGCAGAGGTGGTGTCTGGTTCACAGTTCTAAATAGAATGGTCAAAGTGTCTCGGGGAAGTTGAGTTCAACCGAAGACCTGAAGGAGTGCAGGAGTGAACCCTGCCCAAACCTGGGGGAGGGCGTTCCAGGCAGGGCACACAAGTGCCAAAGCCCCAAGGCTTCAGTGGCCTGGGAAAGGGAGAAGTGCTGGCTGCACAGTGAGAAGCAACTGGAACATCAGTCAGGGCCAGGTAGTGGCCTCATTTATTAGTGTGAGGGGTCAGATTTGACCCTGCAGACCAGAGAGATTTCTAGCTATGTTTTGTGTTGTCATCTGTTAGAGGTTAAGATAATGTGAAAGGAAATTCTAATTTTGTGAGAAATGTTGTGCAAATGTGTTTTTCAAACATGTTCTTAATATTTTTTTAATCTGTGTTCTTGTTATATTTATTTGTATGCTCTATTTTGCATGACTCTTAGGGATTAAACCATTGGTGTGTAAATCATAGACCTTCTTAGATACTAATATTCATTTTTTGATTCACCCGAAGGCAAGAACCCTGCTTTTTATTGTCCCCTACTCTACATTTGCTTCTTTCTGGAGAGTTTTAGGATGAATTTCAGGGACTGATGCCTTCAAAGTCAATGTATCAGGCCCTGTGCTGATGAGGTTATTTAATAGGCCACAGTTGATTCTCTGGTTCTCATTTCTAATTTATAACAGTGTTGCCCACATAACACCTGTAGCAGCCAATGTGGATCTTAATGATGTTTTAAGAAAAAAGATCTGGACTTACATATCAAACTTTCACTTAAAACAATACTGGGTAACAGTGGGAAATTGAATACTGACTGTGCACATGGAACAGTGTTCATTGAAAATTGCAGGCAAATTGCGCTTTGTTGCCCAGACCAGATTCTTGGGTATGTAGGAATAAATAAGATTAAGCGTAGAGATAAACTTGCTTCACCAAAAAAAAATCAACGGTTTGGGTTTTTAGACAAGATATTTAGGGAAGACATTTCTTTCTAGAGCAGTACTAGAATTAATAGTAAGGATCAGTTAGAAATATAATCATTGGAATTATATCACTCTTTAACTTATCACCTTCCACTTGGTTTACTTCAAAGAATTCAGATAAGTTGCTAAGGTAAAGTTTATAACAGTGCTCAAGTTGATTTGTGAAAACAATCCTTGCAAAACATTCGCTAACTGATTTCACAAAGTTATTACCCTGAAAAGATTCCGTAATGCTACTTACAGATCATTACACCTTTTAAAAATCATTATTTGCTCCTCAGGAGTATTGCTATATATAAAGGCATTGTTTGCCTTCACAAAGAAACTCTTGTTTCCTGGATGATGGAATAGTTGAGATCATGTTTATACTGTTGGGTTTTCTGTTTTTCTGATGGTTCCAAAGGTGCTCCTGCCACTCTGTTTGTCTTGGCTTCAAGGTATCATAGAGAGGCCTCTGCCTTTCCCTGTGGTTAAGTGACCGTCAGCAGTAAGTCTCTAGGCCATGCTCGGTAGAGATGCATTTCTCCAGAGTGAGATATGAAAATTGGGAGTATTCCTGCCCTTCGTTTCTCTGATGCTTAGGTCTTCTGGATTCACTGGAACTGTTGCCCAGCCTTTGACCACCCGACTTCCCTGTTTCTTCACTTCCTCACATCTCCTGCCTGATGGTCGTCTCTATGGAATTTAGACCTCGGTTGATCAGTTTCCCTCCTCACTGAAATGGGTTACTCCATGGCAAGTGCTTTTTCCAGTCTCTGGCACATAGAAAGTGCTCAGTAAGCATTAGCTATTGTGAGAAGATTCGTCTTGGGGTGATAATGTGCTTTATTATCTGTGCTAACTGTTCAGCTAGTATAATGAAAAATTTATGTTTTTCAAAAGTACTTATTTTCAGAACACCACGTTTATTTAGTTCTTATTTGAAGTTCTGGTTGCATTTCCTTTCACTGTAGTGGTTGGCACTTTTGAATGGGTGCAATTCCTGTACCTGGTCTTCGGGTTTGCTCTTGGTTATTTCACTAAACATACTTTAGGTTAGAACATATATTAATATTTATAAAATGGTACTGTGCATTATTCATGTCCACAAATAACTTTCTGGCAAGAAGCATTAACTTGTGTCATATTATCTAATTATTGTCATGATATACAGAAGTGGTAGAAAGGAAGATAAAAGAGTTTATTATTTAGGTTATTATTTATTTATCTAACATGGTTAGACATACTATATTCATTCACTCGTTTGACATGTCATAAATATTGATATGTGGAAATACTGGTTAATACAATATTGAGGTTAAAAGAAAACTTGAGTGAGTATTAATATTTCACGAGTAGGAAGACAGAGATCCAAAGATGTTTCTCAGTTATTTCTAAATAATTGACTTTCTTCCCCTACCACCAAACTCACATTACAGAAAAAGTTTGGCACTTAAAGATCCACATTGCATTGTTTAAATTCAAGTCTTCATGTTGTCTTCTTCCCTGTCCTTATTTATTTCTTCAGCAGATATTTATTTTGCTAAGTTACTATTTGCTAAGCCCTGTAATAGCTCAGTGATGAAGAGTAAAACTAGATCCTTGGCTTCCAAAATGCGCTTTCTGGTGGAGGAGATCAGATGAGCAATTTCATTACTGCCACAAGTGGAATAATTTTAACAGATATACAGTTGATGTCCTATAGAGAAAATAATACTTAATTCAGTCCCTATAAAGTAGATGAAACCTGGAGAAAGCATTAAAGACTGAAGAGGAGTTTTCAAAGCAGATGAAGGGAAGAAGCTTTCTAGGCAGAGAGAACAGCTTGTGCAAAGCCATGGAGTCATGAAACAACACGGGTCATATATGAACGTGTAGTCCATAAGTATTGCTAGAAGAAGGGGCAGCGTGGAGGAGATGAGGTTGAAGAAGTAGGTTGGAACTGAATCTAAACAGGCTTTGTGTTCCATGCCAAGGACTCAAATGACTACATGTTGGACTTTATCTTGTAGACTGTTGATTTGCAACTCCATATCCTTAAGAAGTTTGATGGGGATACTTAATAACACCCTCGCTGGATGTTATTTACATCAAAGCACCTCCGTAGATGGATAAAACACGGTGAACCAGGTCTGTAAGGGATAGCTAATGACCTGGCTTAATCCACAGGTGGCTTTTAGAGTATCTCGATGAAGAGATGAAATTGGAAATAATTAGATGCTTCTGCAAGATAATTTTTTCCTTAACCAAGATTTATCAATTTTTAAGCAGCAGTGCATTTGATAACCAAAAACTGATATTCTTTGGAGCCAGTTAAAACATAGCATTCCATGTTTTAATGGACATTCGAGTTCAGAGACGGCCGCACTGCTTAATAATGGCATGTGCCTGAATTAGAAGGCCGGTCCAGCACTGCGTGGACGTGAGCCGGGGGAGAAGACCTGAGATTTCCCTTTAAAACCATTAGGACCTACTCTCAAAGCAGAGGAAATGTGAGGGAGTTGAGTTCTGTGCCACAGAATGCAATCCAACTAATTGCAGCTAGGAAAAAAATTTAAACGGGCATTCAAATACCTGTCTTGATTATTTTAAATAATTTCAGAAATGTAACAGAAATGTACATTTCAAGTCTAACTTTGACTAATTTCCTTTTAAAACCACTGATTCAAAAGAGAAACTGAAAAAATATGTTTACATACAAAGGGCGTGGGTGGGTTAACGTGCTGTTTGTGACTTAAGCCATTTATGAGACGTCTTAATAATCTTTTTGAAGAACCAGTTTTTTATTTTGTTACCACCTTTGTTGCTTTTACTTTCTCCATATGTTCATTATTTCCATTCTTCTAGTTTCTTTGGACTTGCTCTGTTGCTCTTTTTCCAATTTATTCAACTGAATGCTTCAATTGAGCTAAGGCTCATTTGTTTTTTGTTTTTACCTTTCTTACATCCTGTGAAATTTCCCTTTAAACTGCCTTAACTGTGTCCCATCAGTGTGGACATGCGGCACTTCCATTCTTCATTTGCAAGTATTTGGTAAATTTTCCTATAAGCCCCTCCCATTTAAAAAAAAACTTACAGAAATTTCTAAATATATACAGAAGTATAGACAATTGTATAATGGCAGAGACTTGAAAAGTTGTCAGTCCTGTTTTATAAAATCAGGAGATTTACTGAGACCTCAGCTAGTGAAGCCTCTAAGAACGGAGGTGCTAGAAAGGTTCTGGAAAGTGATGTTTATTATATTAAGAGCACCACTGGCTCGCCTTACTATGCACAGTGACTCTGTTTTCAAATCCTCAAACCGGTCTGATAATGGGAAACTATTTTAAATTTAAATTATGACCACCATAGGCATGTGATTCTCTGGCACTGTTTCCAGTAAATTGTTAGCATTGTACAATTTCAACAGAGATGCCAGAATCAAAGAAACATGAGGGTAAGGTCTAAAGGGACCTCATGAATTATCCATTTCCACCTCCTTTTACTAAGTAGAAAATTGGAGCCTGGAGAGCCAAATGCCTTGTTCAGGATCCTCCTGTGAGCCAGAGACAGAGAGCTGAGGTTGTGGTCTCCTGGGCCAGGGCCCTCTCATTATACCACCCCACTGCTAGGCTGTCTGCTTTTCCCATATGAGGTTTAAGGTAGTCCCTAGTTTAGGCGGAATTGTGAAATAGGAGAGTTGTGCTCTATAGCCCCGATCTCTCCTGCCCTCATCTCTTCTTGTTTCATGAAATCCTTGCTTCTAGAAACACTGCTTATCTTCTCTTAAATACCTCCCCGTTCCCCACTAGCTTCTTGCTATCAGAAAGGAAATTATCCTTCCCCTACTTAACCCTGTCCTTTGTTTTTCAGAAGTCCTGGGAACATTTTATTCACATGCTTGGTATGATTTTGATTAGAATGGTGGAACGTTGTACTGTAAACTCCTCTTTCCTAACATTGTAAGTCCTTAGCACCTGGCTCAGTTTTTGGTGCATAATAAATCCCAATATCTGTTTGAGGAATGAATGATCAAATGGAAGGATGAATGAATGAATGAATTTACATTCTATAGTTCATCTCTGGTCCTCCTCTGTTGTATTGCGGAGGTGTCTGATGAAAAGTACAGCGATAAAACATATGCTCATCATTAATACATGTTTTACTGTAAGTTGATTTAGAAAATTGGTTCAGTACTGCTGGTTTTTCAGTGAATTCCTCACTTGGACATAATACAAATCAATATTCTTGTTACATATTTAGAAATTTGGATTAGTTTGAGAATTAGTCTTCAACAAATAGTTGTGTGCGTACTTTAGTATTTCCATCGTTTTAGAGACTCAGGCTTTGTCCACTCTGGTATATAGTTACGTACGCCAAACATAATTTCACTTTGTGGAAATGCCTGTAAAACAAATTTTTGTAATGTGAATCATTTCTACTGATAACCATAAATTTGCCCTTTCTGCTTTGCACTGATTACAGTGCAGGGAGGAGAGGGAGAGGGGAGCACCAGCTTTGGGAACATTGGCCTTAAGCTCGAAGCAGAGAATGAAAGCTGACTGTATTAGATTCTTCCTTGAGCAGAACCGAATACCTGATAGCAGCCAGCCAGGAGCTGGGGGAGTTAGGAGCAGCAATTTTACATTACACTGGAGTTTCTAGGCTGGCATGAAAAGAGATGCCAGCATTAGCTATTTGCATCTTCCTGTAGCAACAGGGATGTGTGAACAGCTGGAGAATTAGTTTGATATATATTCCCAGAAGCTTCTTCTCTGCCAGCAGAATTCCATTACTGTGAGCCTCTGAGTGTGTACCATGAATTTGTTTCTTGCTTTTTAATATCTGCTATAGCGTATTTCTGGTAAGTGGATTGCCACATAATGGGGTGCAACTATCTGTTGGTTTGGAGTAAACTCCATTAACCTAAGCAGATACAAGGTAGGGAAGGTAAAGCTCTGAGGATACAAATGCCTTCCACCTTCAGGAAAGCAGAGGTTTCAGATTAACACACAGTACTTTGTCCAGTAAGTGTTGCATACCTGAAACGTCTTACTCTGTGTTAGTGGAATTTCAGACATTAGCAAGCAGATGGAAAGATGTGTTGAAGGCCGAAGAGGCTGAATCCAGGACCACTCAGGCTTGTGTTTCCACAGCTGGTTCCTGTAGCTCCTGAGCACAGAGGGGTGTATTCCCTGGAGCTGCTGCTTCACACATCTGGAGTTGCGTGGGTCTCCGCACAGCTCGTAAGAAGCATCTTCGTCAGTCACATCCTTTTCCTCAGTGCCCCCTTTCCCACCCTCAGGTTGGAAACTTCTTTGTAACTATACCTTGCATTGAAAATCTCTTATATCAAATGTCGAAGAAAGGAATTTTCGGCATCACCAAGAATATTGGAAGATACTTTGTGGAGCAGAAAGACTAAGTCCAGGGCAAGACTGAATGTGGCTATTGGAAGTACAGGTGATTTCTGCTTTGGCAACACATTTGGTCTTGAAAAACAAACTACTCATATTCTGCAAAATCATTCACTACACTAAAAATAAGAGAGCTGTTGGGAAAAATAGGGTTGGGGGAGGTCACTCAAAGTCTATGGAACTGTGCCCATGACGATAAATGTAAACAATAAGAACCCAAATAAAAATACTGACCCAGGTAAGCCACCCCTGGCATTTGCACCTGCGGCAGCCCATCCTCTGCAGCCTTGCATACTCCGAATATTGATCTGCTTCCTTTCAGGGAACGGGGCCGTGAAGACATTCACTTCTAATGGAGACTAGCATCATTAGAATCAAACATAGGATCCAGGAGTAGTTTCTTCATCATGTTGTGTTTTTTTTAACTACAGGGGGAAAAATCTCTAACTTTTTCATTTGTACTTGCAACCTCCCCAGATAGTTTAGTGTAATGAAAATGTTAGCTACTAGAGCAGTCATTTTTTTTGCACTAAAGGAAGGAATTTGAGTAAGATTACCAGCCTTTTCTTTAGGTATTTCATATACTGCTAAGACTTTTAATTGTGAGAAGACTTGCTCCTGATTTTTTCATAGCATTAATGTGTTAGGAAAAATCACATAGGAACCAAGAGAACTTCTGTATTATACTGACACCCTTTTCCTACTTACCAGTTTCATATGAGCTAAATCACATTAAAGAAATGTGCATTTTTTTATGGTTCAGTGGTGTTAGAAGAGGGACCCAGTGTTCTTTGTTATTTCCTGGACCTGGATCCTGTGCTGCCTTGGCCCAGGTGTACCAGCAGGACACACCCTTTGGAACAGCAGTTCTCAAAAAAAAAAGTGTGGGCTGCAGACCCCTGGGCCCTTTTCAGGTAGTATATGAGGATAAAACTATTTCCATAATAATATTAAAATTTTATTTGCTTTTTTTTTCTGTTTAGACTTTGCACCAATGGTGCAAAAACAATGGTATGTAAAACTACTGACACCTTAGTATGAATAGAAGCTTTGGCACCAAACTGTGCTAATAAGTCATTGTATTCATTGCCATGCCCTTACAGTCAAGTAAATAATAAAAAATTGAATAAACAAAATAATAAAATCAATCAGCTTCCCTTAAGAATGCCCTTGATTGAAGCTGTGCAAGTTATTAATTTTATTATATTTCAGACCTTGATTGCACATCTTATTCTGCGGGATGAGATGGGAAATACACATTAAGCAATTCTGCTGCATACGAAAATACAGTGGTTGTCTTGAGGAAAAGCATTATAGCATTATATTTTGAGAAGTCTTCTAAACATCCAAGTGTAGATGTTGGGTTAGCAGTTGGATACACCTGACTCTTCACTGTAATATCCAATATCGGACATAATTGAATATGTATGAATTTGAATTCATTCTTGAAATCATTAGATTTCTCCCATTTATAGTTAGAGAAAATAAGTTATATCCTGATTTGATATCTTTCAGACGTTACGAACTTAAAAATACATTTGCAGAGGTACCTCATTTGCCCTGACCTTTCAGACTAGGAAACTGTATCTTGTCACATTTAGAGTACCAGGAATAAAAACCCTACTTGCTATAAATAGTTAAAGGCCAGTACCCATGTTTTTAACTTTTTTTTCCCTGACCAGTCCAAGGGAAAGCCAGGAACTATTAATAGGTCAGAGAACCAGAATCTTGATCCTTGGGCTGCATATATGGATTTACTTAGGAAAAGAGAGATTTGAAAACATAATTTGCCAAGTGCTGTCAGCAGCACTGTTGGGCTCAGATTTGCTCAGATTCGATTTCTATAATCAGACCTCATTAAATTTTTGCTTTCAATCCTTGTTGATTTTCTGTTAAGTTATTTTAAACTGTAATGTTCTGTAATAGAAAACCATAAAAGCATTCGTCTCAGAAGCATGTTGTACTTGATCCTATGAAAATGCTGGTTGCTAGGGAAACTAATTTGCCAAGAAGAAAAACAGAGTATTGATTAGGAGGGGACAGAGAACCAAAAGGGTTTACTCTGAAAAAAGAAAAGAAAAGCACATAAGACATTGTTGGCTCTAGAGTCAGAGAGGCTTCCTGACTGGACACAGTGGCTGTGGTGTTTCCTGAGGGGATGGTCAACCTTACCTGTGCATCTTTAGGTGCAGTCAGGAGCCAGGGAGATCAGCAAGAGCCTTTTAGCTCTGATTCCACATTGTGGAGGAAATAGTCTTCCTGTGAGGAGGCAGAGAAAAGCATCTGGCAGTGAAAACAAAATTGGCTCTGCGATGGGCTTCTTGGAGGGAAGGTTGATACCAGCCAGGTGATAAGAGGTTGAAGTCTTAGGGCAGAAGTGGCAAAGAGACTAATGATAGATGATGCTTAGTGAGAAATGTACCAATATGTCCAAGCATTTCTTTGAAATGTGTGCGTCATACAATACTTTAATGATAGTTTTTAAAATAAGATTTGTATTGTTTCAACATGTTCTTTGTATTATCTTGAAATAGTTTTCCTTGATGTTTTATATATATATACACACACTAGACATATGTTTTTTAATAAGGCACTTTTTTTTTTAAAAAAAAAAAAAAAAAAACCCAAGATAATTGTATTGACCATACCAGTGACATCAAATATATATATATTTTTTTTCTTGTTCAGATTCAATTTCTGTAATCAAACCTCATTAAATTTTTGCTTTCAATACTTGTTGGTTTTCTGTTAAATTATTTTAAAATATAATGTTCTGTAAGAGAAATATACATATGGTTATTGAACACTGTATTACAAAGTGTTGGGGTTAAGAGAATTCCCAGGTTGAGTAAGACCCAGCTCCTGCCTGCGAGAACCCCTTGTCTATTAGGGAGGCCTGATTTACATAAAACCACTATAGTGAGGGACAACAGGTCTGTGCAATGTTTGTGGGAACATGAAGGCTGGAACAGGTCATTTTCCTGAGGCAGCTGGAGACTTCTCAAAAGAGGTAACATTTGAGCTAGGTCTTGAAGGACAAATAGGAGTTACAGAGGAAAAAGAGAAAGAGGTGTTCTAGGCAGATCATACTCCATGAGCAAAGCGTGGAAGCAGTTATTGCAGGTTTGCAGTGAGAACCTTGGTGTGGGTAGAGCATTAGGATGTGAGAGGGGTTGGTGAAAGATGAGTCTACAAAAGTAGGTGCAAGCCCTGTCATGAAGAACCTTCTATTTGACAATAGTACTGGACAATAGATTTGGACTTTTTCTTCTTGGCAAGAGCCAGCCACTGAGCAGGTTTGGTTTTTGAGGAAGATGATTTTGGTGACAGGGTAGGGAATGAAGCTGGAGGGACAAGAGAATAGTGGCAGGGAGCCAGCTTAGAGGACAGTTTGGTAGTTTAGGAGGGTGACGTCTCAAGGGGGTTCCAGTTATAATGGAGGCTAGGGGTGTTTATTGTGGAAAATTCTGTGGTAGAATCAACTCAATTTGGTTATACAGTAGCTGTACATTATTTACAGAAGCAGTAATAAGTATTTCTACTCAAAAATACAAAGAAAAGAGAAATATGGGTACTTTTTCAGTGGTTCAAATGTTACTCAAATTTCGTATGTTTTTAAATTCCTAAGGTTGAACAATCTTTGAGTTACAAATTTGCATATATAGTCACAAAAATTGCTTCATGGCAAATTTCACTGAACTGTAGTACTACTAGCATGTTAGCAATTAAACATAGAGATAAGAAATCATTTAGGTGCACGTTATATTTTATAACTGAAGACAAATATTACCTATTTTCTCTGTGTTGAGTTATTTCAATGTGTTATTCTTTCCTGGTTTTCCTTTCAGACTACCTGAGCAATTTCACTGTTGCCTTGAATATACGAATGTACCTTTGTGTGTATGTATGTTATATACATGTTATTTCTGAGGACCAATAGTAAAACAAATTTTAAGGCACAAATTGCATTTCTGTTTAAGCTTCAAATTCAAAAGATAATCATTTTTATTAAGAGCTGAGCCTTTGATCAAATAAGTAAGCCTGATCTCCTGAAATGCAAACACAGGAGGTTTTCTGTTCTCCTTTTTCAAAGAATCGCCCTGAAGCTCTTTATATTGGTAACTGATATTCTTCTAAAGACTCCTTGACGCGAAAATTATTTATTTCCGTGAGGGAGACCAGACTTTTG
This sequence comes from Propithecus coquereli, assembly GCF_000956105.1. Lineage (NCBI taxonomy): Eukaryota > Metazoa > Chordata > Mammalia > Primates > Indriidae > Propithecus > Propithecus coquereli. The sequence goes on along the minus strand of NW_012150063.1, from coordinate 9,975,112 downwards.
CTAATTTATGCACTAATGATGATACCAAAAGTAAAAGTCATTTAAAAATCAGAGCTGTATGTTTACACTGTCTTCTATGAAAACACATTCTTAGGATGGCATTTATACCTACCTTAGTTTGAGTAACAGGTTTAAGGTTTCTTAAATTCAAGCACTTTGAAAAATTCTCTTCAGATATGGTTATCAGAAACATGTTTACTATTTAAGAGTCATTACCTAGTTCAGGTAGATAAATTATCTGTTAAAGATAATGTTAAGAGGGAGGAAAACCCATATAATGACCCCAGGTTTCCTAGAAGAGGTTTTTCAGCTATGAGGAATATTGTTAAGAATTGAGCCTGCCAGTAGTTCTGTTGTATTTGTTGATTTTTTTTGGAGCTGAGTCCCATGAAAGCTGGTCTTAAAATCTGCTTTATTTAGTATAGTTTACTCTGTTTCATGACCAATGCCTGATTTGATCTGAGCTTCAGGATTCAGTTACCTCAGCCTCTCACTAAGCTGTAGCCCTTAGTTTTGTTGTCATTTCTGGCTTTGGCTAGGCAGTGGTAGACAAAAGCAATCTGTCCTGAAATGCATTGGAAAGGGTCTCCTCCATTGTGTCTCATTCTTGCCTCTTCCAGTGGTGTCTGATTTTCGATGCGTATTAGCTGCCTTGATGTATTAAGTTAAAGAGCTGTTTTAAACCTGAAGTTCGCCTCTACTGATAGAGTAAAAAATTAGCTTCCTGGGGACTAATTTTATAGGTTGACAAATGTGACTGTAATTTTACCGAACACAGAAAAATCCACAATAGATGCTGGCATGGATGTGGAGAGATAGGAACATTTATACACTGTTGGTGGAGCTGCAAACTAGTGCAACCTCTAGGGAAAATAGTACAGAGATTGCTCAAAGAACTAAAAGTAGATCTACCATTTGACCTAGCAATCCCACTACTCGGTATTTACCCAAAGGAAAAAAAGTCATTTTATCGAAAAGAAACCTGCACTAGAATGTTTATTGCAGCACAATTCACAATCACAAAGATTTGGAATCAACCCAAGTGCCCATCAATTCAGGAGTGGATTAATAAAATGTGGTGTATGTATACCATGCAGTACTACTCAGTCATAAAAAAAACTAATACCTTTTGCAACAATCCGGGTGGAACTGGAGACCATTCTCCTAAGTGAAATATTTAAAGAATGGAAAAACAAACACCACATGCACTGTTAAATTGGTACTAACTGATCAGCCTCATGTGCACAGATGGAAGTAAAACTCGACAGAAATCAAGCAAGTGGGGGGCAGAGGAGGGGATGGGTGAAATCATACCTAACAGGTACAATGTGCACTTTCTGGGTAATGGGCACACTTTGGCTCAATCAGTACAAAAGCAATCCATGTAAGGAAAACATTTGTACCCCCATAATCTGAAATTTAAAAAAATCCAGGGATCTTTGTTTAATTTAAAAATTTTAAAGGCATCATCTCAACTGTTGTTGTAATAACACCGTAAGTAGTGGTTTTGATCGCAAACCTTCATATATATAGCTGTTTAATGTCTACATGTATGGCTATATTTCTGTCTTCTCAGTTATTAGGAAGAGGTTGGGTTTCATTCATTTGTAAAATTTCAGGCAAACCTCCTTTTGCAAATTAAGATATCAAAATTGGATGTTAATCTTAACATCCCCATGCCTTTTTGCTCTCAAACAGGCCTTTGAAGGAAGCTGCAAGTAAACGTTATCTGGTTGTCAATTGTTTTACAGATGAGAACTGGGATGACGACCAACTGCTTGGTTTTGAACCATGCAATGAAAACCTTATTTCTGGCTGCAATATAATCAATGGGAAATGTGAATGTGACACCATTCGAACCTGCAGCAATCCCTTTGAGTTTCCAAGGAAGGATATGTGCCTTTCAGCTTTAAAGAGGATTGAAGGTAAGCATTAATTTTGTTAACTATCCAGTCATAAGCCTTAGCATCGTGTAACTCTGAACAACAGTATTTGAGCTTGAAAAGGGAAAGAGAGGCTTATAGGTATTGGTAGCTTTTATAATCCCAACTAAAAATGCACAAAGTTTACCAGGTGCTGATGTATTGTTGTGCATGTTTTCTGGAAGCCATGGGATGGTAATGCTGTGGTCATGTGAGTAGGGTACTTTGTGCCGGCCTGCCTGGGTCACCTCTGCATCGTGGACGATTTCATGAGTGGTGTGCTTGAAAAAAGCATCTGTTGTCACCAGGTCCATTCTGCTTGATTTACCATAGGATGGTGCTCCATGAGAAGAGTCTGTTAATTAGAAATTTGGCTCATCTGACAAAAAGGAGTATCTCTTTAGAAGAGGCAGGAGAATTGTGCAGTGATGACTGAAGGTTTAGGCTGGTTTTGCCGGGGGGCAAGAATCACATAGCATGTGAATGGATCATTAGGCACTTCACCTCTGGAGAGAAGTCAAGAGTTACATTAAAAGTAACAAGAAAATTATACTAATATTACCCATAATTTTTATGCATTCATGCATACAACCTAGAAAAAAGATCGAGAACTTGAAAATATGATTCATAACTGTAGTAATCCCAAGTGGAGTAGCCAAAGCTTGGTGCCACGGCTCACAACCAAAATTAACGTGGAGTAAGGCCTGGCTTGGGCCTTAGCCCTGCCCCTTACCAGCACTGAACTATCTCTTAGCCCCAGTTTCCTCTTGGGGGGAAAAATAAATAATGGGGAAGGGGATAGTTTTAAATATGCCTTTTATCTCTAAGATGATATCATCATAAGATGGAAAGGTTAGTAATATAGTTTGGAATACCAAGGATTCCCAAGGTTTGGAAATCAAGCTTATAAGGGCAGTAGAGCAGGATTAAAGTTTTTGAAATGCATTGTGTTTCCAAGTTACATTAAATGGTAATGAAGAAGAAATTTGCAATAGCCTGTAAAATAACATTTCTCTTTGTATTTACCGATGCTGCTGAGTCAAATTAAAAGAGAATAGAGTAGAAAACAATAGAAATAAAAATTTAGAGCTGCAGATGATCTTAGATAACATTTACTCCTGTCCTTGAATTTGAACACTGGGAAACTGCACTTCCACACAATTGATGAGTAACAGGCCTAGGAATACCCGTGCCAAGTATTCTTCCAGTCACATCGTGACTCTGGACAATACAGTCAGTTACCTAACTTATTTCTATTGTCTGGTTGTCCTTCGCTCCCCAGCCCCATTGCCCGCCACCGAAGAGTATTTTGCCAATTGTTTACATAAACAAACACTTAGGGATATAGATGATGTGGTCACATGTCTATTTAAATACTTAATTTGCTAATTTAGTTACTCATACATATTTAAAATCACATTATATATTAATAAAATAATACAGCAATTTAGAATCGTTACCTTTTGCCATTCTTACTATTCAGCGTTTTATTCAGACATTTCAAATGCCTCACCAGCTGTTGTTGTCTCCACCCAGGGCCCTTCCAGGTCGTTTAACACCCTGCCCCTGAGCACACCCTGTTCATGGCCATCTAAGTTCCTTGAGGTGCAGCAGATTTTGAATGATGCTATCCACAAGAAGTTTGTCCCCAAACCCAGTATCTATTCACATAAAATTAGCACCATTGGGTTTTTAATTAGGTAGGTGTGTATTTATGATCTTTGCAAAGTGGAGATTAACTTTATTGATTTTTTTTTTTTTAAGTGATTCTAAAAAGGCTGTTAGTGAGATCCAGAACTTCTAATTTTGAGATCATTCCCACAGGAATAATTACTGTATCTGATTAAATTTCTTTATCTTTTATTTTTAAACTTATTCTGTCAGATGGCCTCTATGTAATTCAAATGTGGAATTAGTGGAGGTCATTTAAGGTTAATGTATTTTCTGAAAATAGTGCTTTGTTATTCAAAATAAAGCACCCTGCAGTATGTGAGATCTTGCAAGAAGTCAGTATTAAGGGATTTCCTGTTTCTGAGAAACAATTTTGAAAGAAAAAGCCCACTTATAATTGGGTATATATGAAAGAATTAGTGATGAAATCATGCTTATAAATAATTAAGTCATTAATAGTGTTGAAGATTTGGAATGCTGTAGGAGTTCAGAGCCAAGGAGGTATGGCGTGGAATTGTGTGATAAGGTATCATAGAGTGTAGAGTCTGAACAATTTAGGATTGGGTTGATTATGGATTTCAGGAGTGAGAACAATGTGGACAAAACAATAAAATGTGGAGGTGAAAATTTGCATGACTTATATGAAAGGCACTTGGGAAACTAATCTAAAAGAGCAGAGTTTTATGTTGATGGGTAACAGGAAATAAAGATAGGGACAGGAGAGGGGACCAAATTGTGAAATATCTTAAACATTGTACGGGGAGCTTAGCCTGGTAACATGGGCTATGAGAATCATTGTAGGTTTATGAGCAGAGAGAAAATGGTGAAGTCAACATTAGGCAGACTCGGCTTGTGGTGGGACGTAGAATAGATTAGCAGAGGGAGATGCTGCAGTCAAGAGGCTCATTGGGGAGCTATTTCAGTTATTTGGATGTGCTACGGAAACTGGAGTAGAGTGGTAGCAGGCAAACAGCAAGGAGGAGAGATGGATACACACCGCTTTGATGGCTGAAACTACAGTATCTGCTAGCAGATAAGGGAGGGTTGAAAACACACAAAGGTGATTGTACGATTTCTAACCTGAAATAGTAGAATGATAGTGCAAGTCATAGAAATGGGAGAACTCTTTTGAGATTTTTTGTGATAAAATGGTACTGAAAGTTGGCGTGGTTGTTTTAGGGAGATATAGGTAGTGTCAAGAGGGGCTTAAAAAATATGGGAGCTGTTACAGTATATTTGAATGATGACAAGAGTGATCTAGCAAAGAGGGAGGAGACAATAATGCAAGAGAGGCAATTGTAGGAGCAAAGTCTGTGAGGAGTCAGATTGTCTCTGTTTCTCAGAGAGGTATAAAACAAGGTCATCATCTGATGGAGGTAGAACAAGGGGTGTGGAAAATCGAAGAGGGAGAGGAAAACGTAAATACACATATCAAAGGCAAGGATGAGTGAATTAACTAGGGAAATGTACTAGGGTTGTCTCTTGGTGCTGACAGTTTACCTGCAGTTCATGGTTACATGTTTGAAGAGAGACCGGCCAGCACGGTTATGTTTTTTTCTCTGGTTCTGATGTAGGTGTGGTGTAGATAGAGAAGTAGCCAGGGTTGGGAGTTTTCCTGACAATTTGATAGGAGGGAAGAAGGGGGCACGGGGATTGAGGGTTATGTAAGAGAGTATTTATGGAGATCAACCAAGTAACCTAAGGAAGTAAGTAGGAATTTGTGGAGTGAATACTTGATGACAAGACTTTTATTAGTTGTGATGAGGGCTAAGCATGACCTTGAATGATATGGTTAATTGAGGAGGGGCGAAGAGCAAGATCGCTGGCGGTGGGAGCTCAGACCGCTGAGCCAGGATGGGTTGCCTCTGCAGATAAGGAAGACGCCAAGACGGAACAGTAGTAGGGGAGAGACATGGAGCCAGAAGTTCTGTAGATAAATGCAACACCTGTGTGTGGCTGGCCATATAATGTGACTATGTATGTTTCCAGTGAACAAGGTTTTATTTTGTGAAGGGAAAAAGGAAGAAGGATCTGAAAGTGGCACTGAGAACAAAGAGGACACCTGCCCCACTCCCAGGATTTATGGAATGTGGGTGATAAAGCCATCCTCGTTTGAGAGGACTTTAAGGGAAAAAGAGTAGCCAGGGGCTACCCAGGTTTCAGTGAGAGCAAGAAGGTGAAAGGAACACCCAGAGGGAAGAATGAGGGCAGAAGGGATTTTATTAATGACAGACCAGAAACTGTAGGAGGCCCAGAAAGGGTTTGAGAGGGAGGATCGTACAGGGCATGGGTGACTTTGCAAAGCCAAGTAGGGATAAGAGTCCAGTGGTGATGGATTAACTGGCGAATTTAGACTTGCTTCTGATGGTCTCCTGTGGGAAGGTGAATAGTTAGTTCTAGTTAAAGCCTTCTTTCGGGCAGTTTGTAGTATTAATGTGTGCAGTATTGGGGATAGGGCAAGAAAAATAGTATTCCTGGTAGAGCATAATGAGAAAACATGTGTCCCCATTTTTGTGTTTTTGGGGATGATGCTGAAAATGTATTTGAGACATAGCTATAACATTTAAAAAATGTGTGGAAGTCATTGCAGGGCATTTCAGTATTTATAGATTTATGGAGAATACTGGCAATTTCTGGACATTAAAAAAGTTGCTGTGTATTTCTCATATTTGCTTAAAAAGGAAGGAGTTGGTCCTGGATTTTACCCACTGTTTTCTTTCCTAAAATAACCACCATAAAGTCATTTTGTCAAAAGTTTAGAGGAAAGAGGATACTGGATAACAGCCACGGCTTTGTGCAAAGTGGTTTGTCAGAGAAGCCAGCATTTTCCAAGGAAGAAGAAATCTGATAAAGGGACTGACCCACCTTGCCTGTGGTCTTAACAAAGCTTATAATTCTGTGCTGTGCTGCCTGTTCATCAGTGATTTGGTATATGCTGTACCAAGCACGACAAAAGAGAAACTGGTGCACCGTGGGTTAGAGGAGGGGACCAAACCAGCAAAAACAGCATCAGCCTCCACAGGTGCCACAGCGGTGTTCTAGAAGGGCCACTCTTAGCTTAGTAATCATAGTTAAAGTCGACAGTTAAAGATTTCCAAGATGCAGTTGAATAATGTTGGACTTTTAAGTTTGCATATAATTCCAAGTTAGGGTACATGGCTTTTTAAAAAATTATTATAATTCAGAGTAGTCATCATAAATTCAAGAAGTAATCAGAAATATGAAACCATGCCATATTCAGTGAAGAATATAAAACACACCGGAAAACATTCATCTATTCATTTTATCCAGCAAGTATTTATTAAGTGCCAAATGTGTACAAGGCACTGTTGTGGTTGCTGAGGATACAGCTCTCATGGAGCTCGTGTTCAGAGGGGGAAGGGTGACAGTAAATACACAAATGAAGAAGAAAATACAGTATGATAAAAGCATTGAAAAATAATTATCAGGATGCTATGCTACAGACTCATTGGGGAAATTGCTTCAGGTAGGGATGTCAGGGAAGTGTCCTGAGAAGGAAGGGCGCTTGGTCTGAAATCTGAATGCACAAAGGAGTCAGGCTCTCAAGATGATCTGAGGAGAGAGAATTCCATACGGAGGGAACGGTAACGGCAAAAGCTCTAAGGAAGGCGCAAGCTGGGTGTGTGGGGAAAAAATAGCAAGAAAATGCAAGAAAGGACAGTGTGACCAGAATGTAGGGAGGGAGGGGTAAGGGCCAGATCACTGGAGGCCTTGTAGTTTGCGCTGAGGTGTGTGGATGTTGTGATGAGTACGTAGGAAAGCTGTGAAGGGATCGTGAGCAATTTGATTTGTCTTTTAAAAGATATACATGGCGCAGAAAAGACCAGCTGTGGGCAGGGAGATGCAAGAATGGGAACAGAGTCTGTCGGTAGGTTTTTTTTTTTTAGTAGTCCAAGTAAGAGATACTGGTGACCTGTACCTGAGAGCTGGAGCTGGAGAGAAGTAGGTGGATTCGAGATATCATTTGGAAATAGAGTTAACAGGACATGTTGATTTGGGTGGTGAGGGAAAGAGAAATTGAGGAATACTCTTAGGTTTTGGATTTAAGCAAATTGTAGTACCCTTTACAAGGGAGAGGAGCAGATGTAGGAAGGACCCAAAAGTTCTGACATCCACGTAGAGCTAGTTGTCACTTAAGTAATTTTGGTGTAGTTTACTAACTCATTAAGTAGCATTCATACATGCATAGCTCCACGGTAAGTATACTGAGAACTACAAAGATATATTACTGAGGAAAGTCAGATCTTTCTACAAAGAGGTATAACCTAGTTGGAAGATTATACAGAAAAATTAAGATAACTCAATTCACACTGATTTTTCACCAGGCAGAGACTAGCTGAAGAGGTGTCTGTGTGGCATCCACAAATTGTGTTCTTAAATACTTTCTAGTGATTGTTATATTACACGTCACATGGGTTACTAGAACGGTGTAGATAATGTGGAACTCATTCTTGTTTGGAGTTTCAGGATGAACATTCTACAAAAGGAGGAAGATACTTGGGGCTTTAGAAATTCCCTCTTTGTTTTAGCTAAAAGCACTTAGAATGTTAAATTGTTTATAATTTTTGGCTGTATTATTTTTCTCTGAGATATTTTAGAGAAGAGAGAGACAATCAAAAATTGGCATGTGATACTACGTATCATTGTCTTACATTGAGTGGACACATAAGAACCGCTCTGCATTCATAACATGGATAAATCAAGGAAGGCTTTGTGGAGGAACTGGGAATTGAGCCCAGCTCTGAGAAATTTGTTGGGTGGTTCAACAGAAGGGAAGGAAAGTGTAAGAGCAGCCTAGGATAGAAAGGAGAGGATAGACAAACGGGTACAGATCAGACGAAATTATGGTGGTCGAATCAGTGGGCTTTAGTGACTGACTGACTTAAGGAGATGAGGAAGGGGAAGACTCCCAGATTCGGGGGGATGATTGTCAAGATAATTGCTGGGGGCTGCTGGTCAGGATGTATATTAATAGTAGTGTCTGTCACTTACGAGAACATGGACTGCACGGAGAGCGGCTTTGTGGGAGGTTAGATGCAGTAGATAGTGTGTTTTGTTGTGTTTGAGGTCTCTATGGAGAATCAAGGGGAAGATGAGAGTTGTGGGTCTGGAACTCAGAGATCTGAACTGGAGATAAGGGTTTGTGAGTCACCCTCCCAGGAAGAGTGTGATGTCTTTAATGACTTTTGAGTATATAAATGATGTGAGGAGTGTGAGCATTTTTAGGAAGATTAATGTGACAGTAATGTGCATAATGGTGGGAAAAAGTGACTGGCAATGTTAACACACCAAGAGTGAGATAAAAGGACCCATGCAGTGGCTGCTGCAGGAAGCCTCGAATACTTCGTTAGCATAGTAAAAGAAAGTCTAAGGACTAATACTATTAGCCAACTGCAAGGTAGTCTAAAACACAGTTGTTGGCACGCATGATCCTGGGAGGTACGAAAGGGAATATATGATTTTAATTAATTGTTAATTGATCGACTTAACTTGTACCCCTTGTTCAAAAAAGCTTTTAAAAGGATTTGAGTATAGTAGACCTGGTCAGACCCATACCTGAGATTAGAGTGGGATCAGAGTAGGAGCACCAGGATGGTTACGTAATTGCATAAGGGTGGTCAAGAAATAGGATTATAGTCATACACTTTTTCAGTCCAGAAGAATCTCCTCAGCATTCTTTACAAGTGGCTCCTGAGGCTGCTCCCTTCACTTGAGAGCTGCTTTAATTATTTATTCATTCATGTCTTCATTCAGAAAGAAAGTATTGAGCATATGCCATGTGCCACTACATCTCAGATTTGCCAGTTTGACTTTGCTTTGCCTTTAACTGAAGGACCATTTTCTAAATGACCTAAATTGCATCACTTTTATTCATAGAACTTCTTTCCTAAAGAGTGCTTTGGGTTTTTTTTTTAACGTGTGGTGAAATGCTCATGGCAAACACCTAAGAAAATGTGATCCAAAGGAGCTAGGCATATTAATTAGCATTTGTTCTGCCTTTGAGATAGTGCAACAGAATTTTCTCCTAGCACTTCTGACACTGGAACTGCTGGATGGAGACACTTTAGCTGTAGCAAGAGACCTGCTGCCATCCTTTAAGTATGAGGAAGACAGAGTTCCCAGCTCTGCCCCCCTGTGACATTCCCACATGGGGCTAGAGGTCCACGTGGAGACCTGGGCATCATGCCCGGAGGGTGTCTTGTAGCCCTCTCAACCTTGAGAGGGCTTGATGGTCACACAGATTTTGATTAAGTAGGACTGGACTAGGGCTAGGGAATCTGCATTTCCAACAAGACACGGGAGAAGCTGCTGCTGCCAGTTTCTCACCACACTTTGAATAGAAAAGTCATAGTTTATGTGAATCTACTTTCCTGCACAGAGAAACGGATTTGTCGTGCTGGTGTGAGAGAACATAATTTTAAGTAACCACTGGACCTAATTTTGATTTTTACTACTTCTTCCATTGTTTTTAAAAACAAAGCATATGTTATAGATTGCTTTACTTCAAATGTTGATACATAATAATGATTTCATTATGTGATTTGAAAAATTTTTCCAAGTAAATGTTAAAAGAAATTGAAAATGCAATGGAGACATTTTACATTGCATATATAGGACCCACATGGTAAGGGACAAAATAAATCCTGAGACTTGGATGCTAAGGAAATTGTCTGTTTTTAATAGAGTTGATCCTTTATATAAGTTGACCCATTTCATCTTCGCTAAACGTTAGAAGTATGTCTAAAACCTTGTGTCTGTGGATTTTTTTCAGTTATATTGATCTCCTGCATAATATTTAAATGTCATTATCCCCCAATTTTTCTAATATAGTATTGACTATAGTAAAAATAATCCACAGGGATCAGATATATGAAATTACATGTTCTCTAAAAATATAACTGTTGTACACTGTAAGATTATGATATAGCAGAATTAAATTTACCAGGCTGTCCTTACAACTACCACTACTGTTAATTATTGTTGAAGGGAGAATGGAAATGGGCTAGTTCTGTGCATTTTATGAGGTTTATGAAGTTTAGGGGAAAGTATTTGGGGGAAGCACTTGGTGACTCTAAGCTGTTGTTAATATATGTATTGAACTACCCAGAATCCCAGAAAAGATAACCTTTCAAACTCTGACCCTTATTTATTCTGATGCCAATCAGTGTTTTAGGGACCATACCTTCTCTGCTTTGGGACTTTTGTGTGTACAATTTCCTAATTTTTAAGTTAAGTACCTCATTAAAATTATTTATCATAGATTCTGTTTTTCTTAAGCTAGTTACATCTGAAAACATATCAATTGTTTAAAAATTTTATTTTGAAGAAATCTAGTTAACACTACTTTTCAAGTTTGGAAATACTGACTCTTCCCTTGACCAAATGACAAACACATTTAACCTCATCTTCCAGTTGGGTCAGGAGCCTCATTACCATCCAAGTCTCAGCTGATTTTTTCTTTAGCTACCCACTTGCCACCAATGATACTTGTATAATTAAGGCAGTAAGGCCATTATGCAACTTTAAATCTGTGTTGCTGTCTCTCTCTCTTAGTAAAGGTAATTGCATATTGATAATATAGTATGTCTTTCCTTTTTTGGAGCATATATACATACATATACACATATATGTGTGTGTTTTGTGTATCTATAGATATATAAAGTGACTTTAAAATCTAAATGTGTTTCATTTAAAATTCCAGCAATGTCATGGGGAAAGAAAGTGTAGATAAAGTTCCTTATTTTTGTAAGTAGTATGCTTTTTATTTAGGCTGACAGTGAAATCAATATTTTAAACTTTCATGTCATAGGTACAAATTTTTTGGAGAATTGTCCTTAAAAACATGTTTTAAATCATTGTTGTTTTGATGTCTTGATAACTGGAACAAGGAAAATAAAAAAGGCTTCCAAAAGGCGGAAACCAGCTTCAAATATCTGGGAAGTAAAAACAGGAAACTAAAGGAACTTTGGCCTAAGACCAATTGGAGAGGAGCAGTTGGTTGAATAATTATACCTGCAGTTTAATGTTGGAAGTCATACCATGACCTTCTGGTTGTTGTGATTTCTTGTGCCCATCAAAAAAAAGTGATTATTAATTTTATATCCAATTACCAATAGGAGTGTGGGTAGAAATATAAAGGAGCCTTCTATTCACCCACATTAGGGTTACAAATAGGATTGGTGTAAAAACCAAGTTTTCAGATTTAACATTTAGAGCAATGCTTTCTGTACAGTCATCTGTAAATAGCATAATAATGTCCTGTACCCCTCATTAATGGATTTTTTCCTCCCTTACTTTGCTTTAACTCTTAACCCTGAGCTTTCAAGCCATCTCTTCTGTCCCGAGACATGCCTAGTCTAAACAACTGTCTATCCTCCTACCTTTCCTATTCCCAGCTTAGTTAAAAGAGTACCAGAAGTTGTAGGTGAGCAGTTTGGGCTACACGTCTGTGCTTTATTTCAAAATTAAATACCATATACTTAATACGTATTTTTAAAAAGACATTTGTTGTTAAAAGGACAAAAAACAACCTGGGACTTTAAGCCAGATAAATAATGTTCTTTGGGGGCCATGCTTAAAACTTTGAATTTCCACCTACCCAGGATGCTTAAAAAATGTTGGTGTAATGACTGATTTTTAGCAGGTTGACATTTTCCCTGCTGGGTAGCCCTGAGCAGCCCCTCACACAGTGTGTGGTTTCTAACTCGGCTGTAGGTGACCTCTCAGTTATTCCCAGGGCTCAGGCACAGAGCTGCTGAGTTGCTGCTTTGCCCAGCTGTGTCCAGCTAAGCCCTTGGCTTCACGAAGGTTTTTCCTGACATGAGCAAAGGATCTGGAATCCCAGCCCAGGAAGCTTTCTGAGCTGCTGACAAAGGAAGCTATGAGTGGAGACCACTGTCCATGACAGGGCTCCATTCCTTTGAGAGGAGTGGGAGCTGTCCCTTCTGTGTCCCCTGGGGGTTCTCACCTCCCACAGAGCAGAGATGCTGCCCCAGGCCAGGTTGTCTCCATCAGCCAGAGGGTGTGAATGACCAGAAGTTGTCATTCCTGAACTCTTCTTACCTTGGTATCTCAGGCCATTAAAACCTCCTTAGTTAATGTAATTTGTATTCCAAAACCATAATCTGGGATTATGGACAACACAACCAAGCTAGATGGTTTATATTCTGCTTATATATAAAAAAAAAATATCTGTGAAAGAGAAGGTCAAGAAAGAGTTTGGGAGCATAGTTACTTTTGCATAAATTTACATTTAATCAAAAAGTGATCATTTCAAATGTTCTTATAATTCTATCAATGTAGGTAGGGATTCTCTGGTAGATTCTGTTTTTCCTACTTACTAATGTTATATATTTACTAGTATCTCGATTAAGAGATCTTCTGGGAGAAAAGCTCTTTTGGATAAAGAGGGTTTTAACTTAAAAAAAAAAAAGAAAAGGAAAAAATCTTTCTTAATGAGAGGAGGCAGGTCTGTATGCATACAATCACACATAAAAATAGACCTCTACAATTTCTTCCACTTCCTATTGAGTGAAGGCTAATAAAGTTAACCTTACATGAAAATTGTGAAGATTACCAAATTTGTCTTTTTCTCTCCATGGCTTCCCCATTCTATTCTTTTTTATTTTTTCTACCTCAAAAGCCCAGAATCATCTTTCTCTCTACAATCTAGGAAAAATTTTAAATTGTTTACCCTTATTGATTGCTTGCACACTATAGTGTTACTTTAGCTAGCATTCCCACAATTTAATCCTTTCTAATTCCTCTTAAAGGAATTCCTCTTAAAGGAATTCAGTCCAGAAGTAGGAAGGCTCTTTGGGATGGAGCATGGATCCCTGTGGTCAGTCCGGCCTCTTCCTGACTGTACCCTGCTCACTTGGGGAGAATGGACCTGGGGCTGGCGTGTCTGGCGCAGGGTCATTTGAGATGAATATGGAAAGGACCTTGCCCTAAGAAGACCAGATAGACACACAGGCAGTTGTAATGAGGGCAGAGCAGCCATACCCAGTCTGAATAGTGTGCATGGTTGACATTCTAGAAGAAAATTAATAAAAAGTAAATTAAAGCTAATTTTGATCAGTTTAAAAGCTATTTAATGATTCATGGGCATATTACACTTAATTCTAGAACTGGTTCCTCTATCTTCTTGAAATGTATAACTTTCTTAAGGAAAGGTATTTAGGAGCACTAAAATTAAATATTCGTGTTTTTTTTTTTTTTAAGAAATGCTCTAATAATAAAATTTGACCGATTCACTAGTTCATATTAACTTTCACTAAGCATGCTGTTACTGGGGCATTTTAATAATTTACTTTGAAGCCTGTGAAACTATTCTTCTAATGGTGCATACTCTGTAAGATAAGAGTAGTGAATTCACATCGGTTGTTAATACATCTCAAGCTTGGGATATACTCTTTTATAGGGTGCCTCTCTGCTTTTGATTTGTGATCTCTATTGCTAAGTGTTTTTTTTGCATCAAGAGGAAGTGATGCCTGTAAAGTTGGAAGAGGGAAGGAATTAACACAAGATGAATTAATGTTCGTGTGAGTTTTTAAGGGACTGGAATGTTGCTCTAAATTGAGGATGTGTTTTTTTTGTTTCTGGCTGACAACTTCCTAGTTTCTCTACACTTAATTATTCTTTTCTCTGTCACTGGGATTTTTTTAAAATTTCCCGAAAAGCAAGTGAAGTGCTTTCTCCTTATCAGTAGCATTTCTTTTCCTGTCCAATAACAAAAGAACAATACAGGAATTTAATAATGTTAAAAAATTGATACTTCTTTTTTTTAATATCTCCATATATTTGTAGATAAAATCCAAGTTCCACAGACATTGAGGAAAGCTATTTGTCAGTAAAATGAGCTAATGTTGTATCTTGTACTTGTCAGGTTTTTTTCCTTTCACCCTGTTTAGAAAATGAAATATTTTTTTTTTCACCTCAAAATGTATTCCCATGTTCTGTTATGAAGGTAGAAGTCCTGCAAATTAGAAAATAGGTAAGAACACTGGTTGTCCCCTAACGTAAGGTCATTTTAAAGGTGCCTAGAATACATTCTGATCTTGTTTATGTATTTATGTTATATTAAAGATTGTTATTTACTGTTCCTACTGCTTTGGGGGAGAAAAAAGTCCAGTTGGCCTGACAGAGCTTTTATAAATATCAGAGGTGTGTTCTTGCAACAGGGTACATGAAAGGAAGCTTGTTTCAGTGTTTTGATGCAGTTTGAGTTCATGGCAGAGGTGCATTTAAAGTGGCTTTTGCAAACATCCTTGAAACCAGATTGAGGAGGGACTAGTGACTTGTCCCGTGGTGGTCTTGCTACGACCTCAGAGGGACTTGGTGGCTCACTTTTCTAAGGCATGGAACAAAATCTGATACTCTCATTTGTGTCTGACCCATATCTGAGTAACTAGTTAGATTTTTTAACTGCCTAAGTATATTGCATGTAACATTTGAAGTGATATTTATCTCTGTGGTAGTAAAAAGAAAGTGTATTATTATTCCATTTATATGTTCTCAGTGCCCTTTGGTATTCTGATTGCTAATCACAGTGGAACCTTCTGAATGCTTTCTGATTGAGAGCCAACTTGTTTCTGTTCCGTCAGGAATTTTTCAAATAATATTATGCTGTGATGTTATACCTCAGTGCAATGTGGTACTCCCAAAAATGTTATCTATGTGTCCTTTCACGCCTCTCAAACTGGCTTCATCTCTGCCTAAGTTCAAGACTTATTATAATGTTGTCCTTGGGGGTCATTTGGATATGTCAAGAACTAAACAAACCTCTGTAGTCAGAAGAGTACATCCTCTGTGGATTTATAATAGTGTGTGTTCATGTGCATAGGAAATATGTGTTTTCTGGAGGAAAAAAATGCATGTTATATATGTATTTGTGTACTTTCTGTGCCAAAAGAACATTGTATACACATATGTCCCATGTGCATGCATGAATCTATATTGCTAGATGCATGTAAGCACATATACATACATGGTGATATAATAGGTAGTAGTACATGGAAGAAATAAATGCAACCATATGATTATTTTTCCGACTGAGTACATATGTCTACGGTTACCTATGTGCTGTTAAATATGACCATGCTGATAATGGTGTTGCATTCTCTGGTTAAGAGTTTCCTGAAAATTCTATTCTTCTTTGGTGGTGGAAATTAGTCATAGACTCTAACCCATGGCCATACATTCCAGCAGTTCTTTTTAAGAATTGGCGTAATGTTTTGCACTTTGTAAATAGCTTTTAGAGGACAAGCTATGACTCCTTGAATAAATATTATTCAAACTCCTTCCACTTTCATTTCCTTTATCACTATAACAGCCACACCCAGCTCTGTTATTAAACTGTGTTGTCTATCTGCTTCCCACACACTGGTAGAGTGACCCTGTTGAGGAGCAAAGGAAATACAAGAGATAAAGTTGAAAACTGTCTTCCTTTTTGGACATTCTAGAGCAACAAGTCAGCTTGTCTCTCTTTGGGTAGACAAGAGCAGCTACGGGTCATGATTAGATGGTATGTCCTTAGTAACCATGATGACTCCCAGCAGAATTATTTGAAACATTCTCAGTAAATAACCCAGAACTCTGGTAAGGAAACGGAGAGTGCCTGTTCACTTACAACCGTTGCAGTTTTCTATATATGGAGAACACTGGGGACAAAGGTAAAGGTCAGTATCTAATGGAGGTCTCCAGATTTCTGAGTTTAAGCCATTCCAGCCCAGCCTAAGTGAAGTTGTGTTTTGGAGAAGCCTCCATATTTGGCCATGCAAAGCTCTGCAGTGGGCGTTCGTGGCTGTATTTTACTGGTCTCTTCATTGACGTGAAATCTTTGCCACATCTTTATCACTGCTCAGAGTGGTTTTTAACTAAACTTTTAATTGTATTCCTCAGTCGCATTAACCTTTCCATCAAGATTTTTGCCATCTCTTAAAAAAATTCCTCTGTTTCAAATATGTTTTGAAAAGTTTGACTGACATGAGTCACGTCTCTAAATGGGTGGCCCATTTGATATATGTTTGCTTAACATAATGTAACGGGATTAATTTTGTTATATTTCCCATGGGCTGAGGTACTGTTGTTTTCTATTACCAGAAAACACATTTCAGTTCTTTATAAATCTTATGTGAGGGACCTCCTAAGAAAAGAAGTAAAATGATTATATCTCCCATTATTTACTATTATCTCTAGCATCCAAAAGAAATGAATGTCCCCAGAAAAAAAGGTTATAAAAGTATAACACATAGACACATTGAGGCATTAGGAGGTAGTAAATGTGAAACGGGCTTAAGAATGACTTTATTCACTTACTGGCATTTTGGAGGGACTCAGGCTGTCAGGAAAATGAACCAATCTGTATTAATATAAAGCACTAGAAATATAAATAAATCATGTTTGAAAGCAATACCAGGATTTTCCCTAAATGCTGCTGAATACATTCTGCTTGTTAAATGTCAGTTAAATGTATGTCACTGGCATGCATCAACTGAGAGGGTCACAAAAATATCCCCTTACAGCTTTAAAATATTTAAGCCCTTTAATGTTCTTTTGACCTTCAGTTAAAGGACATAGTCACATAGCAGAGGAAATGCCTCAAATTCTAGCATCTGGGTTTGTTTCTTTATACTTTTTTGGCACAGTTACAACAGTAGAGCTTTTCTTTCCTTTAATTTTTTTCACAGTACAGTCAACACAAGCTTTTCACACAAGCGGGAAAGGACAGTCGTGAGGCCAAAAGCAATGTGTCTCTGCTCTATGCTCCATGGCAGGGCCTAATTGAATGGCTTGTTGTTTCATAGGGAGCCTAGAACCAACAAGCAAACAAACAGAATCCCACACAAATACAAATTTCGTATAAATTTAGATACCTGCCATGTGCATGTAAGTATATTCATATATGCTCAAAGCTGAATGGAGCAGCCAGTGCTCCATTATTTTGAACTTGTTGAGTCTTTGTCACTGTGTTCAAGTTATTTCATCTATGTATAGTTTTCATCATCTGGCTTTTTCGCTGCCGGAAGATGTTTCTTCAAAAGTTTCTTCTGTAGCTGGGAAGAGAACCTCGTTGAATTAAAGTGCTTGTAAAGTGTACGTGTTTGGATGGGGTGCTTTATTTCAGCTCTCTTTGTATTTCAGCCATATTTGTCATTTATTGTTACTAAAAAGGTCAGTTAAGAGAATGAAGCAGTGAGATCTGATTTTCCATTCGTTAAAACACCCATACCAAAACAGTAAGCTGGAGACATCTTGATATTTTCATGTTTTCCTCGCTTTACACCCAGTAGGTTTCTGTGTGCGAGCTTATCTTGACTTGGGGTAATATGCAGCGGCATTGCCTGCACGTACTTGCTTCATGGGAATTCAGTTTGAAAGCGTGTGCCTTGCTCACTGTTGAGGACCCTCATGCGTTGGCATCCCTGCTCTCATCTTACCAGTACTTGTAGGACGTTTGTGTAGTTCTGACATGAAAATGTTGTTATAGGAAGCAATACTGTTACACACAAATGCTTATAGACTTAAAAGCAATTCTCAAAAGTAGCCTTAAAAGTTGTTGTCCAAAGCTAACCAACTCACAAAAGCTTGTTTTGTCTCAAACTTAAATGTCCATTCTATAGAGTTACATGGAAAAGACAGTCATCTGCCCTTATTAGCAAAAGCCTGTTTAGTTTTCCCTGATTTGTTCATCTGTTCGTTCAACAGCTGGTTATTGAGCATCTGCTCTGTTCCAGACTCTGTGCTAGATTCAGGGTCAACAAGATGGACAAGGTTCCGGTGCCTCCAAACTTTCCATCTTAAGGGGCACAAATACAATTATATCATTGCTGTTGACTTGCAGCATGCCAAGAGTGAACTAGCATGGCTTGAGAAAGTCTCTCTCCGAAGAGATGATGTTTAAGTTAGACTGAAAGGTAAGAAGGCGCCAGCTGTGCAGAGAGCCTGGGGGAGAACATTCTAGGCAGGGTGAACCTCGTGTGCAGTGAGCCCAGTATGGGAGAGAGTTCTGTGTGCTAGGGGACTGAAAGGTGGGTGTGGCTGTCGTGTGTTGAGGGAGGGTTGGGGAGAGTGGCTGGGAGGAAGCTGGAGAGGTAGGGAAGGGCTCGGGCATATAGACCAGAGGTAAGGGGTTCGGGTTTTACTCTGAATGTAAAGGGAATCCATGCAAGGGTTTTAAGCTTCAGATGGAGATGAGAGGATGCACTTTTTAAGTTCAACTCTGGCTGCTCAGTGGAAAATGGATTGTAGCAGGAGGCTAGAGTGGAATCGGGGGGTTGGTTAGGATGCTGAAAGGGAGCCAGGAGAATGGTATGTGGCTGGACGAGGTTGCTGGCAGAGGAGCTGGAGAGAAGGGAGTAGATTCTGGTGTCGTCTGGAAGTTCAGTGAAAAGGGCTCAAATAGACTGGATTTGGGGGTCCCATTAGCGGGTGGACTCTAGAATGACCCCAATCTTCTGGCTTGAGCAGTTGGTACCAATCCCTTAGATGGAGAAGACTGGGCAGAAACCGAGTGGAGTCAAAACTACCCACTGAAACACTTTGAAACTTTGAAAGTGTACCAAGGTGGAACTGACTCAGGCCTTTTCTGCATATCGTGATGATATTTGGAAATTAAGTCATTAAAGTGTTTCACTGACTAGAACACATGACTGAAATTGTGAAGATTCCAACTTGATTTGATGGGTCTTGGTTCCAGTTCCTCTGCTTTGTCTTCTGCTATTTTATCCAATCTTCTACATCTTTTTGAGGCCTTGGTTCTTTCTCTGACCTTTGGAGAAGGCTTTTATTTCTTCCCCTGGGATGTCAACAAACCCCATACCCCAATTTGCTTGGCTTCCCTTTAAAATTGTTCAAAGATTGTTTCCTTAAGTTTTCGACAACATGCATCTACTGTTCTAGGCATGGTTATTCTCACTCTAGAATCCCAGTGGATCCAAGGCTAGTGAGGGAAATGCAGGATCGCGAGTGTCATGTGTTGTGCACACTCCACAGCATGTGGAGAATCGCCATGCTGTGCCAGTCATTCTCCCCATCCCCTAACCACGGACCATGCATGGATGTGTCAGGACTTCGTTACACTCACTCTGGGTCTGTGCACTTACCAGACCACATTTAACCCTCTCGTGGGCCTGCCTGTATCCCCTGAAAGCAGAAACAGTGGGATCAGTTATCCTGGGATGTAATTAGTGAGTGTCTGATAAAGAAAAAATAATGGATTGGAACTAAATTGTAAATAACTCATGTACTAAAAAAAAAATTGGACTTTATCTTACAGCCATTGGAGAGCCATTGCAGGCTCGTGAAGAGAGTCATAACACATGGAGTTAAGAATGGAATGTCTGGTACCTCAATTGAAAACAGTCAGTAAAGGTGCTATAAATAGATTGATTATCAGAAAGTATTCTTAAGTATAAAACACATTCAGAATTTAGAAAACAGGATACTTAACTCCTACTGTAATACTGTATTTGTCCTCTGAAAGGAAGAAACATAATAGGTTTAGTATTTTTTGACCTGTCATTTGATTTTAGTTATGCCTAATTTTATTTAAGCTTACCCTTTTGGCCCTGGTCACGTTTTTTTTCAGTATTCTTACAGCCAGTTTTTCAGATACAGAAGAAAAATCATATTTGCTGTGTGTAGTTGGAAGAAACCCTGGCACAGATCCTCTAGAAACGAGAGAGAGAAATTATTAGCCATATCCAGACCAGTAGCTGACTGGCTCCGATTCTTCCTCCCACGAGCATTCCTGATTAATGGGAGAATCTGTCCTGTAGTCGAAAAGCCTCTTTCCTGAGCCCAGTCTGTCCTGGCTTCAGAGCATGACCAGCTGCGCGGCTGCAACCACTGCCAGGGCTCTGTTTCTGATTCTGCTCCTCAGCATGTCGGAGGTGGTGGACGGGGAAGCAGAGAGATGGGAAGAGCATCCAGGTCGATTTAGACATTTCAGCGGATAACAAAGACACAACACCCTCTAATTAGAATGGCTTCGCTCGTGTAGGACCCAGTCCTCTTCAGAAGTCTGCCCTTCTCGCCAATGTAGATGTCGCAGTTCCTCCTTTATTCTTTTATTGATTTTTATCCAGACCCCTTAGCTCCTGTGATTAATTTGCCCTGTAACTTTCCCTGACGTTTTCTTCACCCCTCTTCTCTGTTCCCTTACTCTCTTCCACCTTCCTCTTCTCGTTTCTGTTTGCTTTCCATCCCTCTCTGCTATTGCATTTTCTCCTTTATGTCGAAATAGCCGTGTTTGTTGGCTTACTTCCAGCAATGTTAACCCACCGCAGTTATTTACCAATTTATGGTAACTTTATTTTAAAACCTATAATATTTACCAGTTTAACAAAGTTAATGAGGTTTACGGCAGCGTTGGGCCCTGAAATATAAAATACTGTCACAACAGCTAATGTATACTTAATTTCTGTTACTTTTCTCTCTCATCTTTTCTTCCTTATTCTAGACTAAATCTGTTTTATTCCAGGGGGCATATTATATGGATATTCAGAGTTTGGGATCCTCGTAGGGTCTTCAGAGCTAAAGAACTATCTCCACTGCATCTGTGACATCTAAAAACAATATGAAGATCCAGACTAAATCAGTGACATTTAAACTCTAACCAAAGAAGTTTTTAACGTGGTAAACATTTGAGTGTGCAACAATAAATAAAGTATGACCCTAGCGAAAGATGTTTCCGGTTTTCTTGGGGAGACAGGCATGAAAACCATTCACTAGAATAGAAAGTAGAATGAAGTAAGTACTTTCATAATTCGAAGGTACAAGAAAAAGACCAGAAGAGTGCTGAGAAAGGAGTCATATAGTCTATTTACTATTTTCCTTCCCAGAGAAGGTGGTATTTCATTTGAACTTTGAAGGATGGACAGGATCTCAGTAGATGGAGAAGAAGGACAGAGGGCTTTCCAGACCAAGGTGGTGGGCGGAGGAGAATCATGCAGGGGGCTTGCAGATCTAGTTTAGCTCCTAAGGGAGCACTAACTACACTTTCTGAAAGGTTGGGAAAGGGAACAGGTTAGAATTGTAGGTAAAGTAAGTCTCAAGAAGTTTTTTTACTTTCTAAACTTTGGAAATTTAGCATGTTTGTAGGCAGAGGGGAAAAAGCCAGCAGAGAGGGAGAAGTTGAAGGCACAGTGCAGGGGTGCGACACCCCCGATGGCATGACAGACTGTCCTTGGAGCCCTGCTTGCTCGACAGCTTTCCATGCTCGAGCTCTTGTTCTGCCATGTCCAGGCTTCCTTTTCTGTGCAGTGCAAAGGTGATATAAAGCCACTGAACCAAGCCCTGGAAATCAGATAAAGCTCCCTGCACTCAGTAGGAAATCACATCTACAAACCTCTACGACTCTCTTGACAGGATTCAGAGAACTGAGGCATGAGTGTTTTGATTGACAGTTTTGTTTCCATTAGGTCTCTGTCCTGAGGTCTCCATGGATTTGTGACATTGGGCAAGTCGTCTGACCTCTAGGAACCTTCTTTGCCTTCTCTGTTAAAAAGAAGTGGTGATCCTGGACCTGTGTCCCAGGCCAGTGTGTCACCACTGCCTACAGTTGCTTAAAACCCAGGCTCGATCCCTTCTGTACTATCTCCTCTGCTTCCTTCACTGCCCTCCCCACTTCCCGTCTCTCTCCTGCTGTAATTATTAACCTGATCTATCCTGACACTATCCCTGTGATAAATATAAGTGAATGTTGCTAATCAAATACTAGCATATTTAAAGAAATTTTCCAGCCGTTCAGTAAAGAAGATGAGTGATTTATAGGCTTTATGTCCAAGAGGACGTTATCCTAAAGTTTCTAGAACTAAAGGTCTGGTTGTAAAGAAGGCTTTTTATGATTTAGACAACATGGTAATTTTGTTGAGAGAGGACTTCCTGACTCTGCAACATTAAAAGGTAAGTATTCTACAGTCAGGGTTTCGGTAATCACTTTGTCCTTTTGATTTACCTCTAGTACCTCTTTGAACAGTTGGCTATTGACATCAGATTGAGCACATGGTTCAGTAAAAACTACAGCTCCTTGAAGTATTTATGTAAATACTCTCCTATTTGCATTATTTAACAAGAGCACATTTTATTGCCGCTTGAAATAGATTCACTGACATGAGGAATGGATAGTTTTGATATTGGCAACTTAAGGCTGCACCCAGGCCGTTCACGTTCCATGTTCTCGATCACGTACCGAGCTCTTGGTACACAGACCCTACTTACCACATTGAAGAGACTGAATGCATTGCTTTTAAGAAGGGGGTCTCGTGCCAGGGGAACTAGCTTTTTTAATATCACTTTTCTTATTCCTGAAGCTTATGTTAGAATCTGAGCATAAAGCTTCACTTTATTTTTCCTGGAGCCAATTATTACTTTAAAATGAGAAATGCATGAGTAAATAAATCAAAGAGGGGCTTTTTGGAACTATTTTGACACAGGTACCCTGTGCAGCACATCTGAAATATCCTGGAATGTGGTTATATATAGTGGTCATATTCAGGGGTGAGATTAAGAAACGATGGTGGTTCATAAATAATTTTAATTTATATCAAACTGGTGGCATTAAAGCCCTATGACATGATTGTTTTCTTTGTCCTACAGACCCCTGTAACTTTAAAATCCCATTCAGTTCTCTGCTCATTTTAAATGTTCGTCACTTCGGACTCTTATTTTCTCTTAGTCTTATTGTTTCCTGTTTTTGTGTTTGTTTGAGCTCTTAATTTATTTATTCTCCCTCCAACTTCCTGTCTTCTTTCTTCTTCTCACATCTTGTCTCTCAGGTCTTCCATGGTTAAAGTGTTCTCTTCTTCACCAGCAAGCTATATTAGTTTGATTCATTTGTTTAAAAACAAATCTATTTTGGAAAATGAGTATGTGATGTAGTAATAACTGGCATTTATAATATGCTTATCGTGTATCAGATGTCAGCAAGTACCTTATATGGATTATTTTATCTAATACACACAAGAACCCTATGAAGTAAGTTAAAGGGGTGGAGTAACTTGCCCAAGATTTCACAGCCAGGTAGAGGTAGAGCCAAGGTTGGTCTTGTTCTGTATTTCATGTTCATAACCAATTCTGTTACTTTTTTGTCTTAACTGTTCGTTGAGATTTCATGGTCACCAGTGATG
The DNA here is from genome assembly GCF_000956105.1 of Propithecus coquereli. Taxonomy (NCBI): domain Eukaryota; kingdom Metazoa; phylum Chordata; class Mammalia; order Primates; family Indriidae; genus Propithecus; species Propithecus coquereli. Next base: position 9,951,366 of record NW_012150063.1, on the reverse strand, counting down.
TCACAGGTACCACGTAGATGCACAGACACTAGATCTGTAGCAAAGACCCCTTCCTCTTGCAGTACTGGGTCGTAAGTGTCATTTGAGAGGATCTTCCGTGGTACCTGTGCATGCCAGTGCCTGACTCTTCAGAAGTCAGGGGAGTCTTCACCTCTGTGGAGCTGAAGTTTGCAGGATCATTTAGAGTTTGCCCCCCCAGCTAGGGAAGCAGAGAAGCATGAAGACATGAGATTTGAGAGAATACTGCACAGTTGAGGAGGCAGCGACAGTCTCGTGTAACTGGAGCATGGGTTCTGCCATAGCAGAGGTGGGGGCAGGTGTCTGTGAGTCGTGGTACAGAAGTGGACTTCATTCTTCAGTCGTTTAGGAACCTGGTGCGACCATAGCACGTTTCCCTTCTTGAGTCCTCCTGCCGGTGTCGCCTCATTCCATGGAGGCCACTGGCGATCTGGAAACCCTGTGGTGTTTAATATCAGTAGCTGAGACCTCTAAGTGCTCAGCTTAGAGGAAAATTTTATGGCTATAGCATTGTAAAAACAAATGTTTTCATACAGTCTTTTGATCCTTGGTCCTATGTAACTACTATTAAATTAAATCCAAAGCCATAAACAGAAATTTAATTTCAGTGCTTACATTCTTGTAAGAAGAATAGAGAGATATTTTCCAAAGAATCTTTTTATATAAGCTTAAATGTATGACTTTTACGTAATTATGGTTTGTTTGTCCTAATTAATTCTTTTTCTGGGAGAAATTGAGCATTTAAGTAATGTTATGAAATAAAGAGGCTTTTGGATACTGTTGAAGAGCTGTAATCAGTGCTGTTTAAAATGCTTATTTACTTATGTTAATTACTATTAAATTAACCTTCATAAAGCAAACATCTTTCTCGATGGGACTTTTTCTCAGAAAACATTTTTATTAGTCCTTTTGCTGGTCTTACTCTTAAGATGACTAGATATGAGCCTAGTCGTTTTATTTATTTTTCATTTTAAACCCATTCTTTCTTTCCTACTTTCAGTCAGGAAACACATCAGAAGATATTAATATTTCAGTGAAATTACAAACACAGTGCCCTAGCCTACTTACTCAGGGAATTACCAACTGGCAAAAAACAGTAGAATAAAATGTAGTAAGGTATACCTCAGCTTGAGATCCTGAGGTGGGGACTATTTGAAACAAATTCCAAGCGAACTTCTAAAATCCAGCAGATATTCTCCTTTTACCACCATTACCTTGGAAGCCCATGTACTTGTGCTGGTGAACCTGCCCTTGTATGAAGAATGAATGTTTTTTCATGTCATTCCCTCCTCTCTCTGTATCTCCCTCCTTCCTTCCTTCCTTTCTTCCTTCCTTTTTTGTTTTTAATTGCCTTCAGTGTTTGCAGCACTTTTCTTTTCAGTGCCTTTGGTAATGGCAAACTTTTTTCATTCTTTGAGGTTGGATTTTATTTTGGGAAACAGCCAAAAGGCATACGGAGTCATATCTGATTAATAAAATAGGTAAGCACTTTGGGGAATTCTGTTTTTGCTAAAACATAAGCTCGAACTATTAGGCACTGAGGCTGATTTTACTGTATAGCTCATGAACTGCCTTTAAAGAAAATGTCAGAAGGAACATTACAAAAAAGTGTTGAGAAGTAGCAGAATTGGAATAACTAGATGACTTCCTAAGGTGACTTTGAAGAACAATTCGATTGAATTTATAAGTCCCCTATTATTTTCTTAGCCCCTTTATTTTGCTTTTTTATCTTATATATTAAATGTAGTTAATATTCTTTAATTGAAAAAGAACTTTTGGATCCTTCCACAGCTCTCAGTCTCTAACTTGAACATCGTTAGTATGTTACTATGTATGCGGGGATACACCTGTACCAGTTAGTAGAGGTTGCAGGTAGTAGAAGGTGACAGGGTTGACCTTTTTTCCTCTGCATAATTGAATAGTTTTAAGTGCCTTTTGAAATCCTGAATATCCAAGATTGGATCCCAATAACTGTGTAGTCTGAGAAGCTTTGCTGTCAGTAACCGGCAGTGTTTATGTCACTACTTACCGCTCCTCAGAGTCTCCATCCATTTAGGCAGCAATTCACCATTGCGGAAGGGGCAAGCTCTGCTTTGGAGTGTATCATGATACTAAGGTTTTGGTTTCTCAGTGATGTGATTGCTCAGGTAAAAATTTTAAAAATATGTGGTATAAGTCAGCTTTGTGACTCAAATTCCCCAGATTTAATGATACCAGTTTTGTTCCTGTGCTGCTCACAATGCAACTCCCTAGATGCTTCATTTAATACTTTGGAAATGGTTGTTCTCATCAGGATCTGTGACTGCTGAGTCACCCATGGTCTGGGGCCAACACTTGCTCTCTTGATTGGAGTCCATCATCTTTTGTTGTCATGTTTCCTCAGTTTCCTTAAATGTCACACTAAGGACTGGTTACAGAAATAATGCGATGCATTATCCAATCTAAGCCTGCTCTACCTTCTTTTAAATGAGCTTTTAAGCATATAAGTAGTGTATACAATGGAAACAGTATTTAGAGTGCTTGGTAAGAAAGGAATTAACTTCCATACTAGAGCATTTTACAACTTTGTGGGATCTCTTAATCGTCGAAATCAGAGATTCTTGGGTACTTTAGATTTCATTTTAATGCACTATAGTCCTTTAAAAATTATTAGTGCAAATAAATTGAGACAGTTTGTTTTCAGAACTGATTTTAAGAAATTCATTGTCCTTAAGGTAAGTAGCGCCAAACTGGGGCCCCTAAGCCAGAGTCGGCCCGGACTCACTGAACCACATGACCACGTAAGGCATGTTTTTAACTATTTAAAATAATTACTGTACTGGACTTGGAGACCTTTGAATAGTCCATAAAGTTAATTACACTTTGAGACACACCCTCTGCATAACTACTTAAGTACTATATCCATTTTACAGTGTTCCTTTGTTAACAAAATCAATGTGGCTGAAGTACGTATTACGGTAATGTGCAATCCATTGTGCGCAGACATTTCTAAAGTCAGATAATGGAACAGTTACACAGTTATTAAAAGAGTCTAGGTCTTTTGTGATTGTTACATAGCTAGGAGAGGAAAGCTTTGTGAACTTAGTATGTTTTTGCATACTTTGGGTTGGTGCTACCCGAGCTTATACCGAATTATTTGAGTCCTTTGCCCTTATATCATTTGATTCTTGGACTTTACATTGTTGATTTGGTTCTACAACTTATAAAAAGATCCCAGAATCTTTTGTAACTAAAGGTCAGCAGCTAATGATAATACAAGACAACAATAGATGCTTACATATGTGCCAGGTATTAGCTCAGCCCTGGACATGTGTTATTTAAACCTCTCAGGAAGCCAGTGAGGCAGAGACTTTTACTATCCTTTTTTACAGATGAGGAAACTGAAGCTAGGGAGTCTGAGACAGGGTCACACATTAGTAGAGATAGGTAGATAGAAAAGGAGATTAAGAGTGGTAGAGGATATTAGTAAAGGATTGAATAGCTGATTTGTTGCCTGCTATGGTCTAGGCATGATGTTAGACAGTGGGAAAAACAAATGTACAAAACTAAGGTCCAGTCTTCTCGAAATCACATTTGGTCATGGATTGCCATGACATAAATATCAGTAATTAATGGTGCAATGTGAACGTTTCACAAAATAGGTATATGTGCAGAGTCTGTGAAAATATACTAGAGGATGGAATCAGACTTTTGGGTGAGGCAGAGGTGAAAGGGACGTTTCACAGAGGAGATGTGGCTTTTGCTTGAAGATGACCAGAATGTTCTTTGAGGGTAGGGACCCTGTATTGTTCAGTTCTGTCTCCGCAGATTTCTAGCAAAGTGTCCAGGATGTAATGAGTGCTTGATCAATACGGCAAGGGTAGATGGTAGCCGTCTGAGAACTGGATGAATGTGGGGGAGGAGCATTGTGGAGACGGACACACCTGATTCAAAGCACAGAGGCAGACAAGGCCATGGTGTGGGCCTCAGCAGTACGGCTGTGGGCGTGGCACAGGGTATGTGGCAGTGTGACCAGCACGCTGCCTCACACATCACTCTCCATTTACTGAGGCCACACCCCCTGCTCGGAATAGTCCCTGTTGCCAGCATCCTCACTACATCTGCTTTAAATCCTATTTGTATTTCAAGGCCCTGATAAAAATTTTACTTTCTCCATGAAGCTTTCCCAAGAACTGCCATGCACACTAATCTCTCCTTTCTCTAAAGCTGCAGTTCTTTGTCCCTGTCACTCATGTGCCACTTAATAACATATTGCCTTGTTGAATATCTCAATTACACTGATTGGATCTTTACAGATTATATGAATATATTATCACATGTACCCCCACCCGCCAAAAAGTTACCAGTTTGATTGTCATTTTGTGTTGTTTAACTTTTCCTATATTGTTCTCTGATTCTTGGAGTGCAGAGAACCTTAGGATTCACATGCTAACCCTCCCACTGGTAAAAGAGAACACCGAAGCTCATAGAGATGGAAAGAATTGTACAAAATTACATAAGCAGTTAATGACAGGCCGAGAACTGAGTCCATGCTAGCTAATGCTCCTCTTACTCTCCAGAACTCAGTAGTGAGTTTGTGCAGGCGAGGAACTGGGTATCGTACTCACGGTGGGTCAAGGAGTTGCTCAGGCACATTTGTAAATGGAAGAATGAATACCACGTTGGCTCTCTGAGTGATACAAAAATGATGTGTGGTTCCCAGCCTTAAAAAAAATAGCATCTAGCAGATCAAACGTACAGAAGAGTAAGCCCTCAACTGTTAGATACACATGTTCAGAAATAATATCTACTGGGCAGAACTTTCCTATTAAAACTACTTTATCATGAGTACTGGTAAAGGATCATTACTTAAAACTCACCTCAACGATTCAATTAGCGTTACATATTTCTGGCAGGTTAAACATAGATTGAACGCTTTTAAGTTATTGAAAGTTATTCTAAGTTATTTTCTAATATAAAAAATCATTTTCTTAATAATTTTTGCTTCACTGTGACAATTAAGGATGAAAATGAAAATTCCAATGCCCTTGGACTTGATAACTGAGAAATTTTTCTCCCGCTGAAAAGGAGGCTTACTGGTGACAAACTCAGTTGTTACCAACATTCTCATCAGATTCTAAGATGAGACGCAGCCTTCTGAACACATTCTTAAATAGGTAGTCAGTAGAAGAGTTAGGTATGAGGTTATTGCTAAATACAACCAACCATAAATTATACAAGATTACACAGAAACCAATATTGTAGACCCTTGCGATTCATTGATTTGACATTCACAAATCCAGTTATTCATGAAACAGTGACCCAGAAGGTCCGTGGCATGTAGTAATTTGTAATTTGGTTCAGGGGTGCTGGGAGACACCTATGCAGGAGCAAATCACTTAGCTGGTGACAAGCCAATGGCCCAGTTGTTTTTAGCCCATTATCACATTTATAAGAAGTCATGAACTAGGCAAAACTTTTTTTCTTTGTAAAAGAAAGCCAGCTTCTAGGGCTGGCGATGGGAATGAAGTGGAATAACAAGGTCCTAGAAAGTGATGGTTCTTTACCAGAAAACAGAAATCTGGGACAAATTTCAAAAGCCAGCAAGCAGTGTTTGGCAATAGATTGAATCTCTGAAATGCATGGTAAAGGACGAAGAGGAGCAATTTCTGGAAATATACCTCAGTGGGTGTGTAAGCAAATGTAAAATTGCACTTTCTAGGGCAACTGTAATCTGCATGGTGCACCAATCAGTGTTTGCAAAACCTCAGGACTTCTCTCTTGCAGAAATTCTGAGTTTACTGTATTTCCATGCCTTTTCTTTCTTTTTTTTATAGAAGGCCAAGTAATGATATGTTGACCAAGTAGCCTGTTGGAATTACAACCATTAATGCTGATGGTCATTTGAGATGTCTTAAATCTCTGTTTAAGGCTTTAAGATTAGGTAAAATTCCTAGCACGTATCAATAGCCACTTGTATTAAACATTGTATATGTTTTTCCCCATTTAGTTTTTATTTGTATATATTTATGGGGTACAAGTGCCATTTTGCTACATTGATATATTGCATTGTGGTGAAGTCAGGGCATTCAGTGCATGTGTCACTGAAGCAAAGCACGTGGAACCTACCAAGCAACCTCCCATCATCCACCCCCCTCCACCCTCACTCCTACTCCTCCAAGTCTTCATTGTCCACACTCTGTTTCCTTGTGGGATTCTTTTAACCTCTTAGGAGGAAATCATCTTGAATAGAGAAGACAGTGAGAAACAGGTGTCTCCAGGTAGAATAGAAATTGGGGCAGTAGCCTAGGTCCTGGAGCTCTGAAACTGGGCAATAGGTCAGGGAGAAAAGGTGGCTTCTTAATCTGTTGTTAAAAAATACTTCGAGTAGATACGCATGTACAGCCAGGCCATCAAGCTCCCAGTATCACTAAAGAAAACCTATGGGATTACCTTTCCCCCATGTTCATATCTGACCCTCTATGAGGCTCCTTTTTTGTATGTGTAGTGGTTTCCCCCCTTCAAGACCATGTTTTTATATTCTTAGTTATAACATGGAAAAAGGATAGCATGGACATAAACCCTGAATTTTAAAAAGTGACTTTCCTAGGGATGAGAGTAGCTATGATTTCAAGACAGGGAAATAGTAGGAAAAGGAAGAGGAGAAAATGGGAGAGAAATAGAGAAGGCTGGCTCTGTTGTCCTCATGTGCTGGGCAATAGGTCTGCAGTGCCCTCACAAGACCCGGCAGGCAGAAGCAGTTAGTTACACTTAGCCTCAGGACAGAATCTTTCTGCCATCAGTGGGAGAAGATGTCTAGATAATTCAAGTCTACCGCAAAACCAAAGAGCAGAACAAGAGCAGAGAAGCACTGCTTAAACTCTGAGAAACCATAGCAGCATGATGGGGTTTTGCAGACGAAAGCTTTTCAAAAATGGGAGCCACACCAAGCCAAGGCCCTGGAAGCAGATACGCAACTTCTGCGTGAGGCATTCTACCGTCTTTAATGCTGAGAGACCCTATCTAGTCTTACCAGCAGCTCTGGTCATAGAGTTTCTACTTTCCTCCGCCTGGACTTCGTCTTCTAAATTGGCTGGGGAAACTGCCAGAGTTCTAAACTTCCTGCAATTTAGGTTGTTACAGAGAAGTCCCTGTAGTATGGAGGCCCTAGGGTGTTCCTCATGGGAGCCCTCTCCTCCTGCAGTCCCAGCCTCAAGGCCCTTGGTGTGCAGACAGATTGCCCTTGTAGTCCGTCTTGGCAGGCCTGCCCTCCCTCCCATTCCTAGCATATTTGTTCACCGTGTCTCAGAGGGCAAGGCTCTGCCTGTGTGGGTGGGTAGCCTATCAGCACCTGGCTGGTGGACAGCACCACAGCCGCGCTATGACCAGAGGTTGCTCTTCTGACCTTTCCTAGCCACTCCACTTACAAAGGGCTATTTTGGTTTGGTTTGTATATTTAGCTGATTTCATGATAAAAGAGCTTTGTAATCAAATAATTTTTCAGCTCAATTCCAAACAATTTTAAGTATTATGTAAGAGATTGAATAACTATCAGGGAAAGATACAGATTATAGACTGAAGGACAAGAAGGTTAGGATGACAAATACGTGTCTTGAATTCCTCAGGAGACCGGGCTTCTGGCCCTGCCTGGATGTTCATTACATGCATGGTCCATAGGCAAATCATTTGGCTTCTCTAAGTCACTGTTTTCTTCATTAATATCTAAGAATTTCTGACTAAGAAAGCTTTTCTTCTCCTTTGACCAGAGCCCTGTAGGCAGAATCATCCCCACAATTCATATGCAAGAACATGCATGTTAATTCCTCTACTCTCTTGTAATTAGAGCTTCAAATCTCCACTTCATCTTTTTTTCATATTTTAATTGTACGAAGGATTAGATTTTCTTGTTGAAAATTCTGAGCTATAGAACATTTCAAAAGAAGCCTAGGCTTTCTGCTCAAAGTTCACATGTACGGACAATCTAGGCTCATCCGTGACTAAGGGTTTTCTGTATATCATTGCTTTTTATTAAAATATCCAATGTATTATAGTGTCTCTTACATGGTAGTTGATTATTAAATATTTGTGGAGTTAACGTATGAATAAGACTCTCCCATGTACTTTTAATAAATCATTGTAGAGCTTTAGTAAGAAGCACATATATGGCTTATTTGTTTCTCAAGAGATTCTTCAGAATGCTTTACTTTCACTCTTAAAAAGGCAAAATACTTCCATTATTCATTTTCTCAGGAAACTTGTTGCAGAGGTTTCTAGTTGTCTCCATCTTCATGTGTCCATTCACCTTCTCTTGCATAGATATAAAATTGTATCTGGATGGCCACGCAGCATAAAATCTGCATTTCTCAGACTCCCTGGCAGGTAGGTGTGGCCATGTGACTGAGTCCTGGTCCACGAAGTGAGCAGAAGTAACAGGGCACCTGTTCCCATCGTGCCATTTGGAGTTGTGCCCTCCCCTCCCCTTCTCCCCACTGATTGGAATACTAAATGGACAAAGGCTACGCAGGAGGGATTGAGGGGCAGAAAACTACAAGGCACTTAGGCCCCTAGCAACCGTGTGGAGCTCAATCCCCATCACATATGTCAAGTTAAATTTTATGACACTCTGACTGCAAGTCAACACAAATTCCCAGTCACTGGAGTGTGAATTTCTGAGAGCTGGTTCATCGTAAATTATTTTGTCCCTTTGATTCATTCTGGTGAGGCTTATTTGTGGAATCATGGCCTTTGGCATGTTTGAAAACGGAAGCAAATCCTGGAATATGGGAGCAGCACCAGTGCTGAGCAGTGTTCACTTTGGCTGCAGCGGTGACCGCCTCTTGCCTTAAAAAGCCTCCAAGGTTTTCTGCTCCCTCTATTATGCACCTCCCTGAACTGTCTCAGGCCGGAGATGCTGCGCCCTCTGTGGTTTGCTGTTTAGTGTAGAAGAGGATGAAATTGGCTGGGACCACTGCTGTTCAGGGCCATGGAGCCTGCCGCTATCCTCTGACACCTAGACCCAGCTCTGCTGCGTATCCACAGAAAGGAGAGACAGAGAGGAAAGCAGCTTTTCCCAGGAGGAGGAGGGGAGAGGAGAGATTCTCTTGTAGAGGTTACAAGAGACTGAAGTTTTCAAGCAGATACAGTCTAAAGCAGTGGTTCTCAAAGCGTGGCACCTAGACAGGGGAGCATCAGGAACCTGTGAATTTATTAGAAATGTGCATCCTCAGGCCTCACCCCAGACCACCTACTCCAGCAGCAGGGATGAGATTCAGAAGTCTGTGCTTTACGGAGCACTTTAGCATGCTCAGTGTTTGAGAAGCAGTGGTCTAAAGAGTGTTGGAAAGGCTGACGGTGGTAGTTACGGTGGACGTGTCCTGATGGGGGTCCTGGGTCCAGAAAAATTTTGGCTAGAGGTAAAGGAGCAGATGAGGAATGAGCTTAGGAAGCATTCTCTCCAGAGAGAGGAGTTCAAATAAGCTGGGAGTCTCTCAGTGCTCCTGAGAGGAGTCCAAATACCGTACCTCCTGTGTTTGGTACCAGGGGTGTATCTGGCCTTATCCTTCCACTCCAGTACGTCCCATCAGCCAGATGTGCAAAAGTTTCTTGGTACAACTCAAGTACAAGCTGTAATGCTTAAATTGCTATATTCAAAGCGGGGAAGAGGTGCTATAAACCCACGCTGGCTGTGATGAAAAGGGTGGACTTTTTCCACCTACATCAGCTTGGGAGGATGAGCCCCACCCACCTCACCCTGGAAGACAACTTTGAACCAGGAGCCAAGCCCTTTAATGGCTATGAAGAAAAAAAAAAGTTTAATTTCCATGTAAGGGCTACCAAGAATACAAGTACCTATTTAATAAATTATTTGTTGAAATGCTTTTTCCATTTTGGTAGTTGAAGTTTGAAAAATGTTTGGAGTACTATAATTATCATTTCTGGGAAAAAATACTCATTGCAGTATTTTTGTTTTTGCTGCAGGTCAAGTTGTAGTTCAAGATGGAAAGTAAACACGTCCCTTTACTCAGCTGCAGCTCACATATTTGTAGTCGCTGGGTGCCCTCTTGGCAGTTGAGGCGGGTACACAAAGGACACAAAGACAGTATAGAAACACGGGGCCCCATCAGAGGCTTGCCCCAGTGCAGGTCTGATTAGGAAGTTTGTGCTGGAGCTGAGAGTATGGTCCAGAAGGGCGCAGAGGCCTTGGCAGAGGGACTCATGAGAAGGGAATGAGGCTGTTCTCACAGGCGCTGCCCACCTCTGGGGAGGGGGTCTGCAGAAGCAGTTTCTCACTGGGGAGGGTCTTAATGGTATTGGTATAAATGTTGGGAGGTCTTTGTTTGTTTGCTTTTGGAGGCACTCATTACCATTATATACATCTTGTCAATTTGCCAACTTTGTAAACACATCTTGAATGTAGAAATAGCTGGGCAAGAATCTCCAGGGAAAGCTACCTGTTTAAGGCAACTTCTTTCCTTTTCTCCAGAGTAAAAGCTTTTTGTTTTTATTTTAGGGAATTAATAAAGTAAGTAATGGAAGCTGACAAAGAAACAGCACTTGAGTGAAACTTTTGGCATGCTAAGGTGACTGTGTGTATGGGACATGATAAGCTATGCGTGTATGTGTGTGTGTGTGTGTGTGTGTGTTTCAACTTTACCATTATCAATACTAGCAAACATTTAACGATTACATCTGTGTTCTGGTGCATCACGTTAGGTATTAGGTTTAAAACAAAATGAGAAAGAAAACATGAGGACCCAAGAGTACCATATGTGTGTGTGTATACATACACACATATAAAATATGAAATGCTTTCTATACTTACATACTTTGTATTTTATGTAATATAAAAGAAAGTATATATTCTTTTACTCTCCGGAACAATCTTGTAGAATAAATATTTTTATGCCCTGTTGAACATATGAATGTAGTGAGGCTTCATGAGATTAGATAACTTGCCGAAGATCATAAAGGGGCTAGAAGAGGCATGCACGTCTCATACACACACACCCACACACACACAAACGTGCACACGTGTACTGAGGTCTGACTCAAAATCTAGATTCTAGTAATTAATGATAATGACAATGATGATAATATCAAGAGCTATTATCTGTTGAACACTTATGTGTGCCAGGCAGAGGGCTACTTACAAAATACATTATCTGGATTAAATTTTGTAACAACTCTGACTCAGAGAGATCAAGAAACTTTCCTAACATCACACAGCTAGTTGTAGAGAGCCCAGATTTGAACATAGTTCTTCCTGGCTCTTAAACCTTTGTAGTGAACGAGGGCTATATTTACTCCCATATAAAAAAGATTAAAAGTAGTTAAAGGGTAACTTCTGTTAAATGGCAAGTAAATGGTTCAAACAAGTAGTTTATCTCAAGTGAAAAATTAAAAAGAGGAAGAAGGGAGGAAGAAGCAGAAAAAAATAAGTAGCCAAAATATATTTTCAAAAATATATTTATAATTTTAGCCACATGAGATTTTTTCAGAATGTGCAAACGCTCCTGAGAGCTACCAGTTGACCAGTTAAATAGCCTGCTCTTCTCTATTTTCTGCTGCCGTCGTCAGCAAGGACAGAATAGCAACAGCATGTTCTGCTGTACTCTCTACCTGTCGTCGTCTGTTCATGCTATTTAGCGCTCTCTCTTTATTCTTGATGTATTATTTTAATTGCATAAGTATAGTCACTTTCCAGAAACCTTAGATCAACACATGATATTTTTGGAGTCCCTCCAAAGAAGGACTTTTGAAATCCATATACCACCTCCAGGACTCAGGAATTTATTGAGAGTATTACTGATGATACTCTTAGTTTACTGTTCCTTGTTTTTAAAATCACGTAAGATCGCACTTTTTGCTGTACTATGCTTCTAAGACTCTAGAATGTTGACAAATACTAGAGTTTCAAAAGAACATGACCTGCTACTCCTTTAATTCAGCAAGCATTTGCCGGTCTTCCTCCAACGAGCAGGGACCGAGCGTCCTTGGACCCTGATCGCACAGGAAGGGCTCATAGGACTTCTGGCCGGAGTGTGTTCATAGACGACATCCACAAGTGCCGGCCCCTCTTTTTACAGATGAGCACAAGCTCCTTCATTTTCATGCATTTAAAATCTGACATTTTTGTTATGTTTTTTTCAAATTGGGTGTCGTCATTACACGAAGGTAGAACCAAGTTGCAGCATCCCTTCCTCAGAGGAGGGAAAATTAAAGTTGGGAAAGCATCCCACCCAAAGTCAGAGAATCCCTCAGCAAAATAGAGGTTTCGTTTGTGTTGTGTAATGGATGTTGCCTTCCGTTAATCGCCACCTGGGGAGTTCTTCATTTCTAATGTTTATGTCTCTGTGACATTTTCAAGCTGTTATAAAGAGTCTTCTTAATATGTCGCTGAGCTGACTATACAAATTTAGTTCATTTAAGTTTTCCTCATCAGTTATGTGTCCCATTCCCTAATAATCTTGATTCCACATTTGTGGCTAGGCTTTAATGACAAAAGGGGGGAGGGTGAAGTATTCAGAGAAGACTAGTTTATTAAGTAAAATTAATCTTTTTGAAGCCAATCTTTAGTTCTTTGTACACTTATCTAAACCATCCTCAGGCCTTATTTTATTGCCAGGGTTGTTTTTAATAAATTCATTGTTAGATTTTGAAATTCGTTACGGTGTGTGAATATATAAATATAATTACGTGAATGGCAAATCTTTCTGGGAGTAAATTTAATGTTTTCCTGGCGTGAATTAACAGACGATGAAATAAAATATCTCTGGACTCAAAATTCTAGTAAACATTTGCAAACTGTGTTTTAAAATCCACATTTGGGATCTGGCTCTCCTGCTCTGCTATTCTTTCTACCCCGTCACCTCCTGTGAGAGTCAAATCCTGGAAGCCTCTCTCAGTTTTTTTTCCTCCTCCCAGGAAGCGCTGACCTTTTCCAGGAAGAGTCTAGAAAAGACTGGTTGGATCAGCTTTTCTAAGAATTAAAGCAGCTTTAAATCCCTTGAGAGTGTGGAGGCTGGGGGTGGGGTGCTTAAGAACAGTCGGTCAACATTGCACGTGGGAGTCACCTGGGAGACTTTAAAAATACTGCTGTCGGTATCCCACTTTCCAGTAATTCCGATTCAATTGGTCTGGGATGTATTCTCAGCTTCTAGATTTTTACTCTTGGTTGGGGAAGGATTCTAGTGCACAGCTGGGGTTAAGAATCATTATTCTAGCGCTAAGGTTTTCAAACCATGGTGTGCCTGAGCGTCACCTGGAGGGTTTGTTCAAGCACAGGTTGTTGGGCCCTACGCCCAGAGTTTCTGACCCTGTAGATCTGGTGTAGGGCCTTAGCATTTGTATTTCAAGCAAGTTCCTAGAAGATGCTTAATGCTGCTGGTCCCAGAATCACTGTTTGAGAACTGCCACTCTAGAGCTGTTCATCTCAACTGTACTATGCATCTTGGTAAAATGCAGGTTCTGGTTCTACAGGTCTGGCATGAGGTCTGTGTTTCTGCACTTCCAACAGGCTCCCAGGTGATGCTGAGGCTCCTGGTTCAGGAGCCATGCTTTGAGGAGCAAAACTCTAAAGCATTATTAGCAACCCAATTCATTAACATCCTGAGGGCAGAAAAGATGTGTGGTCCGGTGGGGCTCAGCATACAGCTTAGACCACTTGGTAGATGGCAGAGATCTGGAAGGCTCAGTGCTGCTTTGGCACTTGGCCAACTCCTGTTTTGCCAGGATGTTTGAACTGCCCTTGGCAAAGCTGTACTGTCAATAGGGAACTTCATTGTAAAGGGCAGTGGTTCTCAGCCTTAATCGCACAATAGAATCACCCTGGGAGCTATTGAAACAAATACTAATGCCTAGGCCCCTCCCCCAGAAATTCTGATTTAATTGGTTTTAGGTGGGATCCAGACAGCGGTATTTTTAAAGGCTTTGTGAGTGATTCTAATGCACAGCCAGGGTTGAGAACCACTGAATTAAAGTATCACACGTTGCAGTCTTACAGAGCATTTGAATTTTTTCCTTTTATATTTTGTTAAGTTACATTCCACTGTGATGCAAACTAACTTTATTAGGTAATTGAAAACAATTTAATATGGCATCTTTAACAAATCACCAAGAAAAGAAGATTTCATCACTGTTAAATGCTTAAATTCAGAGTCAAAGAAAGTGCTGGGAAAGTACGGTGGGTGTTTCTGAACGAGCTGAAATATGAAATATTTCTGGGACTGTATCAACAAGTCTAATTTTTTCCCCTTGGGGTTATGATTGTGCAGAACAAGTCTTCACGGCAAAGCTTGCCAAAAAAGGTTATGATAAAATCATGGAATGTGAATGAAAAGAATTCACAGTGTAACTTTAAAGGAGTCAGTCCCTGAATTTAAAAATTTAGAGATGACGTATGTATTGCATTTGCAATAGACATTTTCAGAAGAAAATAATGCTAAATGTAAGAAAGTTTCTCCTTTTAGCTGGTGATGTCTCCAAGGCCAAGCATCAAAGGACATAGGACTGTTGACAAGAAAGTGACAAGGATACATTGGAGACTCTGAACCTCTTTATCTTTGCAAATTAATTTTGTTTTCTATATTTGAACAGAAATGTAGCCATCGACTAAACATACAAATACAGGAAATGCTGACCAGGAAAACTGAAGCTCCTTTTGCTTTTGGCATTATGAACGAGTAGGAAAATTGTGGGCTTTGGCTGCTCTGCCTCTTGCTTTGTGACCTTGGCCAAGTGTCATATCCTCTCTGGGTCTGTCTCATCATCTGTCACATAGGGATGAAGATTTTATCTCTTCTTCACACAGCAGTACCAAGGTGCATGAGAATGAGTAGAGGCATACCTCATACATAGGAGGTGCTCAGTTAGGAGAGATTTCTTACATTTCTCTAGCATGACCGTGAGAATTAAATCCTTAATAGGAAACATTATCCATCAAAATATTTTTCTTATGAGTCTTCATTGGTATTTTCTACCTATTAATTGTACTAGTTTAGATTTCTTCTTAATAGTCATGGAGTTTACATTTCTACTTGGAAAGTGGCTCCTTCTGATCTTAGAGCCTTTATTCTTGCTGTTCCCATGTCTGGAACACTCTTGCCCTGTTACTTGCATGCTTTCTCCTTTCATTCGAGTCTCTGTTCAGATGTGCATCAGAGAAGCCTTCCCTCTCTAACCTGGTGAATGTGGCACACTCACGTCGCAGAATGTGCCCTGCATTTATCACCTCCTGGCATTGTGCTTTGTACTTCTCTTTATTGTCTTTCTCCCCCAGAATTGTTATTCCAGGCACTTGTCTCCCTACGCTACCAAGTGGGCAAGGGCCTCTGTGATACCCTGAGCTGGTGCCACAGAGGCTATAGGACTTCAGGTTATAAGACACACCAGAGAGAGGTGTGGGGACAACAGTGACCCCAGAGTCTTCCTCTCTGGACTTTGTGCTCTACCTACTAAATTCTGATGTTAAGTGTAATCCAAATTTTCCATCCTTTGAATTCTTTGAAGTAGCTGGGCCTCCCAAGGATTGTCTCAGAGAGAGAGAGAGAGAGAGTGTGTGTGTGTGTGTGTGTGTGAGAGAGAGACAGGGCCAGCGAGAGGGAGAAGGGAGAGAATTAGACCTGAGGAGAGAATAGAGCACCCAGCAACATCAGCTTTGTAGTTGACTATCTATAAATTTTACTCGTCCACTTTATGCTTCCCGTTTTCCCTTAATATGTTACAGCATATCTGTTGTTATTTTAAGTGACCATTTCAAGAAATAGAAGGAAGGCTTCACTGTCAGATGTGCAGAACTCTACAAAATTTAAATAGAAATAATGAGAATCTGCCAATATAATGTTTATCTTTTTTTCCCTCTTCCCATCAGTAGTTTCTCATTTGCCTTTGTGTTTTATTTAAATCTGTGTTTAAGCAGAAGACTCTTGAATGCATTTGCTGTTTGTCAGTTATGATTGTACTTTCTCCGTTGACATATGGACTTGCAGACACTCTAGAAATAGCTAAGAAACAGTCATGTAGGTTAAAATAACTAGGATTGATAGAAACTTTACATTATTATTATAAAATTGTACTAGATGAGCTTGTCAATATTTTAAGCACTAACCTCTTAAAAGGAAGATTGTTAATGTTATGAAACAAGATTATTTTCCCTTAGTTTCTTCTGTGCAAGTGATGTTGTCACTTTAGTCTTTATATAGCTGGGGCAGGTTTTATCTACTTTTTTTAATGCCAGTTGCAATGTTGTCAGTATAATCAGACTTAAAAGCTTGTTAGGTAAGTATTATATATAGATTTGTTAGACACCATAGGGAAGGGGTCAGGAGAGACTTCTTTTCAAATAGATAAAATTAAAAATTCAAAAGTAATGTCAGAAAGCCCTTCTAATTGTTAAAGAATTCATGGTGTGGCTATAGTTTTCTCCTTATTTTCTCCATAGAAGAAAGGTGGAAAAGAGACATAGGTAAATAAATAAAATCTACTGGGAGAATTTGTTTAGAATAGAAAAAGGCTGAGAAAGAAGGTATCAGAAAAACAATTCCTGTTGCTATGGGAACCATATTGAGTTTAAGTGACAAGCAGATGAGTGGTTGGGGGAGGGGAAGATGCTGGTGAGGGTTCCAGGTTATCTGTGGAAAGCTGAACAGTGTTGAAAGAAGAGAAAAATAAATCTAAGAATGTTAACAATTACAAAAGAAGAAGAAAGAGATTTTAAAAATCTGAATTCTTTGAAAGCGTAATTTTACAACTTGCCACGTCAGTAAAATAGGCTTGAATCTTATGCTTGCTAGTCATGAAGTTAACAATACAGCTTTGAAAAATTAAACTAAAAACTGTCAGAAATACAAAGTTACTGGCTCATAGTGGAAGATTTTTACAGATCTCTCTTGGAAATCAGATCAAAAATGTAAGTTATAAGGTGATCTGAATGTCTTAAGTAAGAGGCTTGATGTAGTGGATATGCAAGTTTGTACATAATAAACAGAGGATAGGCCGGGCGCGGTGGCTCACGCCTGTAATCCTAGCTCTCTGGGAGGCGGGCGGATTGTTTGAGCTCAGGAGTTCGAAACCAGCCTGAGCAAGAGCGAGACCCCGTCTCTACTAAAATTAGAAAGAAATTAATTGGACAACTAAAAATATATAGAAAAAATTAGCCAGGCATGGTGGTGCATGCCTGTAGTCCCAGCTACTCGGGAGGCTGAGGCAGGAGGATCGCTTGAGCCCAGGAGTTTGAGGTTGCTGTGAGCTAGGCTGACGCCACGGCACTCTAGCCGGGGCAACACAGTGAGACTCTGTCTCAAAAAAAAATAAAATAAACAGAGGATACATACGTTCTTTTCAAATACCCATCTATTTTAAAATTGGCCATAAGGCCACATGTGTGCCAGTAAACAAAAACAGGAAAAACTCAAGAAGTTAACCAAAGTAGAAAATTGTACAGCCTACATTCTCTGGCAACAGGGCAGTAGAATTCTAAAGTAAAATCAAAAGGAAAGCCTCCGGAAATCTACATATGCAGAAATTTAATACTTCTCCTCTAAAAAAGTCTTTAAAGAGGAAATCAAAGTTGAAATATAGACTTATTTAGAAATAAGTCACATTGAGAGCAGTGCATGTCAAAAATTAGACTATAACCAAAGTGATATTTGACTAAAGTATTAAAATCATAATTAAAATTATTTGTATTTCTGAGAAAACAAAGGAAGAATATAAGTGAACTAAGCATTAATCTTAAAACACTAGAGGAAAACTAACAAAATCACTCTAAAGACAAGGAAAAGATTCAAAAACTTAAAAGAACTGATGAACACATAAACTACAAAAAAGAAAGATTGGCCAATAAAGTCTGAAATGAATTTGAAAATCTAGATGAATTATATGCTCTTTACTAAAATATGTTAGTAAAGATGATTCTAAAAAAGGTAGGACACCTGAATAATAACCAAAGAAAAAAATCTGTTTGTTCCCCCTTTAAAAAAAATATTCCAAGTTCATAGAGTTTCACAGGAGGATTGTATGAAAACATCAAAGAATAGATAATTCCTGTGTTATGTCAGTGATTTTCCAGCAGAGAAAGAGTATGCTAAACAGCTCATTGAAAGAGTATAACTCTGAAACTAAGATTGGAAAACACTAGCACAAAAAAATAAATAAATGAGCGGGAGGGAGAACTAAAAATTAATATTACTCAAGTTTATAAATTTAAAAATGTTTAAATGTTAGCAAGTCAAATCCAACAGGATCTTTTAAAAAAGTTTATTTTCAGAACACAGGGATGGTTTAAAATCTTAACTGATTATATTAATAAAGAGAAAGCCAGTATGATCATCTTGAGAAAAGTTGAAAAAGCATTTAATAGGATTTAACCTTCATTTTTAACATTCTTAGATCCCTGCAAACTCTGAAACTCGGATCTACTTATGGATCAGACTGTGTCTCTGGTAGCCTACCCTATCCCACTTGGATTACAAAGGCAGTTCTTAAGACATAAGTCTCTTTAGGCTTGAACTGCAAAACACATGTCAAGAGGTGACACTGTTGGGACTGTCAAAAAGAAAGTGAAATAACTAGCAAGATCTAGTTTGTTGGGTTTTAATGGAAACATGTTTAATTGAAGCATATGCTTGAAAATTCTGATTATATGTAACGAATATTTTGTAGAATAAGAATGTAATAAGATGTGATACAAAATAAGTTAATTACAGCAAACTAACAAAAGTAGCAATTAAGTGTTATTTGCAATTAAAGTCACAGAGCTTTTCTTAATTATAAAACAATGTGTTTGCCAGATAAGCCGTCTACTGAAAATACTTTACAAACTCCAATTTAATTCCCATATAGTCAAGATTCACCTTCTTTTCCTAGCTCTTTGATTTATTTCACCCCACACTGATGGGGAGCTGAGAATGGAATTCTTCATAGCCTAATCATGTTCTCTTCTCATGGTAGTTCCTTGGGGTTATAATAGGAAAGTAGGGTAGATGGATCCTCTAAAACTAGAGGTAGTTCCTGTTTGACCCAGGCGCATGTGGAATGTAGGTTCTGTAGGTGCAATGAGATAAGGCTGGCTAAGCCGGAGCAGAGAATCAGCTAAGCTCGATAGTTTTAACAGAAACCACAGCTCTGATCAGGGAAGAAGCTGAGGCCAGAGAAATCAATTAAGGGCAAATGAAGGGTAAGGGTAAGATTGAACACAAACAGCACCGGTGATTCCTGGGACAGGAGGCGTGTTATTACAGCAGAGCACAGCCAGAACTAGATGGACCAGGTTCAAACCCTCACATCACCATTTACTCGCCATGGGATCTTGGGCAAATAACTTGACCTGTCTTAACCAAAGTTTCATCGTCTATAAAATGGAGCACATAATAACTCACCTGGGGTTATTGCAACATTAACACATGGCGTATGTGTTGATGAAATCCTCTCTGAGAACCAAGGCTGTTTAACTTTCCACTCTGCTTTAAGCTGCGTGTTGGATATTGGCATGTTGACGGTGGCCAGAAGGGAGGGCAGAGGCCTGCAGTTGAATGTTGCCCCTGATTGAGGCACAGGTGCAGTGAAGCGGCATTCCATCCAACAGGAAATTAGAGGGCATTCGTAAGTTAAGTCCACATGAACTGACCACCTCATCTCATCTCTGTCACTAACACACCCTCTACCCAGCTGCGGTAAATAGTACATGTGTCTGTCTTCCTACATATTCTTTCTTTCCAAATGCCTTTCCAGCCTCCTCCCGCGTCTCCTCTGTCCCTTCCTATGTTGCCCAGGACCCCAAAATTCTGTTATTCCAAGGAGGCCTCTGTTTTTCTGAATTAATTCCCTTTCTCTTCCTACATAATCAAAGCTGTAACTTATCTCATAGTGAAGGCCGCAGTCTTTAAAATGGCCCGAGGGGCTCTGAGTGATCAGGTGCTGCTGTTCTCCGTCCTCACCTAATCTCCTGTTCCACCCACTGCTGTTCATCCTGCTCCTGCCATGCTGGCCTCCTTACTCTTCCCGGGACCCATGGGCATGTGTTAGCTGTTCCCTCTGCTGGATGCTCCCCTCCCAGCTATCTCCACAGCTCGCCCCCTCACAGCTTCCAGTCTTTGTTCAACCATCAGCTGCTCGGTCATGCCCATTCTGACCAAACCGTAACTGCCCTCCTCCTTCCAAGTACTCCGCTTCCCCCATAGCGCTCATCATCCTTTACTATATAGCTGGCTTATTTATGATGCTAATTGCTTATTTTCCTTCACCCTTCACTACCATATAAACTAATGAGGACAGGGATCCATGTTCTCTTTACTGACAGATCCCAAGCTGCTGGAACAGCAGGGGCTCCGTACATATGTTCGAATGAATTTGCTAGAACTGTGAGTAGGAGGGATCTCTGTACTATGTCTTAATTAGGCAAGAAATAGTTAGACAAGTAAGATGAAAGAGCGATCAAGATCGAAAATGGCTGGAGGAACAGGCGTGGTTTTGGAAAGAGATCTACTTTTGTGATATCAAGATCTGCGTGAACTGGAAGTGAGGGCCCTGGATTCTTGCTTTACTTTTACTACTGACCTTAGGCAGGTCACTTGATTCTTGGGCCTCAGGTTCTAAAGGAAGCTAAACTAGGTGTCCTCTTGGGTCCAACCCTACTATGAGATTCTGTGTTTGGGTATTACTTTAGGAAAGACACTTACTTATGGAAATGTACCCCGGTATTACATGGCATCATTTTCACTCAACATTTCCTGAACCGCCCACCTCCCACCAAAGGTCATGGGCTGTGATGATAAACTTTTGGTTCATACCAGTTTTTTCTGTAAGAACCTTATGTTGGTATAGGTCTCTTAAAAACTTAAACGAAGAAACTGAACTGTGGACTGGGATTCTGGAAGCTAGGGCTTTGCTACCCAATCCTAAAATCTTTGGGTAATACCCACCTTGCTTTATTTTTCCCATCTCTAAAATTGGGGTACAGCCAATAGGTCAGCAGACAATACTGGAGAAAGGGGAACAGGTGCATTTGATGGATCTCTGTTACAGCTAGAAACACACCAGGTGTTATTTAGGGAAATTACATGAGAATTTGGCTCATTATCCATCTTGCTAAGCTGCCACATCATAGAATCATATTATCTTAATAAGTTCATCGCGGGGAAACCCAGAATTTGGAGGTAGAGTTCTTCCACGTAGATTATCTTGTACATTGTCTCCAGTCCTGAAGTAGCTATGGTTTATGTGTGGGTCTCTAATTTGGTGTTTAAATATACACTGTTTTCAAAGAGCAGCCCTTAAAACTCTTTTGAATTCAAAGATCTTTCAGTTAGTCACCAACTGTGTCCAGTTTTCAGATTCTGTGTTCCACGGACACGTCTCCCTCTTGCCTTTCTTCACTTTGGTCATTGCACTAGACATTGATTGTTCAACACAAGTGAGCAGGAGGACTGAGAAGGGAACTTCGGGCTCATATTTGGTGTGATAGGCAGGTCTTGGGTGCGATTTTCTTTGTTGGCTCAATTAGGTCTGAGGGTTTTCACCAGGTTTCTTTCTCGCCCCTTCTCTTTGGTTAGTAAATAGATCATCGGGACTGTCTGTGCTTCTGACAAAAGTGCCCCACACTGCCCTGGGCAGAAGCTAAATTCTTTCTCTCCCATTTAGAAGAGAAGCCAGATTGCTCCAAGGCCCGCTGTGAAGTCCAGTTCTCTCCACGTTGTCCTGAAGATTCCGTTCTGATCGAGGGCTATGCTCCTCCCGGGGAATGCTGCCCTTTACCCAGCCGCTGCGTGTGCGACCCCGCCGGCTGTCTGCGCAAAGTCTGCCAGCCGGGATACCTGAACATACTAGTGTCAAAAGCCTCAGGGAAGCCGGGGGAGTGCTGCGACCTGTATGAGTGCAAACCAGGTATGCAGGAGCTCGTCGCAGCAGCCTAGCTCTTTTGAATCAGAGGGGGCAGATCCCTCCTCAGCCTCTGGCCTCTCCTTTCACATGAAGATGGGTGTTCTCCCCAGTGTTCTCACCTGAGTCTGCCACTTTGGGCTAATGGCCTGACTTCTGGCCTTCTAGTTAGAAAACTAGAGTGATCCACTGGGACATAAGCACCTTCTTTCTTCCTTTTTTTTTTTTCCCTTCAAAGTATGCTTGATGGGGGAGGTGGGGTTAAAATTGAAGATACTGTGGCTACCTGCTTCATTTCCCCAGCGAAGGTCAGAGCTCCCATTTGCAGATACATCTGCCACTTTCAAGTATTACATTTAAAAACAATCATCATGCATAAAACAGAAAGTTATTTTCAGGTAAATATATGCATCAAAATGCCAGAAGTTTTATAATGCAATATTCAGCCTCGATATTTCTCCTTGCCAGTTCCCCCATCCATCCCCTGACTTTATAGCATGTGCTAAGCCACCTTTGACTATTTACTCACCTCCTTTGCCAGCATTTGATTTGTTGTCGTGTCCCAGATGTTTCTCGCTATACATTATTTCTAACATCTTTGCTCTCATGGCAGCATTTCTAATGTGGTCTGTGATCACATCTAGTTTGTAGTGATTTCCTCTTTGCAAGTTCCTGATCACTGGTCAGTTGGTTTTTTGTTTGGGGGCTTTTTTCGGTGAATGCTTCAAGCAAAACAATCTCTTGTTCTATCAGAAACACTTGTGGCAGGCTGTCACCGGCCATGTAACCACTGTTGGTTTAACTCTCTTTCTGTCTTCATCTCAACTCTTACATGCCTTGTTCTCACCTTTTTACTAACACAGAAAATTTGGGGCATATTGCAGTCCCGTAACGTTGACTCAGATAAAAATGCCAGCACTAGAACTGGAAGGGAAGGAAACTTTGGAAATTTGTCAAGAGCCAGTGTTTCATTTGGGGACTCAAAGTGCGAGTAAATGTAACACTAAGTGGTGCCTCTCTGTTTGCCTCTTCTAGTTTTCAGCGTGGACTGTAGCACTGTGGAATGCCCCTCTGTTCAGCAGGCCGTGTGCCCCCTGGATAGCTACGAAACCCAAGTCAGACTCACAGCGGATGGTTGCTGTACTCTGCCCACAAGGTTGGTTTGTCATTAGTTTGTCAAGTTTTCTCCTTTATCTTGTATGTTAGCATCATCTAGGGTACAGTTTCGAGCATGCAGTTTGTTTTCCCATGGGAAACCTAATACTTCCCTGTTTCTCTGGAGAAATCACTGAACCGTAACTATTACTTGTTATTTACATATATCTTTCCTCAGATCAAAGCCAGGTGTCATCAGGTTAAGTCGTTAATCCTTATAGATTCTTCCTGTATGGGTTCTTGTGCCCTTTTAAGGGCTGGGAACTGTACAGGACAATAAGCCCCTCTGCATGTAGAGAGGGAGGCAGGCAGGGAGGTATCTGTCAATAGCAGGCATGTCATTTGATCTTCTGCAGTGAATCTTGTAGCTGCTTAAACAGTGTGTTCAATGCGATGAAACGTCGCACGCTTCATAGAACTGCTCCCCAGGGACTCTTGACATTTGGAATCACACATGTACCCAGACTCATTTCTTACTGAGGCCGAGGGGAGTCTAAATTCTTATAATGCTCTCTGGAGCAACAAACACATCTCTCTTTGGCTTAATGGGGGAAAAGAAGCTGCTGTCATTGTAATCCTGTAGCAGGGCATTCACTCATCCATATAGAACTAGGCTTTCTCCAGAACACGAGGATCTCTGGGTCCTGTCCTTGAGAGTCTACAAAGCACCACCACAGAGCTGGCCCTTCCTGCTTCGCTTTGGGGAAGGCTGTGCTTGGAGATGAGGGGTTCACAGTCTGATTCCCCCCCACAACCACCCCCGGTGATACTCACCCTTCTTCTCTGTCCTGACCCTCCCCTCCATCTTCCACAGGCCACTAAGTCATCTTTATGATTCAGTCATCTTATTTCTTTCAACTTTTGTTCTACATTTAATATGAAGAGTTAAAACTGTGCCTTATTTAACTCCATTTCTAACCTCTTCCCCGTCAGTCCCAGTGTTGGGCATTTGGCATCTAGGTTTGTGGCATGAGTAGCTGTGGTTACACAAGTGGTTTGGTGAGATAGGATTGTATGTGGTCCATAGTTAAGGTAAGTATCAGTTCTTTGTCCATAATTGAAGTAGACATCCAGAGTTTGTTCTGATAATTACTTTTTTCTTCTTCCCTCTAATAAAATACGTTAGATCTTTGGTGTCTCTTAGCCTTTGTTCTGTTAGAAACCTAGGATTCTCTCAGACATATCCTTTATACTGTGTCATAAAACAGATACAAAGGTTTTTATGAAGGTAACGTACTAATAGTGGTGCAGCAACCTTCTTATGACATTGGAATGTGATAATTTATGTGAAGATGCTTGGAAAGGGGTGAGATATTGTGGAAACATAAGGTATTACTAATCAGTAAAGAAGATAAATGGAGCGTCACTAACGGTACCAGATGTCCCTTCAAGGTCTTCATGAAAAGGAAGGTGGTACATTGTGTTGGAGAACCTAATTTATCAAAACGAAGCTAGTTGTTAATGAAGAAGTCCTTTAGTGAGGAAAAGGGACACTTCCCAATTCACTATTAGGAATGTAATAGCACCAGCTGCACGTAGGAGGCACAGTAGGCTATATTTTCAGTCTCTCTAGGGGGGCAAAATGGGTAGATGCTACAGAAAGACATATTTAGTCTCAGTTTAAGAAAAAAAAACTTTCTCATGACTAGTGATGCTCAGGAATGAATTGGGCTGCTTTCTGGGGTGGACTGAGCTCCCAGGAGCTAGAGAGATTTCTTTCTGTCTGGATGGCCACCTGCCAGGAATGCTTAGAAGAAATGTTAGATTGGAAAGGAGGTTGAACTAGGTGCTTTCCATTTTATCCTCAAGCTTCTGTGAGTCTGGTAAAGGTAAACCTTAGGATGGTTGTTACTCTATTGATGTAACTTTGACCCAAGCATCCAAAACTGTAGAATGGTTGGAGTTAATTGAGCCTCTAATGAAGAAAGTGAAAACATGGAGGAGGAAGTCATTGACAATCCCACTGTAAATTATTTGCAGAGAGGGGATAGGTTCTCACAGCTCTTCAGTTTCCCATGTTTCAGAGTCAGTGAGCCATACTTGTCCCCGCCCCATCTCTTGTCCCCAACCCTGCAACTTTTGGCCCCCCCAGTTCACTTATGCTCTGGCTGGGCCTTTGCCGTTGTGGCTTCCTGGGTTGCCTCGCCCCTCTCCATCCACCTGGACAGCTTCTGCCTCTCTTTCAGGACTACATTTCCTTCTCTTTGAAGTGTTGTCAGTCTTCGGCCCCCTAAAGATGATTTAGATATCCCTTTCTGCTCCCCTGTAATCCATCCTCCATTTATCTCTTTATCATAGCACTTTTCCTAATGCAGTGAAATCATTGATTTTTTTTTTTTTTTTGTCAGTCTCTTCTATTCCATGTGATTCTCAAGAAAAGACTGTATTTTGTAGCCTCTAATACCTACATATAACAGGTCAACCTACATTTACTATTGAATGGATAAACGAATGAACAGGTCCACTCTCAGCCAGAATGATTGCTATGTTGAAGAAGCGAAACAGAATGAGTATTTTTAGTTTCTTATCTTTCTGCCATTGGGTGGTAATACTACTTCTTGTCACTCTCTGAAGCCCTTGCACTTCTCCCCCAGCCCCCTTCTTTACAGCCCAGTACTCCTCGATACTGTAGAAACCCTCCATTCCAAACACTGCACTCATCTCGCAGCATGACACGCCTTTATCTGCCCATTCCACCTTTTCTAATGCTGCTCGTACCACAGGACTCCAATTAATTCCGCTCTATCCATGAGGTCTTTGTGCTTCAACCAACACCTATCCCACCCCCTAGGAACTCTTAACATACTCTTTTCTATGCTGTCAATTAATCATATACTTCTGTGCATTGTTATTTAACTGTTGGGTGCCTAAAGTCTTGTCTCATCAACTAAAGGATGCTCCCAGAGGTCAGGAATTGTGTTGTCTTTTCTTTTCCTCTGTGTATACATTAATACCCAATCAGTTGGTAAATGGAGAGTATGCTCAAGCTGTGGCTTAACCCCATTTGGCCTCGTTTAGCATATTAAGTTAGTTCCTACTTATTAAGGAAGATGATAGGTCATACATTGATAAGAGAATAAAAACCAATCAGGTGAAAGTGGAAATAAAAAGAAGAAAGCCTAATATGTAGTAACAGTGGTAGCATTTTAAGAGAAAAAAACTGTATAACTTTATTCTTGTGTATGAGCCATGTCACATGTTCTCTCTTTAAGAGATGATTTTTAGGCATAACAAAGAGCATTATAGAATATATAAAATCCCATTATGATCATTTGACTTTTACCAGCATATTTGCAAAAAGCATTGTTAAGAACTTCGAGCCATTTGAGAGCAAAGCTAATTATGTGGAGACTTCGGGGAGAAAAGCCCTTTATATGTAGGACAGAATAAGGTAAAATATCTGAAACATTAGCTGTAAAGATTTACCTTCTGTGAAAGTAACAACCCTTTTTTAATAAGGATTTATTATACTTTCATAGACCAGAAAAGGAGATTGTGGACTTTACCCTGCTTATCTTAAAGAATGCATTCCTCTCTCCTTCAGTCCCATCCAAATGGTATCGCCATTCCCCATGAAAATGTTGCACCATGCAGGCCCCTGAATGCCCTATTTCTGTGTGAATTTTCTCTTGAACTGCATATTTTCAGTTCATTCATTCATCCATCAAACATGAATTGAGTTCTTGCAAGTGCCAGCCACTACCCTAGATGTTCTTATCTTGTGTGGATATTTCTTTCTGCTTCTATCCCTGACAATTCTTGGTTTCCCCACCTACCTCTGGCCATTGTAAGAATAAATTATTCCTTCTTTCCTTGCTACATCTCTGTCCTTTCTTAATGGCCCATTCTGCATTTTCAGCTCTTTTGTGTCTATTCTCTTGAACTTCATCTTGTTTAGACATCATTCTTATATGTGATATAATTAACTTTTAATCATTATTAATTTTTTCTTCCCTCGACTCAGCTTAGATTTCCAAGCATCTTGCCATTTCTTTTTATCCTTTTCTTTTGGTGCCAGGACATGATGTGAGCTATACAGCAGCTCATTGTACCTTTCAGGAGAGGGTGGAAAGGGATGAAAATTAGTGGCTCTGGGCCTTATACTGGGCCTAAACACTGCACAGTGACAAAAAAGGAAAATTGGGACTATCTGTGGGGTTCATGACACCTTGTGGTCTTTGGGAGTCCCTTTGTGGGTATCTGCATGCATGTGTATGTACAGATGCCACCGTGCATAAGAAAATTTACAACAGAGAAACTTATAAGACAGATACATTAATGCAAATGATGCCTTTGCAGGGAAGGAAAAACAAAAAAGTCTTAAGTGACTTGTAGGTACCAGTAACAGTCACAGCTTAAATGTGTAATATGCCTTGCTGTTTACAAAGCGTTTTCACTTTTGTTGTTGTTATTTTATCATCACTCTAACTCCATGAGGAATTTATAGATGTGAAAATGGAGATTGAGAGAGTAAGTGACTCACACAAAATCGAAAATGCTCCATGGTACAAGGGACAGAGCAGGTCTGAATCTTCAACCCAGGTTCTTTGATTGTATTGGAGAACTTAATTAATCATGAGCCAATTAATTGGAGAACCAATTAACCCTGAGCTCTTTCCACCAGAGTCTTTTTGATAACAATGTTTTGTTGTTTTTAAGTCCAAGAAATATATTAATGAATAAGAATTGATATCTCACCAACATATTTATTTGTATCAGTGTAGTACAGATTAACAAAATACACGTTTCAATTATTCATAGCTATGTAACAAGCCACCCCAAGAGTAGTAGCTGGAAACAACAAAGATTTGTTATTTCTCATGATTCCATGAGTTGACTCAGTGGTTCTTCTGCAGGCAACTGGCAGGTTGTCTGGGGCTGGACGTACCTCACGTGTGGAAGCTCAGCTGGGATGGCTGGAGGGACCCCTCTGCCCATATGGCCTTTCATCCTGGCCTTTTTCAGATGATGGTGGAAGTGGGAGGAGAAGTAGCAAAGCCTTTGGGGACCAAGACGTGAAAGTCACACGTCACTTCCACCACATTCTGTGGTTCAAAGCTAGTCATGGGATGAGCCCTTACTCAAAGGTGGGAAAATCGGTTCCACCTCTTGACGGGAAAAGCTGCAAAGAATTTGTGGCCATTTTTAATCTACATTTAACCACAATAGGTGCTCTTTAGATTCCTTAGATTCTTTAGATTTCATTTTCTGATTGCACAAAGTTGGTGGAGATACAGATATGTGACCCTTTTCCAGAGACTAATGTCCTTCAGGCTGTGGGACTCCAGGCCTTCGGGTGTAATTCAGGCAGCCCTGTAGCTGAGGTCCCTGTCCCCTCAGCAGCTGCCTTCCTGCTTCCTTCCTCACTTGCCAGTTGGCAGTCCACACATGGTTTAAGAGCCTCTGAGCCACCCCAGCTTTCAGCATCATTTAGCTGACCGTTATTTTTAACCCCTCTCCTTAAGAAGTGTTGTGCCTCCCTAGGTAAGCTAGGTTTTCTCTCACCACATAACAGGGAATGCTATTTTGAGATAACAAGATGTGCCTAATGAAACCCCGGTCAATTTTAAAACGAAACTTTCAAAGATGTTGCAGAGAAAATTCTCCTCCATAGTGGTTGATCTTGTTTGAGAGAAATGGATCCACCAGGTGTGGCTAGAGGGTAGGTCCAGCCTGGGCTGTACATCTGAGAGTCCATTTCTTTCCTGT